>NC_134312.1:51105334-51411247 GCF_964195595.1 Calonectris borealis
CGCTCTGAACAACAGTGCTGTGATATCCTTCACTGTGAAGTGCCACCCACGATACGCTGTGCACTAAAGGAAATTGCACTGAACCACGTCTTTCTCCCTCTCTCTCTCTCACCCGTACACGCACGCAGACACAATTGCAGAGTTTGCCGCGTGAAATGAACTGGCCAGTAGCGCATCAAGGCCCTGGGGTATACTTAAATCCTTCTTATTGAGAGATGATTGAGCTGAACTGAGCTTCAGAACAGATGCGAAGAAAAAAAGCACAAAACGGTGTTTTGCATTGTTTGCCTCTACTTATGAATACTCTGTGATGATGTCAGTGAGTCCATCAGCAACCAGCTTGCTTTTGTGAGCCAAATAGCTTCACTTCTGGATCAGAAATACCCAGTTTTCAGTTCTTCTCTCTAATATTTGTGTCTTCATATGCCACCCAAGGCTGTTATCCTAGAATTAGATCAAGCGCCACAGTCGCTTGGCTGTCAAATGTTGATGAGCACATGTGTTCAATGTGTGTCGCAGATGGCACCGTGAAGACCAGTGCCCTAGAAAACTGGTTAAACTCCTTTTGCTCACCTCCCTCTTACTTCCAGTCGTACGTTCCAGATGCCTTTAGCAACAGTGACAACAGTATCCGAAAAGTTGATGTTGTCTTTGTTGGAACAAGTGATTCCTTCCACCGACGATTTATCACAAAGTTCACCACAACTCTCATATCGGTAAAATGATAGGACATGTGACATTTGAAAGCAGCAGTTTAATTTTTGTTATTGACTGTCTTGTTTGCCAATAACCTATGGCCTAGATGTTTGCCACAAGCGTATTGTAGTTTCTGTGTGCGCTTGCTTTGGGACACGCTCAGCTCTCTGAGACAAGAAATCCTATTCTTTTCTTGTGTAATAATGGCACTGTTCATTTTCTTACTTTTCAGGTTGCAATTCATTCAGTTGTTGAAAAGCTCTTCAGGAGCATTTGGAGTTTACCCAACAATAAAGCACCTGTTGCCATCAAGTACTTTTTTGACTTTCTGGATGCCCAGGCTGAGAGCAAAAAAATTACTGACCCTGATGTGGTCCATATATGGAAAACCAACAGGTATGCCCATATGATACGCGCAGGAGTGCGTGCACTCTCTGAAAATGTAGTTGCAAAGATGGAACAGGTCACCTGTGATCAGAAGAATAAGGTTTTGGCATGTCTGGTTGAAGATGTGGTTTGGCTTTGTGGATCCCAGTAATTTTAGTAGATCGATTGGATACTGATACAAACCACCATAGCTTCCAGGACCTCTAAGTCTGCATACTGACTTCACACTCAGAAGGAAGTATCTGCAGGTTGAGAGCATTATTTGAAGATGGAAGGGTGACTGACTGGTGTGTTTGCTCTGTAGCCTTTGTTCCCCGATCCCTTTTTTAACATGAATAAGCAGCCCAGAAATAGGCTTCTTTCCATGAGTGCAGAGCAATTAAACTACCATTTTAAAGTGGTTGTGCGACCTGAGTGGTTAAAGATGCTTGTTCTTTCTCTGTCTAGTCTTCCTCTTCGCTTCTGGGTGAACATACTGAAGAATCCCCAATTTGTCTTTGATATTAAGAAGACTTCACATATAGATGGCTGTTTATCTGTAATAGCACAAGCTTTCATGGATGCCTTTTCTCTAGCAGAACAGACACTGGGGAAGGTAATGCTGCCCTTCCAGTCTTTTGTTAACTTGTCAACCAATGTCTTTTTCAACTGTATAATGATTTAGGGGATGAAGTCCTGGATCTGCTGACATCAGGGCCAAAACTGTCAGTGGCCTAATTAAGCTGGGTTTCCATTCGTTGTTGCTCCGTCTCACAAGACTTTGAAGAATTCACTGAGTAAACAGATACAGCTACTAGAATGCCATATTTATAGTTAACTGCTGCTTGTCTTCTCTGCACTTAGTTTCTGCACAGTGTGTTTATAGAATATATGGAAGAGGATGGAAATTGTAAGATTTTAATGAAGTTTTAAAGAATTTTTAAACAAAGGTCTTAAAAGTATTAACATTATTTCATAAGGAGTCCAGATTTTGTCTGCCACATACCAATGTGCAGAAAGTACACATAGTAAGCTACTGGGAGGTGTAAAAATACTTAAATGAACTCTGAAGTTTGAAACAGTTCCTTTCACATGTATTAGCTGCTCCCTTTTTATATGCAAAATTATTTGCTGGAGTAACAAGTCCAGAAATCTTACGTTCAAAAGCTCTTTAGTACGGTGCCCAGAACTCTGGGGATCAGAAATACTCCATTTTTCCCGAGGATTTTTTCCCTTTCTTTGGACCAAAGCAGGAAGCATTTGTTTAGGCTCCTACTATCAAGAAAAACAGGCTAGAGATTTTTTAGCATTAAAAAATTTATATAAAAATGGACTAATTTCCTATGTGATCTGAACCGCCTGCTCATCTGTTAAAGGTAAATAACAAATAAAGTGCCTATTTACCTTATTTTAGGAGTGAAGTGTCATGAATTAAAATTAATCACTCACTTGATGGAAAAACTGCAAATGAGCATGGTCTGTTAGGTTTCTATGCCTAACATCCATTGTGAAGTACTGTTGATACAACAGCTCCCATTAGCCATTTGAAAAGGGATGCTGAAACCTGATAAAGGTTTGCAATGCAGTAAACATCTTGTGGCCTTTTAGTACTAAAATGTATTTACTTTCATGATTTTTAGCCTTTTATCTTAAAACATTCTTTAGCCGCTTAGAAAACAAACATTTAAATCATTTCATCACACAGTGGAAACAGCAGTGATAAGATACCACATGGTTGTGTCATCTACTCCCCAGAAGTTAAACGACAGGAAACTACCAGCCCCTACTTTTACGTTCTGAAAACATGGTTTCCAGGTGGGGCTTCGGCTCCTCCCACAAACATCAGCATTCATTTCCTCGGATGAGCCTAAAGCTGCCTGGTGGGTCAGTGCCGACCTGGGTTGTTGAAGCCCTGGGGAAAAAAATAAATCCCTTTGGCTCTCGAACCCCGGAGCAAAAGGAGCAGTAGGGACCAAAGACTTTTAGGGGAACCTCTGCCAGGACAGGATCTAGCAAGGCTCTCTGGCATGTTACCCTAGGGGAACTTTCCACAGCACTGCTGTATCCTGTACGTAAATAGGGCATCAGCCTCAAGCCCTTTGGTTCAGCTTTCACAATCCTTCAGGTCTGGGGAGCGGTGAGGAGGAAGTAAGGAAGAAAAATATGTCTGAGGGACAAATGTTCATCACTCCCGATGCCAATAGAAGTAATTACATGGCAACTGTCACGAAACACAATGAACTATTACTGAGGTCCTGCGTCTGTTCTTCATCTTTATTTCATAACCTTGATTCCTTGCATATAACCACTGCAAAGAGAAATGAGTCACACAGAGAACAGACACAATTAGATGCAATTAACTATGTGGAGGTGGAACCTTAGGAAATCTGTGCTGTGAAAATTGACAAGGCTTCAAATATTTTCTTTTAAGGAAGCACCAACAAATAAACTTCTCTATGCTAAGGACATTCCACTCTACAAGAAGGAGGTGAAAGCGTACTATAAAGCCATCAGGGATCTGCCTCCATTGACCACTTCAGAGGTTGAAGAATTTCTAACTCAGGAATCTAAGGTGTGGTTGAGAAGCAGCAACTTCATTTGCTTTCATGTTAATTTTTGTCAAAAAGGAGAACTATCTGACCAGAACTGTTTTCTGTTTTAGAAACATGAAAATGAATTTAATGAGAAAGTGGCCTTGATTGAAATCTACAGATACATAGTGAAATATTATGATGAGGTAAGCATGTCTGCTATTTCTGCTTAACCCCTTAATGTTAACTTGCTACCTCAGGCTTGAAAGTTGCTTGACAAAGTAACCAAGGGCTGGCCTGGTGCGTGACTTACTGGGTGCCGCCCCGGAGACATACAGCCCCTCCGTGATGCCGCCGAGGCTGCCCCTGCCGATGAGCTGTGTGGGTCAGAGCAGCGCAGCCCCCGGGGCGGCTGGAGCCCCCACCTCTCGGAGGGGTCACAGGCCAAAGGTTTGTAAATGCACCTTTGCTGTCATCGCTGTATTTCACAGAGACAGTAGCAAAAAAATTCTCCCTGCAGTTTTGAGAAAGTTCCTATATAGGCTAGACTTCTTGTTTTACTGTGTTTGCAGAGTATCTGCTAATGCCTGTCACAACTCCTGTGTGTGCACTCCATTGCCCTGGAGATTCAGAAATCCAATTAGACTGCAGCGCCAGGGATCTCGATTTAACAGTCAGTACAAACACCTCAGCGGAGCACACTCAGCCTTACAGCAAGAGGTGTCTGCTCCTTTCCCATCATAGCCCTCTTACGCTCTTAAAGAAACGAAGCTATAGCTTCCAGTCCCTGCTATTGCTAATAAAAGAAATCTTTTTCTCAACTGAAAGCACTTAGTCACGGGCTACCTCTAAGCTGCTTTGTAAGAAAATCCCTGCCCTCCGCCTTGCATGATAGGATTCTCCACTCCGTTTTGCTCGGCATCCTTAACAGAGGCTGCGAGTGCCTTTGCAGGGGCGCAGATAAGAGCCAGCTGGGGTGCGTTGCCTGAAGGCCTCGTTACCACTTCCAGCAGGTTGTCTGGGTCTCCCAGCAACCAGACCTTTCGCTCTTTCATCCCCAGCGGCACAGCATCAGCACTTGCTGTAATCATCCAGCTCTCAGTCACCTGTTAGCTAGCTTACCATGTCTGATCTCCAACATCTCAAATTATCTGGGTTCGGCATCAAATCTTTGCCTCTTAAAAGAAGCTTGGGATGATACTTAGAATGGCACTATACTTTATTCAGCTCACGAAACTTGTTGACACAGGAGACTTCAGAATGCTTTCTAATCTTGGTGCCCATTTTTGCTTTTTTTGAAGCTAGTACTGGCTAAACTTACCCCATCCTTAGAAGGAAACCCTCCCTCTGCTCTTCCCCCTCTGGCTTTTGACTGGGAGCAGCTAAACCTCATTCATTGTTTGCTGAGACCTCAGTCGCTTTGTAGAGTTGCCAGCAAAGAGTTTTCAGACAGCAGTAGTGCTCATTCCTATCACCTGGGCGGGTGCCAAGTGGGCCAGTTAGAGGAGGAGAGGCTGTTTATTGCCCTCAGTTTATAGGGTAGAGGAAGAGAAATAAAACATCATTTGCAAATCTGCTCTAGGGTAAAGCTGGAGCGCTGGCCTTGCCTCACACTTCAAGAGATGAACGTGTGTTGGATTTGTTTGGGGTTTTTTGCTTGGCTCTGTCATTCTTTTGTGGAAGTGTTGCAAATCCTGTAATCATAATGACTTGAAAGGAAAACTACCAAAATAAAGTGTTAAAGTCAGAAAAGAATGTTTACATATAGGCAGGCATTCAGATGGATTTTTCTGCCAGTAGTTGCTGGAATGCAGAAAAGCAGGCTTTAAAAACCAGCAAGTAAAATAAGTGCTAAAAAAATTATTCTCTTTTTTTGCTAATTGTTAACAGATTGTCAGCAAACTCGAGCGAGAACGGGGGTTTGAAGAAGTCCAGAAACAGCTCCAGCAAGTAAAAGCCTTATTCGATGAAAAGAAAAAATGCAAATGGCTTTGAGCAGAGCACTGACTCACAGCGTCACTGTGGGGGATTTTAAATAAGCGCTACTGCTCCCAAAACTGTTCTGACTGACTATATGTACAGGGTTTGAAACATTTGGACACTCTTCTCCACTCTGACCATTCCAAGTAATATCTGCGTTTGTGAATGAAGTACGGGCAGGGGTAGATATTCAAACGTGGGCATGTGAAAGTGAAAGTGAGTCTAGCGTTGGCAGGGCCAGCATTTTTAGGTACTTGGAGACATGTACCTTCTGGTTCAAAAATACTGCCTGAGTAAGCCTTCCGCTTACTTAAAAACAAGCTTGCAGGAGATGTGCAAAACACACTGCAAGTGCAGAGTTGCACGTGTGAACTTGTAAGTTGCTTTAGCTCTTTTTTTTAAAGAGAAAGCTGATGTTTTGCCACATCCTTTCAGCAGCCTCGTCAAACTGTGAGGATGAGCTCCGGCTTCAGAATACGGGTCAGCTGCAGTTTCCTTCCTTCCAGACAAATGTACACTGGTTCCTGTTCGGGGAAAAAAAAAAAAACAAACAGCACCAAAGTGACACTTAGGACAAGTGGGTATAGCAGAAGAAGTGGGTCTGAGGTTTGAAGTCCAAGTGCCACATGGCAGGACTTCTCTTCCTTAGGTTAGAAATTCCACGTGCAAAGCAAAGCCAACCACTGAGCAGGGGGGAGGCTTTTGGAGAAAGGCGCTAGACCGGCATCAGTCTGTGTTTACATTTCTACCTTTCCATCCTTAAGTAAGCTGTGAAACACTTGTGAGCAGCTTCACGCGTGAAACCTCCATGCAGCTGCACCGCATCGGAACGCCGTTGTGATTTGATGAAGCGGCTGACGATGGCTGCGCTTTGGTGCACAAACCTGTGCTCGGGTGCACGATCGGCCCGTGCATCAGTGCCGACAGTCCAGGCCAATCTTGCCATCCGTGTACAAGGGCCTCACAAATCTAAAGCCAGCATTTTTTTTTCAGGTTGTCCACACAAAGGCTTTGTCAGAAGAGGGTTAGTTTAATAACATGTAAGAACAGGAGGGCTGGTGTAATCGCTGACTCTGTATGAGAAACTGTTTGATATAAACGTGATAGGTAGGGTCGCGGGGGGAGGTAACTGCCTTAGTCCTGCTGGGGTGTTTTTTGAGGCCTGGTCATTTTCAAAGGCGGGATCCATTACATTTGCAATGGTGGCAAAAGTTAGCCCAGCTGGAAAGCAGGTGCGTGGCCATGCTGCTGAGATGAGGCTGGTGCAGTGGCTACTGTGCAAAGCCACGGGGGAGCACCCGTGGCCCTGGCTCTGCTACCACACCAGCACGCTCCCACCCTCCACTACAGAGCTGAAATCTTTTGTTGCCCTGGACTCTGCTTCAGTCACCTGGAGGCACTTGGGCTGCGGCCAGCCCTTAGATTTGAGGTAAGGCATTGACAAGACGGAGATACATTTCCAGACGTTTCCGGAGGGTCCCACCACTGGCGGTGAGTGGCATAGCGCAGTGGCCCACAGGAGAGAGAAGAGCTGTCCCCTGCCTTGGCAGCGGTGAGGGTGCCGCGGGCTGTGAACGGCACAGCTGGCCCAAATTTAGTATAGAAAGCCTATGCTGGGGCTGTGACCAGCCAGCGCCGCCTACGCCGGGCTCCCAGGCAGCGGAGCGCTCAGAACGTTTATTAGTGTGCACCGCTGCTTTGGAGGAGCCCAGAGGCTGCAGTACAACAATACTAAAGCTGGCTGCTTTGGTTGTGATGGCTACCAGAAACTGGTACCAGGCGCAATCCCACGGCACGCGGCCGGCCAGCGCCGGCGAACGCTAACCACGCTTTGGCAGAAGCAAGGCCGGCTGTTAACGTGGGGAAAAGCAAACACAAAACCACGTTGCCTACTGGTCTGCCCCCTCCCTACCACGTGATTGCACAAATTGTACCTCTTGTGTATCAGTAAGGGCAGCCACCAACCCATACTGTGATGGCTTTTTTTGTTTTTTAATTCAAGTCTTACACTTGCTATTAAGTTTACACTTTATACTTGATGGAATGTATGGCTTTGTTCAGGAAACTGCACTACAATGTTGCAGTACTTTCAGCAGTTCTCTTCTCTGCCTGGCACAATATATTGTGGTAAGGTTAATTTTGATTGGGAAAAAACCACCCCAACCCTAACCTGTCTTGCCCTCTGTCCTAAAGGAGTGGACTGTGGCTTGAGTAGCACTTAAGCTGAGAATACCTGTATTTAAGGGCTTGATTTTTATCATTCTTAACCTTTTAAAGCAGCATCAAATCCATATAAAAAGCACAGTAATTAATATTAAAGGAGGGGCATGAGCAGATTACTCTTTCCAGTTAGATGGACGTCTCAGCAGCTCTGTGCCACTTCAGGTGTTTGCTGGCAGTGCATTTGAATGAACTGTGATAGTTTTGTTCAACAGTAACCTTCTGTACAGGCAGAAAAAAAAAAAATTCTGCTTGAAAAGCTGTAAAATATAATCTGTTTGCGTGGGTCTGATCCTGTGAACTTCACTATATGTGTTTATATGATGAGGAAACGAAAATCAGTCCTATTCTGTATTTGTACTACTGCTTGTTTGCTACAATAGCTTTAATGATTTCTAGAGATTAAGTATATGTTGAAGCAGGCCCTGTAGCTTCGCCTACAGCCTGGAATAGGATTATTGCCTTTTATTCAAGCCTCCTAAACAGCGTCACTCTGTTAGTAAACCATTAAAGTCATGCTGGGACTTTGTAACCCATCAAGTGGATCTCACGAAGTGATGTGAAGTATAATTAAGTGATTGTGGCTCTTTTGGTAGGTTTGGGTCAGCACACAAAACATTGGCACACCTTCTGTATCTGCAATTCGCCGTTACTGTTACACGGAGAAAAAGAACCACCTCTGACTAAAGCGGTATATGGCAGCCCAACAATTCTTGTAGCATTCTCTGAAATGAAAGCAAACTTCTCTTGAACTTATTTTCACATGTTTACAGGCAAACTGCTATGGCAAACAGCGTATTTTCTAACACTAGCTTACAGGGCATTATTTTGCAGTCATCTAGTTTAAAGTCAAAGCTTACTAATGTGTAAAGTAATTCCTGTTGTACAGAAGTTAACCTGTTGTTTAAAATGAATCGTTAAAAAAAAAGTGCAAATGACAAATACATGTTGATGTTTGTATGGGTTTATCTAGAATAAAATGCATTTGGAGGTTATTTTGATTAACTTGTGTACTTAAAAGCAAGCAAGCACAGCTTGTAGCAATACCGAGGTCATGCAAGACACTGACGGGCATCAGCTGAGAAGTACTGCTGCCCTTCCAGCCCTGCCAGGCTGCAGGCAGAGCCGCGGGGGTGGGCACCGAGTGCTACAAACCACCCCGTCACGCTGAAGGCGGGAAGTAGAAAAAAGAGGAAGGTACAACACAGCATCAGGTGAAGCCGGGGCTGCAGAGGTGCTGGCCTGAAACCCAGCAGCTGCTGAGCAGCTGAAGGTGCAGTGCCCGCTACACCTCCACACAGCCCTCAGCAAGCCGCACTACAACTTCATTGCTTTAAGGCTGATGATACTTTTAAAAAGCTAAAAATTTTAAAACCTGAGATAACCTGATAGCCATTCTCTCAGGAGAGGGTCCTGCAGGGACAGGAAAATAACTCTCGCGCAAAGAGCCTGAGACGGACTGGGAAAGGGAGCCCAGAAACCAGCAGATAACCATCATTCTTCCTCCTGCTGTTACCCTTTTCCTGCCCTCCAAGGCTTCCCTAGTTTGTATAAACAACCCTCCCGGCCCCCCGACACCAGATAAAAGTCTCACTGAAGACCACATAACCAGAATCGGGGACAGAAATGCGAGGCTGTTGGGAGGTGGCACTTTGCAACCATCGTACACTGGTAAACGTTAGTCAACATTACATGTGGCAATGCTGGCTCAGGCACAGATTTTCCAAATTAATCCTGCAGGAGACAGTAGAAATAGTTTCTGTTACTTTAACAATCACACTGTTTTCCTCAGAGAAGTCTTAACGAATTCCCCAAGAAAGTGCAGTACAATCCTTATACTTACGTACTTTATGGAAAAATAATGCAGCCTTTGGAGAGAAAAGTTGAATCAATGACAACGTCACCATACGCAATGTAGTTATTTCAGTTGTCTATTACTACAGTCCAATAACAATACCGAATAAGCTATTAAAAGAAATCACACTGCATATCTCACTGTCTTATACTTTCACTGCAGTATTTTGAAGGGGGGAAAAAAAAAAACCCACAACACCCAAAACTCAAACAAAAAAACCAGATAAAATCATTCCTACACTTCCAGGAAAATGACTTGATCCTTCACTAGTTTCTGTAACCAAACTGATAATGAAGGGGAAAAAAAAGATTTTAAATAACTATATTCAACCTTGAATAAATAATTTTATGTTAGTTAAGTAAACAAATTACAGTAGCAACAAATACAAACTTACATTTTCATAATGTGAAGGCAATTTTTATACTTCATTTCTACTACATTATATTAAAAAACCCGATTATTGCTTATTCCCGTTATAAAAACACAAGAGGCACATTGTCAAGAGTAGCAAATAAAAGTTTTCAGCACTTTTTCAACTTCATTTCATCCTCTCTATCTGCATGGGAACTTCAAAATAACAATCCAAATGTGGATTACAGCATTGTTAACAATCAAAACAGCAACCCAGCAAAACTCCACGCTGGTACAGTGACTTCTACATTGAAGGAGTAAGAGGATATTATCAAATAAGTTTTAAAGGATTTATCAAAAAAATTTGATCTTAATTTTTATTTTAAATGTCAGCACAACCCAAACTTTGATAAATGTTTTTTGAAGTTTCATGTGAAGAGATTATTTCATGGTTTTGAGTTCCAAATAATCCTGCTTTATATAAAACATTTCAAAATGTAGTTATCTTTTAATGGTTTTGTTTTGAACCATGATACTTGATAATTTATGACAGTCTATCAAAAATAAAAACAAAACTATGCAGAATATATTTTATGCTATTCAGGCACATACAAGCATGTTGTTGGCAAAATATTAAAAGCACGTAAGAAAGATAAGTTATTGAAAACTAACAGCATGTAGAGTTTGCAGATTCTATTTGGAATCCTCACTTCGTGCATCGCCTTCTCCAACGATCTTGTCCCTGTGTGCACCCACTGTTACTCGTTCTCGAGATGGTCCAAGATCTTGCAGCTGTTTTCTCTGTGTGGTTTCTAGTTCTTCCAACCGCTTGCGAAGCAGGGAAAGCTCTCTCTGATGCTGTTCCTCCTTGAAATAATTTTTTTTAAAAAGTACATTAGTACATTTTGCACACCTACAAGGGACCAAAATGAACAATAATTTCATTTTGTTTAATTAATGATTTTAAAATAAAAATTGTGAAGCCCAAAATACCCTTATTCGCTACATTTTACTCCTCAATGTTTTGTGGGTGTTGTTCTAACATTCATGATGAACAGCATCAATGAGAAATACGCGTGCAGGCATTCCTCCTCTCAGATGAAGAGGTGCACAGACCTGAGGTCTCAGTTACCAAGAATCGGTAAAGTCAGCCTGATCAACCTCAGCCAGAGAGATTTTCACCCTCAGAAGCTCACCAGAGCAAGTAAAACTCTTTTAACCACACAAGAAATCAAGCAGCAATGCTGCTTTTTAATAATGAAACCATGGTGTAAGAACACCACTATGGTATTTCTTGCCCAAAGGAGCCATTTCAAGCCTCGCAGGAGAGAGACAAAGTACAGGGAACTGGGTTAAAACTGCCCTTTTGTTACATTCTGTAATGTATCATTTGTCTTTCAAGAACTCCCTCCTATTGCGAGGAAAGGAACATCGCTAGAAGCATTCCTCAAAGTTTCCTTCCTCTGTTCAAAGATCAAATACTCCTTCCTTAAGACTAAGTTCTGTAATGTAGGACTGTTCTAGTACCCTCTTTTGTTGTATTATTTTCACAACTTGTAATACATCACCACCTGAAGAAGGGGGAAGGACACTTCAAGCCCAGGAGGCAAGGCAGATGACGTTATACTGACTGGATTGAGTGACGGTATGTTAGGATTCAGAATTAAACTCCGGAATTCATTGTGTCTACGTTGCAAGTCCTTCAGTCGCTTCCGGAGGTGTGCGTATTCTTCATAGGAAACATTCTGCCTAGGAAATAAGAGATTTCTTTCTGCTCAAAATCTTTATTATCCCAACACAAAGCATCCCTCTCCACGAATACTCTACTGTTTATTATGCCTACAAAGGAAAACTATATATCAGAAAAACTGGAATATGGAAGATCCGTGTATATTCTTCTGCCTACATGTCTAGCTAAAAGTCCCTCTACACATTAAGCTATCTGCTATATTACAGATTAGAATTTACATGGAATAAATTAAGCTTTTAATAGCATTCACAGGAGCCACATTAAATTAATCATTTGAATCAAGCCCGCCATAGGTACTCAGTGAAGAGAAAAAAAAATAGCTTGTCTTTCAGAGAGGATGCTAAGTCTGTTTCTCTTGCAATTCTGAAGTCTTTTTCTTTCCCATCTTCCATTTATTTTCACATACTGTACTTTTCATACCGCTTCACTGCCACACCTCCTTTTTTACATACTTCCTTCTTTTGAAGGGATTCCCACAACTGTGTATCAGATATTTTTCCTCCATTTCTTCCTGAAGAGATAGCCCTGCAGTTGTCTCAAACTCTTAGCTGTCCATCCTAAATGGATTCCATTCAAAGAATTCTAATGCTGAAAGTGTCATTAGATTGGACTCCAGTTACTAAACTAAGTGTCATGTATCTTCAAAATTACTTCATATTTGTAAGTCAGATCTTGGGCATATATCATTTTTCAAGCCAAGAAAAAGCAAAGTTTATTACCTATTTAGCACCTGATTTTCTTTTTCCAGCTCTTCTATCTTGGCTTCCAAAAGTTCTAGTTTCTCTTGCATCCTCCTTTGTTTATTATCATTGAGAGTCTTTCTCTGTCAAAGAGACATTTCAAACAGAGCTAAGTAATGCCTTGATAGATTAGATCCTGTAAAAATTAAATCTACACTGCATGTGGCTTTAAAGCCATGACAGTTTTTAGGATTTTCGTTCCTTAAGAAGAAGTGCTGTGTTGTTTGAAGGTTCTGAATCCCCATGCTGGGAAACAAAAGAGATGGGAAATGATCCATAGCTGCGACTGAAAGATGCACAGCTGTCAGTCACTCGTTGGTCAATGACTTGTTGTACTAACAAACACTAGCTGTATTTAAGAATTACAAAATTCATTCTTTAAATGACCATGTATAAATAAGTATAAACATGACAAAAAAAAGTATGTTTTTTTCCCTCTCCCCGCCTCCCACCACCCCCCCCATGTTGACCTCAACTTTTAACAACTTTAAAAGCTACTGGTAGGTTTCATAACCTGTGTATGTCCAATGTATAACACTGCCAATTAATCTTGAACTTTTATAAACAATTAATCAGCTTTTCCTTTCAAGTTATTTCATAAAAAGCAAGCTTAGGAGAAGATATGAAATTTTAATACTCCATCAGGGAAAAGCAGAACATCATTTGTCTGGTATCCAAAACATCATCCTTACTAATTAAGGAGTCCACCTCTTAAATAACCCTATATGTATATACACACACACAAAGCCTCACAAAATCTTTGATGGCATTATAACAAAGTTGTTGGCTGTAATTTTTTTTGCATATCACTTCAACCTATTTCTATGCTAATCTGAAAGAACCTATATATTTTGTTACTATATTTAGTAGATTGCAAATAAACTCTTAATAATAAAACAATGCTAGCTGGCCAAAGTAAAGCTGAACTTTTAATAAGCTGGATCATTCATAAAGGAGGAGTCAACATGCCTTTTTCTGAGCAACAGCAGCTCGACATAGCTTGTTCTTCACTTGGTTGTATTTCTCTTCTTTCTCTGTGATGTGCTGAGTAAGCACATGCTTCTCCTCCAACCATTCTATACGTTTGTATTCTAAAGTCCTTTGAAAAAATCGGGTAAAAAGATTAAGAGGTTATATAGACAAAGCAATGCCTTCGATTAATGCCTACAGGCTCTTACAATGCATCTATTCACAACTCCTACCTTTATATGCTTGAAGGATCTGATTTAAATTTGATTGTGCTCAAGACCTGTGCATTAACATCATCCTAGGTTTTGTTCAACTACGAGGCATATTTTGAAAACTGATTCCAATAAGCTAGTTAATTGTAGGCTCTTTGTTGGTTTGGCATGTTGCCAAACCATCCATGGAAAATTTCTAAATTTAGATCAAATAATCACACCAGAACACAAGAGTAGACACCTATGCCAAACATCAGTTGTCAGAAGAGCTGACAACAGCCTGATCTCTTTGGGAGGTAAGATGTAAGAGAATAGGTTGCTGCCCTATGCGGTCTACTATGCTTTTTTAACAGAGAAGTACAGACTTGAATAGTGTGTGCCAACACAACAGGAAGCTCCCACCGATATGGTTCCTAGACAACATTCCAGCTGAATACACACTACCAACAACATACGTTACCTGTTAGGCCTTTGCATGGTTAAAACATACTAAAATTAGGCTGTGTTCTCTAGCAGTGAATAGGAAAGGAGCCACTTTCTCTCTTCTTGCGTTGTTTGTTCGGGCTATCTGCATTGTGGGTCAAAGCAGACAAGAACTAACTGCATATTTAACTGCATTACTATCAAAAAATCAAATGGTGAGATTCTGTGCAGCAGTTTTTAAGAAATGTGGTCCAAGGCTTAGTATCAGTGCACCCATACACTCCAGTCCTGGGCTGATGCAGTTTCCCTACAGGGCCTCTGAATGAACCTCCATACATTTCTCACCAAACAGCCTTTCCCTTCCCTGCAGTAGAAGTATCAGGAGTCATCCACTCTCATCTCAGCACCAGGATCCTGGCCCACTTGGTACCTGTCACAGTTCTTTTAGTAGACCCAGTGTGTTTTGTACCTTGCTGTTGACTGTAAATAACTACTACTACCCAGGAACCAAAGAGCTTTCTCAAAAAGCACTGCTTAACAGCAAAAGAATTTCAATTGAGACAGTGGTTAAAAATGCCATGAGTTTTTTTTTTAAATGCTACTAATGCTGTTCCTGAAATGCTTAACAAGTGCCTGTTTGGGCTCATCTCTGATCTATATCAGTCTCATAGTTTGCCTTCAGCCCTTTTTTTCATTTCACATTTTCATTTCCAAGCCTAAGATTGACACAGCCAGGCAGGCAGCTGCTTTGCCTACTTATGGCTCAACTGGCATTATTTTATTTATCTGAAACTTTTTATCTTAGGCTTTCTTATCTTTTGGTCCTTATTTCACTTCCTCTTCAAGCCAAGTTGCTTTGGTGCACCTTAACTCTTGGAGTTCAAACTCGTAAGAATTACTGAACTGAGGAAGGATCCTATCACCCACAGAGTCAGAAAAAGAATGGAAACGGATCCCAGGGCTCCCGAGGGTAACAGCAGGACAGACCTGGAGGACTCACATGTAGGCTGCAAAGCTGCTTAATTTCTGCAGTATCAGCCTTGGTGCACCTCCCGTTATCTACATGCTTACACAACGATCTCTGAGGACTGCCAAGTTCCTTCCACTGCCTTCCCAGGAAAACCTACTCCTGACTGGTCTATGGCCCATAAATATGTAAATGCCATTGACAATCTCAAATAACAGTGACAATCTTACTCAAAATATGAATACACCTTCCTAAAGTAAACATCCAAAGTATTTAACATGCTACTGACAACTGAACATACTCTGCAGTCCTAATGCAATAATTTCTTCAAACGTTAAGCTGAAAAGCAATACTTAAGCTAATGACAAAGCAGCAATTGCAGTACCAATCTGTAGCAAACTTAAAACAAAAAACGCCACATTATACCTCTTGGAAGTTTTCTATTTAATCTAGGACACCGACTTTTTTAAAAACCCACCACACAATAATCCAGTACAAATTAGACATGTATTTGGTTATTAGTCTAGGAAATATTAAATAGCCATTTCAGACTGACAAATTAATCTTTAAATTCCAGGAAAGTGTTCATTACTGTATGGGCTCTGAACAAGATTTGTTTTCCTTCAGTATTTATTAGCATATTTTGATTTTATGTGGTCAAGCTCGTGCAAAAACCAGAAGTGATTATTTTTAATTTTGATGAGAGCAACTAGAAGATATCCAGTAAGCTTTTACTTGCCTCGTATCAGCTAAAAGGATCTAGTGGGAGGAGAAAAAAAAAAGTTTATATACACATTTACAGACTGGGTCCTCGAAACCTCATCAAGGCATAATACAATGCTTAAACACTTTTTTCACCCTTAATGCTTAAACACTCTTAAAAGAACTGTGTGTGAAACTCTGGATCCACTTAAACTAATATAAGTTTGACGTTCACTTCAATATAGATAGGAACTCATTTTATAAAAATAGTGTATTTCACTAGTCAAGAATTTTAACAAACATGAATGGAAACAAACTCATATTTTTGAAGTTAGCACAAGCAAAGCTTTTATACATACTGCGTAATAGAAGGTATAGCCATTTTTTACAATTGTCCAATATTTCCTGTTCATTTTTAATTTCAGACTTTATTCAGCATCTACAATCCACACTAAGGAATCCACGTGAAAGCAATACAAGCAATATGAAAAGGAAAAGTAAAGCCAAAAAGAAGAAAAAAATTACTTCTCTGTTTCCAGTTGAGCTTTCTCTGCCTGAGTCCTTGCATGTTGACATTCTTGTTTCAATCTTTCTATTATTTCCTTCAGCTTCTGATTAGACTCCAGTAAATCATTTTCTGATTGAGAAAGTGAGGCAAACTGGAGTTGCATGTTGTGCATTTGCTACAAAGAAATGAATTTTTTCCATTTAAGAAGGTATGCAAATAACTAAATTAATTTTGAGATACTGAGATAGATAGAGCAAAATGCAGACACCAACTGGCTGGATTAGCTTCTCATAAGCCTTTCTTATTTGTTCTTTTTCTCCTTACTCAGAAGCTTCTCCAGAAGCTTTACAGTAAATCACTACTAGACAAGGAAGGTTTTCTATTGCAGTTAAAATGAGAAAGAGAAAGGGAGGCAGGAATCTTCAGTCATTGATGTGTCCCCTAGAACTTAAGAAATCCGACATTAAGCCCCAGGGCTGAACAGAACTAGAGCACCACACAACATTTAGTAGCTGAGCTGCGGAGCTACCCAGACTCTTCCCTCTCATAATGCACAATGCGTTACAGCCCGCAGTGGCTGTACCAACCAGTTCACAAAAACAAGTATAGAGTCTGAAAAGTCCAATCTCTGCAGCCAGCAGCACATGGAAAGGATGATTTTCCCTTTCCTTTTCCTCTCCCCACATGCACACTCAGATACCCCACTTTCTGATTTGTGGAGGAAAAATAAATATTGCCTTGAACTTCAAGTGCACACAGCTTGCAGACTAATTTAATGCATAGCTATGTTCTTACCTACTAAATACCGTAGGCGAGCAGGAGTTAAAAGAATTAGGTTTTATTTTCAACACTGCCATCAATTCACTCTGCAATAGAAATATACCTTTTTACACTAGTTTATTCATTTATGAAACACCTGTTAAGCACTTGAAGAACCTCAGATAAGAGATGCAGTGTAAATGCAAAGCATTACCTAGAAACAATTTATAAGTCTCCATGGAAACTGAATCTCCAGTTAAATAGTGCATAACCATATTCAATATACCAGTCTATAAACATTCAGCTTTGAAATCCTTGATACCCACAATACACATGAAGCAAAAAGCTGTAATCCATCTATAAAGGTCCAGGAAAGCATGACTGATTTTTGAACACTTTTTGCTTTTAAATATCTATTGTATGCAATTTGTCCCTTAGGAAAAAAAGGCCTTAAAAATTCAATCTAATCTTCAAACACTGGACATGGTAACTGCAGGAAAGATTGTATCTCTCCATAAAACATTACAATGCACTAAAACCTTACCTGTTTCAGATCAGCACTTTCACGTTTCTTTTCTTCCAACTCCTCTGTCTGAATAGCTTGCTGCTGAATTTTTAATCTAAAATTGTATAAGACATCCTTATTTTTATCTAATTAAAATATAGATGTTAGAAGTTAGGAAAAATCAGTCTGACAATAGAATATATTGCATAATTTGAAAGGCTGATAAGTATTTAACCAAACAATGATTAAAAATATATTTTATTGATTATTAGAATTCACATAGGAGTAAGAAATACGTTGATTTGTTTGCTTTTGGAGTATGACTTTTGCTCATTTTATCATATTGACCTTCATACAAATACTATAGTAAAACAACTTCACTGAGAACTATACTAACCAACTCAAAGAGGTATCGTATTAGGATCCCAGTTTGCCAGTTGCTGATATGGTGCCATTGTGGAAAGAGAAATAGTTTACTCCAATGCTGGAGCTATGCCAGCAGCCAATTTTAACAAACACGAGTATTGCAAAATTACGTCTTTAAAATGTTCATTAAAATCATATAATTTTTAAAGGTTTGGATGAAAAAGGTTTGGGGTTTTTTTGGGTTTTTTTGTTTTTTGTTTTTTGTTTTTTTTTTTAAACAGCACATTTTCACTTCTGCCCTATTTTCACACAATGCCAAAGATAATTTTGTTTAATTTACCATAACGAACATTTGTATATCTATGAATAGTAAACTTTTATACTGACAACTGTAAAGAAATTAGAGGGGAAAAAAAATGAGGAATTTGTCTTAAGGTTAGAAAAGCCACACTACCGCAAACGCTGAAGTTCCTTTTTGCTAGATTCTTCTGCCATCTGTACAACACGTAGTTTCTCTTCATACTGATCCTTTTCAGATTGTCTCCACATATCTTGTTCCAGTTTCATTTTCTCTAGATCAGCTAATCTGTTCTCGAGTTCTAACCTGAGATATTATTCAACATGTACACAAGAATCATGCCAAAATGCCAGAGGTGTTTAGTTGCTAAGAATGACATATTTAAAAGTTACTCAAAACACTCTTCTTTTAGAAGTTGAGCAGTAAATTAACAAACATACTTTTCATCCTGTAAGGCTGCAATTTTTTCAAAAACTTCCTCTTTGGCAGCTTGCACTTTACGAATTAGCTCCCGATCCTTTTCTACTAAAAGCACCTTATGACGTTCAACAGCTGCCTTAAGAATTTCCTTGTCTGACAGCAATCCTGCATTATACATTAAAAAAAGTTAAAATGTCATTATTGATATCAACCTGATAAAATCCAGTATTAAAATAACTTCATAAATTGATAAAAGGGCGCTAAAAAATCACAATTCACATGACTGAATGAATGAATGGGGAAAAAACCAAGAAAAAGAGAAGAGACATGGCCTTTCTTAGTATAACAGCAACATTTCAAAAACTTTTGAAGAGTAACCATTACAATGGAATCTCTGTCTACAAGGGTTTATTATTTTAACATACAAAATAATTAAACAGTTGATATTTTTACAGATTTAAACGCTAAAGCAATTTCTGCTAAGCAGTTGTGTCGGGATAAAAAAACCAAACAAACAAACAAAAAAAAAAACCAACTACACACAAACCCAGGAGTGTTCCACAATAGCTGCGAAAAGGTCAAGCAAGAAACCTTGTTTTCTCTTTATGGATAAGTTTATGGTAAACAGCAACTGGTTACCAGTGAAACCATAGTAACCTGGCTACAACAAATCTCACATTTTAATCCACTCATATTACCAAAAGAGACAAAAGATGCAAATGAAAAACTTGTGACCAAGACACCTGTGTTCACTGGCAAATAAGCCAACATGCTATAACAATGACTCCTGGTTATTTAGATAATTCAGTGATGCCAACTTGATTCCACAGCAAGTTCAGCTTAGCTTAAATCTTGTCTGTATTTAGTTTCATGTTTCATAGAGTCCAACACTTTTAATTCACAATATCCTGTAAGTGCATTGTCGATACAGAAAACACCACTTTTCAGTTGCTCTCAGAGAACTTAATATTAAAGCAAGTGAACAGAAACAACTATTCCAGGAAAACGAAGGTAGTATTTTGGGGTTATGGCAAAGTAGTGAGGACAGTCCACTTAAAAGCTGTGTAGTGATTTAAATCATCAACACATAACTAGTACTAGAAAGCTTTGGCCTTTTCACTCTAGAAAGCTATTTCAAGTTGCCTACATACTCAGCTGTATTAGGTAGCTTAGAACATTGCCTATTTTCTTCAAAGAACAAGCTAGAAATTGTATTCTGTTTCACATGGCAGCCTTACCCAACTGTTAACAATTCCATGGACACAGAATGAGAAAACAAAACAACCACTGAAGCCCTACGGTACATTAAGATTTCAAGCAGAGTGTGAAAGACTCTAGAATTTGGCAATAATAGAAAAAATAACCATATGAAGTACATGATTTGAAACAGATTATGCTCAAATAGTGTAGCAAATTCACTAATTTACATAAACGCGAAATTGTTCTGTAACTGTTCTTCTTAACCTAGTAGACCAAGTGAAACACCACAGTTATTTCAGATACAAAATAAATTGTCAGATCTGTGACCTAGACCAGAAGTAGGTGGTGAAGGCTGCTGGGGAATGTTTGGAGGAAAATAATTGTAGTATTCTAACTAGAAGTTACAAAAGAAATAATTAGAAATTAATTGCACATTTTACCATCCATTTCACTTTGAATCTTGTTTCTCTCTCTTTCTACCTCACTCTTTGTTCTTGCTGCCTCCAGTTTGATATTTGTTACTTCCAATTTATATGAATGTTTAAGTTCTTCTACCTATGAATTAGAAAAAAAAAACAAATCAACTAAATTAATTATATATATATTGGTGCAGCTTTACTGTTAAGTTTTTTCACGTGATACTTTGCTAACAAGAAAATCTGCCAAATAATCATGGACTACGCTTATTTTAAACATACTTTAAATATTTTTTTCATCCACTGCTTTCCTGAAGCCAATCCAGAATATCTACTCCTGTAAATAATTTTTAATTTTCATATAGATACTGTTAACACTAAAGCTATTGACATGATCTGATTCCTGAAATCATAATCAGTGCTATTACAGGTTTTTATTAATTCCTCAAGTCACACACTGAAGATTACTGAATGAGTTGTCAGTCATCTTGAAATGCAAGTTTTATATATTCCCTGATTAAAAAAAATTAAAGTGCTCAAACACAACATATATTCCAGGAACCAGGCTGTCTGACTGTTGACATGTATTTCATCTTTAACCAGCTGGTTATTACAAGCTACAGTGTAGAAAAGTTACTTTTTTAAGAAGCCTTGGTGATATATGCACAGATGCGCAGGATTGCCTGTGAAAACTTGGTTTCTGAGTAAATACTATACATTCTACAAAGCTAGCCTCCGGATATTGGGGTATTTCTGAAAAGACTACTCATCTTGCTATGACACTGATCCAAATTGCGTAAGACCCTGATGCCTCGTTAACTCAAGCATTAGCATGTCAGTTTACACATACTTCACTTCTGACTAAAGATCCCTCAGAGTCAAGCTAAAATAAAGTTACATTTAATATCCCTAAGTAAAACAAAACAGTGATATGCAAAACCAGAGTATCAACTGCTCCCCCAAGTAATTTCAACTTGGTAACTACTTACAGTCCCCCTGACCTCCTGGAGTGCTACACTACTTTCTCAAAATCCAGGTCTTCGTAGTTTTAAAGTGCATGTTAAATCAAATACTTCTCTACAGCTGTGACATACACATCAAATAGCCTCATAAAAACAGGAGCTTTAAGAACATCAAATCAAAGACATTTACTGCTTGCACGGAAACTTTCTATAGTTTAGGCATTTGTACGCAGTAATTACACGGTCAATGAGAATTAAATATCTAGAGGAAAGCACTTATAATGAAAATCCATTCACAATGACAAATGTAATTACAACCTGCTAGCATATACAAGCGGCAAAAGGTTAAGAATGACATAGTAGCTTATTAAGTAACTACATGGTGGATTTGGTTGCTTAAATTCTAAGTTGAGAACATTTCAGGGCAACTTGCAAAGATTTAAGGTGGCTTTTTTAAGGCACAAAATCTGGAAGACAAATGCGTGCACCTGTGCTCAGGAATAAGTTTGAGTGGATACAGAAAGGGTGGAGGTTAGTATAGAAATTAGTTTCTACTTTCCTCCCTTCAAGAAACACCACTGAACATTTTAATTTTCTCCTACTTCTGGAAGCGAGCAGAGAACACCAGCTGATAGAAAAAGTAAAGACCGTAACAATCTTCTATATATTCTGATAAACAATTGATTAAAAAATGTTTAACAGAAGTTTTCCCCTCCTATTTATTATTGAAGTCAGACAAGTATGACACGTTGTATAAAGAGGTTTTAAAATACTGGTATAGGTATATCCTATTCTTACAGTAAATTAGAACTTTTTTGGATTAAGGACCAAAATTAAATACTTCACACTCATAAATGTGCACTGTAAAGCCTGTTTTAAATGAAATCTGAGATTGTTAAAGAACTACTATGGTAGAAGTTAAAGTTTTCTTCCTTCCTATATCTTTCTTGAGGCATATTATGACAATATTAACTGCCATATCCATACAAAGTACATGTCAGTGTTATTTTGGAAAGTATATTCAGAAAAGCAGGATAGCTTTAAGACAACACAGAGAGCTTAAAATAATTCTGCATTCAGCTAGATATACAAGACCAAAGTTAGCGGCTTCACAGTTAGTTCAGAACTAGCTAAAGCCTCTCCAGAAAGGTAAGAAAACACAGGGGATTAAATTTGCTACCAGGAACTGACAGATGTGGTAAAAATTTATTACCAGGTATTCTCTCCAGAAAGGAGGGAATAAGAAACAGCAAAAAGCTAATATTTACCCAAGTAACTATTTCACTAAGACTAGTATCCTCACTCAAATTTACATAAAGCAATGTAACTATTCTGCAACATTTGAAGGTAAAACAGTTTACTAGTGTTTTGATTTTTCTTGTTTATTCAAATATGAAATTGCATAAAGGATCCATCTTTTTTAAGTTATGTAGCTGAGAAGTCACTGCAACCAGATAAAACTCTGAATCTGGCATCCATACTAATCTAATTATGCTGAAATACTAAATAGTGATGTCAAGTTTCTTAAGCACTTTCAGGTTTTCCCTAAACTAGAAGCCTTCTGATCTTTTTTTTCTTAAGTATTTTTCTAGAAATTTCTCTAAGATCTCAAAAAAAAAAAAAAGCATACAAACATAGAACAAAACCTCTAAGATCTGGTGCCAACCGAACGACTAAGATATTCAAACATGTTGCAAGACAATGATCTACTTAAAATGATATGATGCAGTGCTGTACAGAAATTGTACAGAAATGTTTCTGTACAAGCTATGCTGGCATTAGCCCAAGAAGAACACTATGCTAATGTGACTATCCTGCTTCTAATATAACCTAATCTCCACAAGTGATTCCAATGCAGCTTGCTTCCTGTAGCTAACATAGCCCATTGAGCATATTTTTAAGATCTGCAGAAGCCACAACTCCATTTAAAAAAAAAAAAGAAAGAAAAAATCAATTTAAAGCTCTATTGCACTTTACACACTGTGAAAGAGTAATGCTTGTTTCTATCAAATAAGGCTGGCTGTTTTCATGAGTACTAAAAACATGAATATAAAGACACCTCTTCGAGCCCTGTTCTGTTCAGAAAAAAAGATCTAGAAAATCAAATAAAAAGAGCATAACCTCAATCTTTAGAGATACTTTTAGGGATGATGTTTTTCCTGTAAAGTCACAATTCTATATCCTCCAACTGAAACTGGGAAAAAAAAATCCAAATCCATTTTAAGTCACAGCAGAAGACATTGTTACTTTATTCTTAATAAAGTTAAGAAAAACTTAAACATAACAGGATATGAAAAATGTGTTTCAGGTACCATAAAAGCACTTACTTTAGCAGCTAAGGAATTGACTTCTCGTTCAGATTTGTGAAGTTTACTAGTTAAGAGAATGTTTTGCTCATGACTCATCCGTAGTTCTTTCTCAATTCGATCAATCTGTAGTTCAGCAGACTTCTTTTCTGCCTTGAATAAAAGAGGTATTTGTCAGATTTTTGGAGCAGGGCTGTCTCTTGCTATTCACTTGAAAGGTTTAATTGATCTGGGTTTTCAGATATTACTGACCCTTTATATTATATAATAATATATAAATATTTATCTTTGCTCAACAATATGTTCCAATACAAGGGTCTTGCATTTTATTCAAAAGTCACAACTGTTTTTACTAACACTGCCTGCAGAGAATGACACACATTTTCAATCCTACTTCAGAAGAGGCAGAGGTAATCTGACTTAGTTAGGAGGCAGCAGGTATTGCTACCAGTAAGTTACTGGGCTGTAAACACCAGTATGACTATAAGTGGTGCTCAAAAAGATGTCATATGTTGGCCTATACAGTTATACTAACAGAAGAATTAACATCATGGAGAGGAAATAAAATGCAATTACTGTGTGTATTATAGACTCAAGATCCTGAGCTTTACTAAGTATCAAAAAGGTAATCTAACCTACGATTTCACTCTCCTTTTTCTGAACTGACCTATTTCCAGCACGTCTTTTTTTAAAATTTTCTAAATTGAGAATATTACAGCACTTTTCTTTTTAAGTTGTGATCAGAGCATTTTGTAATAAAGGTATACAGCACTGATAACAGTAAAAAGGAAAATGAACTGTCTATCTGTATGCTGCAACTGTGCGAGAAATCTACATGGAAAGACTCACTACCTAGAGAGATAGCAAGCACTGACAGGAGGACTGAAGACCACAGATGAGGAATACAGTGGAACCCTGGGAAACATACAACAGGCCAGAAATACCAAAGGTTCTTTAAGGGAGAGCAACAGCCAAGAACTAAACAATTGCAGTAATGTGTTGGAGAAAGAAGAGACACAGGTAGGCAAGAAAGATGACTACACACGAGGAAAGGATTAAAGAAATAGGGGAGCATCATATGACATTTTTGAAAAGAATAAAAAAACTTATTGTAGCAGATTATTAACATATTGTCATCGGTTTCTAACTCCAGCCAAGGGACAAATGCTGACATGAGCATCTTACTGACTGCAAACATCACAAACATAGCACTCGCATATTTAGAAAGGAGATCATTCAACAGAATCTCTCAGTTGAGCTCTCCACCTTTCCAAAGTTGAATTGGCAGTACATGACTCCCAATGTACTTACAATTTGTTTTTAAATTGAAATGTACAAATTCTAATTGTGGAGTCAATGGCAAAATTATCAGCGACTTCAGTGACAGTTCTGTCAGGCCAAGCGTTATTCTCACTACACTCTACAAGGGAGCAGAATTTAAAAAAAAAAAAAACAAAACACAAAACAAAAAACCAATCTTACCTCTAGAGACCTTGTCATAGCCTGCATCTCAGCTAACTGTCGTACTTGTACTCTTTGAACATTTTCTGCTTGCACACCACAATTGTCTCTTTCTGCTCTTAGTTCTGCTACTTCTGCTTCTAAGCCTTTTAATTTCTGATACAGTTGTGCCTTTTCTCTAGAGAGTGCCTCCACGCGTTTATTGTCCCTCGTGGGATCAACATTAAGGAGCTGATTATGGAGTTCTTCTTTATCTTTATCCAACCTTGCAATCTGATAATGTTAATAAGAAAAATAAAAGCTTTTACATTGGTTAGGTATCAGGCAGCAACAAATACAGCAGTTGACAATTCAGGAAAGAGCAGCAGCGTGCATTTAAAATACTAAGAAATTACATTCACATTTATTTTGTTTCTTAGACTAGGAAAATCAACGGACCCATTCTTCAATGCCTTTTTTGCTTCAGTTTTCACAGATAAGGCTTGTTCTCAGGCCTCAGATGTCCCTGAGCCCCTTAGCAGTCTGTGGGAGTAAAACAGTACCCATAGCAGAGGAAGAAAATGTCAGGGATAATTTAATCCACTGGACACACACAAGTTCTTAGAATGGATCAAAGCCTTTTGAAGGAGCTCACTGATATAATTGCAAGGCTGTTCTCTATCACCTTTGAAAAGTCATGGCAATCAGAGAAGGTTCCTGATGACTGAAAAGAGGCAGACAGCACATCCACCATCAAGAGCAGAAAGGTCAAGAAGAAGGATCCAGATAACTATAGGATAGTCAGCTTCACATTAGTCTCTGTGAAGGTTATGAAGCAAAACCTCTTAAAAGCCATTTCTAAATGCATGAAAGACAAGGTGGTGGAAAGCAGGGTTTACCAAGGGCAAATCATGCCTGACCTACTTCTCTGCTTTCTAGAAAGAGGTGACTGGCACTGCACACAAGGAGAGGGCAGTGGATCTCGTATACCTTGACTTTAACAAGGCCTTTGATACAGTCTCCCATAGACTTTTCTCTCACCAAATTGGTGAGATGTGGGCTGGGTAAGTGGATGATAAAATGGGTGGAAAACTGGCTGGGCTGCCAGGCTCAAAGAGTGATGATCAGTGGTGCAAAACTCAGCTGACTACCTGTAACTAGCAGGGTCTTTCTGAGATCAGTACAGGGTCCAATACTGATTGACCTGTCCTCATTAGTGACCTGGATGATGGGATGGAGTACATTTTCAGCAAGCTTGCGGATGACACCAAACTGGGGGGAAGTGGTCAATGTGCTGGAAAGTAGAATTGCTATTCAGAGGGATCTGGACAGGCTAAAGGAATGGGCTGACTGGAACCTCTTCAACAAAAGCAAGTACAAAGTCATGCACCTGGGATGGAGTAACCCAATGCAACAGTACAGGCTGGGGGCAACTGTCTAGGAAGCAGCTCCATGGAAAAGGATCTGGGGGTCCTAGTGGACAACAAGCTGAGCATTAGTAAGCAGAGTACCCTTGCAGCAAAGATGACCAACTGCATCCTGGCAGATTGGCAGAAGGATAGCTAGCAGATCCAGGGAAGTAATCCTTTGTCCCCTTCCAGTGCCTGTAAGACTGCATCTGGAGCCTGTGTCCAGTACACAAAGAATAATGACAGACTGGAGCAAGTCCAGTGGATGGCCACCAAGACAGTCAGGGGGTTGGAGAACATGACATATAAGGACAGGTTGAGAGATTTACGCCTCTTCAGCTTGGAGAAGAGAAGGCTCAGGGGAGACGTTATTCCTCTGTACACATGACAAAAGGATACAGAGAAGATGGATCTCTTCTCAGAGATGCATGGTGATGGAAAGAGAGGCAACGGACACAAGTTGGAACATGTGAAATTCCGATTAGATGTTAGGAAAAAAAGTTTACCATGAAGATGATTAAATACTGGAACAGTTTGCCCAGAAAGATTGTGGAATCACCATCCTCACAGATGGCCCCGAGCAACTTGATATCATTACACTTCAATATTTTAAGCAGGATGTTGGACTAGAAGGAGGTATCTTCCAACTTACGTTATGATTCCACAATTCTATAACCACAACAGAACTCAAATCTGCTAGTAACACAAGACAGCCAACATGATTTGGCCCTGTCAGACAGAAAATAAAGCAAAAAAAAAAAAAAAAACAAAACTTTCTGTTACAAGGTAGTACGATAGGTACAAACTAATCTTGAGACTGTAACTAACAAACATAAATATATAGATTCTAGTGTTTCAAAATTAGTTACGTGGAGTGAATGTAAAATTGGGGTCAAAAGAGTGAGAAAGTAAGCTATGTACGAGTTCTCTTGATACTTGGAGACTAGTCCAAACTCTGATCTGCAGCAGTGCTTTTAGAAGTTGCATCAGTGATTTCTATGGAGCAAAGCCAATTTCTGCAGCAAAAGTCCTCCAAATCCCTTTTATGAGGAGATTCAAACACTTACTGCATGACATGCCCAAGCCATCATTTAAGAATTAGGATGTTTTTGTAGCGTCCTTGCGCTAAATGGCATGGAAGGTTAAAAAGGCTCTAAGAGAAGAGAAACTAGATCACATTGCGCCCTGGGCTCATTCTCTTCATTAGCGCAGGACTAGCACAAACTCAACAAGACCACAAAAGAGGCAGGCTGTAAAGCAGCATGTGGGTTTAGCTCTGGGAAGGACAACTGTTCTGTTTTTAATGCATTGCATTTGCAAATTTGGATTGATTTTGAAGGCGATGATTGCTTTGATTTGTGTCTCATGTTTGGGCTAATACATTCAAATCTGGCATCTTCCGATATATGCTCCCAGACAAATACTTAAATGAATATGCAAATGACATATGCAACACTCATTTACACTGCTGCATATATTTAAAACATAAATAAGCTGGCAATTTATTTAGCTACACTTTTCAAAGTCCAATTCTGAAACAGAAAATTCATGAATGGTTTATTCAAGAGTTAATACAACTGAAATAAAGTTACCAAAATTTTCAGCATCTTTTTGACCACCACTGTCATGATCCAACTTAGTCGCAAAGTGTACCCTTGTCTGATATTAACAATATTTTCTGCTGCCTTCTTCTTGGATTAGTTTTAAAATCTAAACTTACATCAGTTGCTCAGATAACTTATTAATTTAAGATTAGCGTAGTGTCTCAAATTCCATCATAAATGAGATTAAAAAAAGCATTAAGCAAAGCTACTAGCTGTCATTTATCAGAGGGCAAGTCTATTCTTACTTATAATAGCACAAATCATATTGCAACACGTGACTGAAAAAAAAACTACAGAAATAGCTTTAGGCTAAGTCATAAAAGTGTCCTGAGAATTCAGAGAACGGAAACAAACACTACATTATGAAATGGTGTCAAACTGACAACTCATCAAGTACCAACATTTTCACAATGTTCAAGCAGCTTTGTCATCAGATAGAATTTTACAGTAGCTTAAAATGTACATACTTCAGCATCATATTTTATTTTCTTCTCTTCTAAAATACGTGCATGTTCTTCCTTTTGATGTTCAAATTCTGATTTCAGAAAAGTATGTTCATAACGAAGTTTGTTATATTCTGTTCTGTATTTTTCTACTTCCTAAATTAGACAAAAAGATTAAAAACATCAATCAGAGAAGTTTTCAGATTTATTTCCTTCAAATGCCCATACAATCTTCCTATCATTTCACAAGTTATATTTGATGAACTGAATCCCTCCTACTCCTTCATCTAGGGTTTCAACCTTCGCTGGCTGGGGCAACAGTACTGGACAGTAGCAAAGAATGTCATACTTTGCTCCCCTTTCAGTTTTAATTTCCTAAGGTTTTAGGAACAACTATAAACTGGTGACCACTACTCTAAATGAAACAGAATTTCAATACTTAGTACTTACATTTTCTAGCTTCCGGTAACGTTCTGTCATAGGAGATTCCAATTCCTGCTGTATTTGTGCTTTTAACAGTTCTAATTTTTGAGGAGTTAGCACCTTAAGACAGAAAGGTACATAAATAACTAGTCATATTTATTTATTTACACTGTAATCGGACAAATAGTCAGGAATAAAGTATTTCAAATACGATTTTAGGAATCCTGCTTAATTTTGTATGTTTTTCTAAAGAATTTTCAGTGATAGTTACAGAAGAAAAAAATCATAATATTAGTGAACTAAAAATATTCTGGGAAGATAACAGAAGCATTTAAAATGTCAGTATTTACTGGTAGACGCAATACAGACGTTAAGCTGAATTGCCAAGACATTTATCTCCTTTGTGGGGCAGGGGGGAAAGGAAAAGTGGTCTCTCATAAAAGATAAAGAATTAGCATTTGGATAAACTTAAACAGTAAGTGAACCAACCCCAAAGAATCAAAATGAGCAACACCAAACCATTTTTTTGAAAAACACATTAGATACATGTTCTCCAACAAATACATGGGTACTGGTTTGAAATGCAACTAAGATCAGGGAAGATTCCCTGCCTTAAGCTCCATACTGCATGGTATTTTGTAAAGTTTTCTTGGGTATGGTTAATACAGCAAACTATCTACCAAGAAAAAGTATTAAAAAAAATTTCATCCACAACCTATGACATATTCTAATTTATTCTACTTTTCTTCCACTTACGTGTACCCTGAAATCCCCGAAAACTAATTCTAGTTATGGTACCGGGTCATATCTCCTCCATTCGGAGTCTGGGATCCTTTGTTAGATGCTATATTTGTTTCCTAAGAACTGTGTCCTGCATTAGTTTAAGGAAACAAGCAGTTATACAGAGTGTCACCCAAGTTATCTTAAATGTTGGAGGTTTTGTTTGGTTTTTTGTTTGCCTTTAAGATGCGGAAAGCTGTCATCACAAAGAGAAACAAATTTTTCCAGTCACTTATCCCAACAGGTTTAGGCATCTAAGTTATCCTCCAGGGCAGATGATTCTCCCCATAACAGGAGAGTACGCACAGAGAGAGACTGAGGGTCTCACTATTAACATAGCACATAAAAACAGGATTTGGAAGATTCCGTTAAACAAGAAAACAATAATTTCATCCCATAGTCACTCTAGAGAAGAAACATTACTCAGGTTGGGTGAGTTTCAAGATATCTGAAATATATTCAAGCTAGGTATATACATGTCACAAACAGAAATATAAGCATGGCTCTATTACAGGACTAAAATTCATATTAAGTCCTGCCAGTAAATTATCTCACCTGCATCTTCAGTTTTTCCAGCTCTTGTGTTTTACCCAGCAACTCCTCTCGATATTCAGCAAGAAGAAACTGAAATTTGTCATGTACAGTCTGCTTTTCAACTAACAACCGCTTCAGTTCATCTTGTGATTTTGTATATTCCTCTTGTAATCTGCAAGATAAAATACATATTTATTTTATATTTATCCTTTAAAATTAGATCTTAAAGCTCAAAAAATTCACACGCAGAAGCAAACATAAAATATCAAGTTAGAACTAAGCTACTAATACCCTCTTCCTGTAATATACTGAAATGTTATCCCATATTTACAAGCATAAAAAGTATTTCAGAAACCTAACCTGCAATGTCTTAAGGTATTTTGAATTGTTTATTTTCTAATATGAACAATGCTCAAATCTGTTCTTAAATACAGAAATAGCTAACACAGATACACACACACAAATCTCTTCCATCTAACATTTAGCTTCACCTTTTAACAGCTCAAATGAAGAAACCTGTTTAAATTAGTGTACCTTAGATGTTCTGCCTTTATAGTTTGATAATTTGCTTTATGGTGTTCACATCGCATTTTTTCATCAATCAGAAGTTTTTGTAATTCTTGTGAATTAGCCGTATCACCATTTCCAACCACAGGAGGAAGGAGACTGCCCAAAGCATCCATTTTATGATGACTGTTCACGATGAGTATGGAGAGCCCAAAATAAAAATTAACTTATAACTAATCTACAACGCCATCCGCTTTTTCTGCTCACATCCCAGAAGATCAAGTCACCTGAACAAATACAAGGACATGTAATTAGCAATCAAGTACATTCACAGTTCAAAGATTTCACACGCTGCTTTTGCTTTCAATACAGAAGAATCCTGGCTCTGCTGTAACTCAGGTTAGAAACCGCTATTGAAAGGGCAATTCTTCTCTGCTCATTCTGCCTGCCCTGAAAAGTAACAGCCCTTCCAGGGGCACAGAATAAACTTGAACGTGGAGATTATTTGAGTCAATACAAAATAAGCACAAGCACTTCTATCTGATAGATTACTTATGCTGTACACTGAGAATCAAACTATGATGCTAGTAATGCCCTAATTATGCCTTGTTAGCCAAAGTTCAAGCAGAGGCCAAAGAGATCAGACACATACAGCTTTTACTGCTACTTATCACAGTCACAGTCTGTCACACTATCCTAACAAGCTGTACTACTCAATACACCATCATTTCAGCTGGAAGAAGAGCACATAATTCTCACTGTTGAATTCCTATCAAGCCCTCTCTGGAGAAGAGTTAAGGTTTCATGGACAGTCTGGAAGATACCTGCCCAAAGTTCAGCCCTGAAATATATTCTTGACACATGTCACTTCCTCATTTTCAAAGTTTACTTTGTGGTTTCTTGTGACCTTTCCAGAAAGAGTTTTGCTAAATGTGACAATATCAGATTGGTGTGAGAAAGCTGCAAATTGACAGATGCTGAGAAATGAGGAAGCATTCTAATATGCCTCATTAGTTCTTTTCGATATTAGAAGCAAGATGTATTAATCTGATCATTACTGACACTTCTAAAGGATCTGGGGGAGGGAAGACTGTAACTGAATTTTAGGGAAGTTACAAAGCCTTGAAACCAACTACTCTGCCATTTTAGCATTTGGCGTAACTGGACTGATGCCTAAGAACTCCATGGTTGCAGTGTACAAAGTGTAATTCAAAGTTACAAAGTGTAACTTTGTACAAAGTAAAACTCAAACAGAAAAACTGCAAATACCTCACCTTCTTCACATACACAGTCGAATATATAATGTTTTCTACCATTCCAGTCTTTAAATCTTTCATGGATCTATCTTAAACACTTCCCGTTTGATTCTATAAAACCCTGAACTATAAGCAAGATGAAAATCTATATTCCATATAGGAAAATAAATGTTGCACGTCAGTGCCCATTCCACTGAAAGACATAATAATGTCAAGAAAGTCTTACATTTATGTTTTCTTTCCCATTTTTCCTTCCTCCACCACTAAGATGGGAAAAGGTCAGAGGAAAATCTACCAGAGTTACAAGACTAGTATAAGCAAAGTGACAACAGCAATGTTGTATTCTGCTTTACCCAAATTTGCTGAGAGAATAAGGGGGAAGAAATCAGAATAAAGAACATGCTCCTCAGTGACTGTCCTTTATGCATAACCAATTTCAAACATTAATAGCACAAGTTCTGAAGAACCTTCTAATCAATACGGTACCTACTTTTCATTCCTGAATTTTGTTGGTTGTTGAGAAACAAAGGACAACAGCAATTTCCAAACTCAATATAAAGACATTTTCAATTGTTAAACCAACAGCTGTGTGAGGAGAATTGGTCGGTGACCCTAAGGACAATAAACCATTTGAGAGGACAGAAAGTTCTGGAACACAGAGAAAACCCAAGGCAGCACATCCCTAAGAATTTCTAACCATACCAACAGGGTTATCATGATCACTGTAAAAAAAAAAAAAAAACAACCACACAACAAAACACAAAAAAACCCCAAAACACCAAACACACCACACCAAACTAAAAACCAATCACCAGGCAATAGTACTTTTCTGTCTCAGGTCTTTGCTTTCATAAGCTACAGATACCAAACGTAACTATCAAACTGTAAGCAAAAGCTCACAATTAGGAACACAGGATTTAAAGTTGGGTCTGAATCCTGCAGCTTACTTGAGTAAGAAGTATTTCTGAAGTGGCATAACAGATATAAAGTCAAAGACACCAGAAAAACACAGTGTTTTCTGAGAGCGAATCAACCAAAAGAAAAAGATAAATGGAAATGCAACCTTTTGTACTCTCAATTCCAAGCTGCTGCAAGTGGGAAGTACATTCGCTCCTCACAGCTTTTGCTACTATTAAAAAGTGCACAAATTATAAAGACACACACCTGGTCATGTATTCATCTGCATGAAGACTGATGAAAAAGAAAAAAGGAAAGAACAGAGGGAAAAAATTGTAGCTTACAAAACAATTGTTTCAGACTGCAAAAACCTTACCAGTATATATTTAAGGAAACAAAACTATTTTGGCTTGCGGGGACATCTAGTGGCAAATTTCATTATTTGCATTCCTGGTGACAACTGTGAAACAAACTACAATAACAGAGATTTCATTGCTTCACGAGAGCTCTTTCCTTGAAATCATTAATAGCAACTTGTCATATTTAACCTACTCACATTCTTAGAAATAAAAAACTTTTTTTTCCCCCCAAATCATAAAATAATTTCTGGCAGTGAACTATCAATAATCAACATCGTTTAGGGCTACAAATATCTAGGGTATATTACTAACAAGAATTTCGTCTGTGCTAATGGCTTACAGTACTTGCTCATAGTCAATGAACAGACCTTAAATAATCTTCAAAATTACACAAGACTACACCCATAATTTTTGAGAAATACTTTAAAAGAACACTAGTTAAAATTTCTTCCTCTCTTAGAGATCTGTTCAAGAAGTAGAGAACGATAAAACATACTTTAAAGAAACTAAAACAACATCATATCTAAAATAAATTCTCCACCTATGTATTTGCCAAATTTCGTCATGTTACAGAACTGCACACTTGTATCAGTTGCCCCGAATTTATACTGTGAAATCTTAACATCATTTTGTGCAGGTATACATATAAAGGTATTGGTGCAGAGTCTTGAAACCTAGGAAATGCACACTCAGCAGCTAAAATAGCAATATTTATTGTAGAATATCTAGCTAAGTGAAGTAACTCAATTACACTTCCAAGAATCACCTTTGTTTTGCCTTTCTTCTCCAATTGTTTATTTTCATACAGAGAGAAACATTGCTTAAAGACCTACTTCACATCTCTTTCTTCTTTATATCTACACATCGTGAAAGGGCTTTTCTTCTTTTACAAGATTTTTCAGCTATATTATTTTAACTTTTTGTTTGCTACAAGCACTTAAAATGGTAAGAATACTTGCATTTAGAGAAAAATATGAAGACATAATTTTATTTATTTATATTACAATTTTTATTTTATTTTTATTGTATGTTGTTTACAACAACAAGGCTTCCTTCTAGCCTACCTGGCATAACCAAATTACATTATTTCAGCATGTATTGAGTGACATACATAATTCACTCATGGCTCTGCTTTCCATACCACAGCCACACTTAAAACACAGAAATTTATCATATTTGAACACAGTTTTAAACAGTTACATGATAAAATGAATGTAATTTTGCAACTATTGATGAAAAAACTAACTAGTATTTAGCCTTGTGCCATGTTTTGTTCAAGCAGTAAAATTCTCAGTAAAATCCTTTGAAAGTCAAACAGCTGTTTCACACAATGTATGGTTTAATCAATTTGCCTGCTTCTGTCAGAACTCTAGACCTCTTTATACACTCTTTCTTTTCTTTTTTCTAATCGAATCAGCCAAGGTCTTGTGAAACAATAAACTATTTGCCTGAAAGAATAAGTAAGACACTCAAAGGAAGCACAGGCTCTTGAAAGTGACTCTTCAAACACCACCCCTTCTCATCCCTGCTTAAGAGTCTACAGTAAGACTAGATAATGGACTAATGAAAAAGTGTAATCCAATACAAGAGCTCACTGTCACCAGGAATGGGAGGTTCCACTCCTCCTTTTTTCATCCCCATTCCTAGATTTGTCATTTATCAGACCCTTCCATGAACTGATTTAACTCAAGAAGCCAACACACTTAAACAAACAGAAAACACTCAACAGTTTTTCTGTGAGGTCAGTGAGTCACGCAAGCTCATGGAAAAATCCAACAAGCTACATCATCAGTGAAAGTAGGCAGCTGGTACTGGCTAGGAGAAAGGAACAAAGAACCAAGTAAATAGGCAGGAGGAGGAGCAAGGCTTTCTCCTTTCCGTTGTCACATCATGAGCTCAGATGTTCACGAAATCACCTTTGATTAGATACCTAGCTTTTAGACAGTCAAAGTGAAACAAATCCTACCTTAAATGACTATGCAACACACTCATGAGAGATCAGACTTCCCATGAACATCAAGTGAATAAAAAAACAAAACAAAATTATATATAATTTGAGAAATATGACAGCATACCTCTCATTATGTTAACAATCCATATTCTACCAATCCACCATCAGCAACTTGCAATAGCCAAAATAATCACCTTAAAAAAAAAAAAGTATATATAGGGGAAAAAAATTATCAAAGAGAAACATTAAAACCTTTATTATAGGAAGTCCCATGATCTGGATACTGCTCAGATATCACCGTAGAGAATCCAGTGAAAATAAACACTTAATACCTTTGCGTGCCTAAGTGCAGAAATTTCGGAGAACATCTGTATGACTTCTACATTACAGAAGACATCAGTCTCATTCAAACTACTGTCACTTCCTCCACAACACTGTTCAAAGTACAAATTCCAACAACAATTAAACATATATTGTTTCAGTGTGCATCCCTACACATGGCATACACAGTATCACCCTTTCAATTTCTGTCTTATACTAGAGATACGGTTAATTATTAGGTGAAAAGCAACAAACAAGGTTGTATCTTAACTCAGGATTAAAATTTTTGCTTTAGCCACAAACACTACTAAGTGAAACTGACAGTAGTTACTGAAATTTTGTGGGAGAGCTACAGCTGGTAAACCCAGCTGTACTCAAAAACAGCTAGTAGGTTTTCCACTGTTTTTTCATGACAAGAGACCTTCGAACACACAAGAGAAACTTTTGCTCCCTTGAATCTCATTCAAAGTTTTACTCAGGCATACAGATGGCTGCTTGTCACAACTAGTTCTATAGTGCATAACCAAAACTCTTCAGAAAAATCACTTCCCTTTCATATTGACTTAAAAATAGAGATGTTCAGACAGGGCATAGGTCTCATGCCTCCTGTAGGCAGAAATATGATTATATGCACCTTACAGTATGTGGACAAAGAGCATGTGAGAGGCAGAGCGAGTCATGTCAAGTGTAAGTCACCACGACATTTTTACTGTTAATTTCCCTATGACTTATGGACGTAGGAGCTTGGTCAGAAGAACAACACTAATACGGGTGTCACACATCCAGAAGTGCAGAAAAATAATCACTATCCTCAAACTGCACATGGCTGAAGTTCACTAGTGGAAAATAAAGCATGCAAACGTAAACATCTGAAAGCCTGGCAGTGAGCGGGCTCTTCCTATCCCTGAACTTCACCGCCCCGGGCTTTGGCTGGCTGATTCCCAAACCCAGCCGCCCATGACCAGCCAACGGAAGCCGCAGCAGGCTGTTACCACCAGACAGGACACAAGACGAAGACGATCGCACTCTGGGACGGGCTGCCGACCTCCCTTCCCGGCTTTGCAGCTCTCTGCTCGGTAACTTAACGGCCCAGGGGAGGAGCGAGCGGGGCCGGAGCAAAGGCCGAAGGGCCTCCCAGCTCGCACGCAGCGAGGTGAAGCCCCAAGCAGGAAGGCCCCAGTCCGCCCGCCCGGCCGCCCTTTAACGGTGCCCTGCCCCTCACACCCCGGCCCGCTCAGCAGTTAGCGGCCGCCACCGTTCGAGGAATTTAAAAATGGCGCCTCACCTCCCGCCGGCGCCTCCGCCCGCCGGGGTCCCGAGGGGCGCGGAGCATCCTGGGAGCGCAGGAGCGCCGCGCCGGGGAAGGCCGAGGCCAGCGGGGGGAGGTGGAGCGGCGTTGCCGGGGAAACGGGCTCGCGCGACCTATGCGCCCCGCGTGCGCCTGCGCCGGCGGCCCTCCGCGGGCTTGCCCCGCCCCCGAGCCGCTGGCACCGCCCGCTCGCGCGCGCGGGGCGGTGCCTGGCGGCAGCGGTGGCGCCGCCGTTTGGGCGAGGGGGGATCCTTGTAGGCTGCCGTGTCAAAATAACACCCCTCTGGTGAACGCGGTGCATTTAAATTGCGGTTTTTGTGTCACTGTATAGCAGTTTCATGCTTCTGTACCAAACTCGCGTAGTTTCGTGCCACTCGTTGCAGTGTCGCGTCTGAAGGAGGGAGGGAAACAACAGACCTCGCAGCGCTGAGGAAAACGACAACGCTGTCGTGCAGCTGACAGTAACTTCTGATAACAGAGTCTAACGCTTTCTAGCTGAGGAAAAAAGTATGCGTTATGTTTCGTATTCAGCTGTAGTAAGTAGCTGTTGTCCGGTTGCTGACAGAAGGCTGAACGCTCAGGCTTACATAGCCACGTACGAAGGAAAATACATGCCAGGCGTTCCTGGCAATGGTCCCTGTTTTCTGAGAGGAATCGGCTTGTCAGAGCCGTTGAAGTACCGTAAACGTGACCTTCTAGTAAACTTCCTTAATTTCTCTCTAAAATCTCTGACTAAAGCGGGAGATTGATCATGTAGACCGGTATTGACACTCCCCTAACAAGATTAACAATCCTTTAATAAGGATTAAAATTGGCTTCAATTACTGTATTAGAAGGTGGGTATTACTGATGACACACACACATGCCCAAGGAAAAAGAGAAAAAAAGCCAAATGTTAAATTTGCCGGTAGTTTTATACAGCTCTGGAGATTACAATTACGGTTAGCTCCCCTAGAGGTGGTTGTAAGCTCAGTTAATAAGAAGGTGTCTAAACCGTATTATAGTCACTTCCATAGCTACAATGACAGGAGTTTAGTACTCTGCTGGAAGGCTGACTGTGCAGACTGATGTAGCTGTACAGTTTTACATGTACGTTGTGCTTGTGGTCAACACCTTTGCAATATTAGAAGTGAAATATCAACAGTATTCAGTCTATACCGATGTATACCTATACTGAAATAAGTAACATTACAACAACTTAAAAGTTCACCTTCCAAAATGAACTAAAATTTAATTTTGATGCAAAACAGATTTTGATGAAGAAAAAAAAAGCCGTAGTTCTACACGGCTTTAGAATGCAAAAAATCTTTTTAAAAAGTATTATGAAGTTGCATGCCTGACTCTCTTGTTTTCTGTATCAAATTTGCTCATTGCTAAAATATTTTTTTCACTATCATCAGCTCTACAAATATTAATGCTAACTAAGGTCAAACAGAAGTCTTCCTCCCTTGTACAGATTCATTACAGGAATGGTAGTGTGGCCCAGATTTTTTCTTTGGTTCTCTTAGTGTCTGTTCGCATCAGGATTGCACAGCTATAATCTATTGGAAAACAATTAATTTACATGAGAAACATGATGTCAAGAATCTAGGTCACTTAGTGTGAGCTCTGCAGGGGACACAGCAAAAAAATTACAAAATTTTAAATTATTTAGATAAATCAACCAACAGGGTTAGGTGTCTCTTGCCAGCTAATTTGTTGAATAATGGTGCAATATTTGTGTAATCATTTCCAATGTGGATTCTTGTTCTAAGAGGATGACTCAGGATGGTGGAAATTGTGCTACTTTATTTTTGCCTCTGTGTTTTTCACATTGATCAAAAAAGGGTACTTGTTTCCCCTGAGGCCCACTGAATCAGGTAATTGTAGTTAGTCACCTGATAGCTAGCATTTTTGAAGTATGGGTGGTAACTATGCTCCTCTTTGTCACAGTGACCGTCTCTCTCCATGTCTCACAGCAGACCTGCTCCTACCTCTGCTTGCTTTAAAAATAGAGCTGCTAGTGACTCAGATGGGCTTGACCTGGGAAATCTTGTAGGGTACAAAGAAAGAGAGAGAAAAAGCAAGAGACAAATAGAGTTCAAGGGCACAAGGAGGACATGGCTGAAGGAAGGAGGAATAGAAAGCAGGTGCGTGGGGCTTAGGGACACAGCAGAGAGAGAAGAGCGTCAATCAAGAGATGAGCCTAGAGAGCAAGAGGGAGAATCAGCTAGAAAATGAAGACTATAAATATTACAAGACAAATTGGGGGGGGGGGGGGGAGAGAGAGAAGTAAATATGGAAAGAAACCATCCTGTTGAGGAGAGAGGGAAAACATGTATTGGGGTTTGTTTGTTTATTTTCTCTTTGTTTGTGTCAGTCTTACTCTTCTAATTAATTCAGTACCTAAAGGAAGCAGGTATAATACCTTTATAATATGTTGGATTATTCCAACAGTGGCAAATTCCCTTTTTTGAAACGTTTCCCACAACACAGTTTTTTTGTAGAAATAGAAATTTATGCAGCTACAGATCTAGTAGTTTATTTTACAAAAAAGTAAAGTCTCTTTAAGGTACACTATTTAAATTCACTGTGGGGCTCAAGTAAAAGTAAAGAGACTTCATTTAGAGACTTCAGGGTTTTTGGTTGACAGTGTTAGAGATTATTTATGTCTCTTTAAATGTCATCTTATATTAGTTCTGGGTAGATCAGCATTTCACAGAGCAGCAAGGTACATCCTCACACAAAGAAAGCAACATACAAGGACCTGTAAAATATGTAGAGAAGCCCAGGAAAATATTTCAATGCGTTTTGCAGATACACTCTTTGGAGGAAGATACTGTGTAAGCATGGTCAGAAAATGTCTTGGTGAGTTTGAAAACACGTTTAGACTTCCTTGCTGTCTCAGTTGAGCAAGCTGAAAATAGTTGTTAAGATTAGATAAATCCTCAAGCTCCCGTAGCCCAGTGGTGTATCTTTAGAGAAGGGTTTTGCTGTTATACACACATGCTGCTGGTCATACCTGTAGTTTAATCCATGCTTAGTTTATGTCACCTTGACCTGAATCCAACCTAGCAGGATAGAGGCCAAGTGGGGAATTAGTGTTAGGAGTACAAGCACTGTTCAGCTTCTGAGTCAGCAGAACCTGAAAGCATCCAAATAGTATCATCGTCTCATACAATTGCAGCAGAGGCGTCTGTGACCGAGTAGTGTGCTGTTCGCGGTGGAGAGTTAAAACCGTACGTTGTTGTGTGTAGATTGCCTGAGAAAAATAGTATTTTTGGCATTGCAAAATCAGAAGATGATTTTAAATGCCATAGTGCTGTGATAAAGAGTCTTTCCCAGTTAAATTCAGAGGGGTTTTTACTGTTGAGCTCAGTGGAGCCGGAATGTGACTTTGAGCACTTAGGACATCAGTAGATATAAAGCATGAGGCAGTTTATGAAGCCATTACTCAGGCAGATGTGTTGTATGGGACTGCTGATCAAACGGGCATTGTGTTCGCTACTTTTCTGTTCAGCATGTACATGATCTTATGAACACAATCTTCTGTGTCCTTTCCCTTTAACCATGTGTCTGTGGCTATGGTTTTCCCAAACCAGTACCAACTTATTAAAATAGTATTCAACAGAATAATACAGAGAGAATTTATTGGACTACAAGGAGATTTCACATTTATGTATATTGTTCTCATATATTACAGGTTTCAGTCCTGGCTGTGCTTTCTTTTCCATTAGATTGACTCCATTCTAGCCACACTAACTAAAGAGGAGTTTTTCCAAATTTACACACACAGATGGGTGGAATGGCACACTCACCAACTGAACGGATCACGACTACATCAAATGCAAGCTCAATTCCTAAAGTTTCTGTCAAATGAGTATCAATGCTTCTTTCAGCAGCTTAGCACTGGCCAGCTTCAAGCTTGTCCTAAGGCAGAGGAGTTCAGCCTCTCCGCCTTACTTCTGCCTTCAGCCCGTCTGAATCTGCCAGGCTGCACATAGAAGGTAACATAACATCAACCCACTAGGTAACTTCACAAAACTAATGAGTTGTCACCTAAGTCCACAGTTCAAACATGAACTGAGGAGGATACAGCGTGGATATTTCCCCTTTCAATTATACCAACTCTGTGCTAGTTGCCATGGGAGGCAGAACCTGCCATTTGATTGCTGCACTCTTCCGTAGTAGCACGAGCAGAGCAATGGCACACGTGCACTCAGGAAGCATTTATCACTCCGTTTAAACTGCGCTGCTAACAGTGTCTGAACTAGCTAGGTCAAAGCAGCTTTTGGTGTTGCAAAATTAGTTGCAGTGTAGCAGCAGATGAAGTCTTGGGTGCCTTCAGATGGTTTCTGGCACATTTGTACAACTTTGGTTTTCGGAGGTATTGGGAGCACCAACATGAAGTAATTTCAGCGTGCACTGCTGGTAAAGGTTATTTGTCTCATCCAGTGATTGCTAACACTGTACAGTGACCACTACTCGGCTATGAGTGACACTTCTCTTTCTGTGCTAAGCTAAACAGCACCGTTGTCTTTTCCTCTCTGCCTTTCTATTTTTGGGTGCTAAAACAGTTACCGGGGTGTATTATGCACTCTTCAAAGCCAGAGTTATGAACAACTGAGAGAACTGATAACGAGTGAGATGCCTTTTTTACATTGGTTTGCCAGCGTTAGCAGCGGTTGTTCAGCCCACGCCAGAAGTGGGCAAAAGTTATCAGCGGCTGGGGGGAAACCTGCTGTTTGTGAATGGAGTTAGCCTTAATATAGCACCCACGTGCCTGGAAACTCAACATGACAAGACCTTGGAAAGTCTGCAAGTGACACGGGAGCCGCTGTATGCCATTTCCTTGAATAGGAGGAAATAGGAAGTACGGCATGAGTGCAAAGCAACACGCTGTTACCGCACTCTTTCTACGCTGTTCTTGGTATAAAAATAGTATCATTCCCAATAGCTGCCAGTGCCAGCTGACAAGTCCTCTGTTTTGTGAAAAATAAATGCAAATGTTTTGCTTTATGTCAGCTGTGTTAACTATTAGGCATGTCAGTATTACATTTTTGGCACATGTGACCAAGATTTCTGACAATAATGTAAAAATTTAGCTTAGGTTTCTAATTCAGTTTTCAAAAACAAAAAACCAAAGCAAGTCCAACTGCTTGGCACAAAAGCATCATGTTTGCATAGCATGTTCACATGAGCTCTGGAGAAGAGCAATAATGATACCTCAATTGATGTTTGCAGTTTTGCCGTGTCATTGCTGTAAATAAAATTCAAATTACCAGTTTTGGTCAAAACTGCAGCAGAGCAGAATGCTCAGTTTCATCAGTATTTTAAAGCTGGGGCTTACGCTCAATTGAATAACTTTGTCACTGTCAACTGAATAACTTGTTACTTACAAAGAAAAACTGATAGGGGTTTGAGTGATCAGACAGTAAGTTTAAGAAACAATGTTCATCATCGAATAAATGTAAATATTTTTATTTTAAAAAATGTTAATGGCACCTTAGAGGCAGTCATGACTACACAACAAAATATACAGAAATTACATTTTCGTAGTTGCATCTTTCCACAGTGCTGCACGAAATGAAAATGGTATGAGAAACATTGTAGATCACACACTGAGACAATTAACTTCAGTCAATAAAAACAGACACTTTTTGGTACACCTTGATACTACCAGACCCAGGTTCCCTGGGTAAAAAGGAAAGGTGGCTTTGTGCAAAACTTTCCAACAACAGTACAACTTAATGCGCTAAAAATACTGCAAATCAACCATACAAGATAGTTTGACTAGTCCTCATGCAGTCTTTATATACAGCATCATCTCAGTTTGCTCAGTTTGCTTTTTCAGGGAAAATAAGCAATTCCATTAACTAAAATTAAACTTTTCTTAGTTTTTCACTACTGTAATGTAAAATTGTCTGATTCTTTCTGCTGCATTCTACTCAGCGTCAGAGAGACCATTCAAACTTTATCTGAAAACAAGCCTTTTATAATCTCTTGCATTTTAAAGGGCAGCAATATAATTAATTAAAGTCCACGTTCTGGCATGACGGCAAAGGAAAAAAGCAGATAAATATTTGCTTGATTAAAAAAGAGGAGAATAAACTTGCCTGATTACTATTCCTAGATGGACTTTCAGAAGTGATTAAATTCTATTATCCAAATGAAAGTGTTTAATTACATTAATCTGTGTTTACCTTCTGTTGTACCATTGAATCCAGAAGTAAAATGTCTATACCATAGTGGAAAGGGGCTTGGTTTGCAAAATTGGTTTCCATACCACCTAAATGAACCACAAGCTTCTGTGGGTTGTTTTTTTTTTTCCCAAATAATTTCTTGTTCATTGATTTTAACTCCAGAAAGCGCTACCTTGATTACACGGTTGACTTTGTATCAAACATAAGCCTGAACTGATTCCTTTTTGAACAGCAGCATTCAACTTTAACTTCAAATGTTGGAGTCCTTGTTTATGTTATTCAGTAGCTAATAATTAGCTTGTAACCCTTACGATTACAAAACTGAAGCTTATGCTCACACTGGATTTGTCTAGCTTCAACTTCTAGTCAGTGGATCATGTATCTTTCCTACAGCAAATTGCCTTCACCTATTGAATTTCTATTCCCCAGAGAAGCAGTCATGATTTGTTCAAAGAAAACCATTGGCTTTTAAATATCCCTCATGTAGTGCAGATATCAGATCCGTATGTGATGGTCCTGCTGCAGAGGCACTGCATAACACAAGCATTTTGATATTAAACCAAAAAGCAGTCAGATTTGATAGTGCTTCTCCAAGAATTCAGAACAAGTAGACATCACAGGAGTGCAGTAAAATGAGAAATTGCACAAACGCATATAACAAAGCAGAAAGGAGAAGGAATTTAAACTGGGTCTTATTCAGTGCTGTCAATGACTAATTGGATGTTCAACAATAATGGAGTTATAGTAGAAGCTAGTGGAGGGATCCATTATACAAGTTTTAGAGGAAACCTAATTTCAACCTGAGTGCTGAAATGGGAGAGATCAGGAAAATTGCGCTAACCTTCACGAGAAACTAAATCTCCAGAAGCCTCTGAGCAAAAAAGCTGCTAAAAGCCTATAGAACAGGTATTAACAACTAACTAAAGGGCTTTCCAGTTGGAAAACTACTGTCAAGTGAAGTGAAATAATTGACTACCAGGCGGCACCAAGCAGAAAAGACACTGTCTGGCAACTTTTGTTGAGTGGGAGTGTTTTAGAAGCTCATGATGAGTAAGTGTAAGGAGTATACTAAGATTGTTTAATGTGTTGTATGAGAACATAAAAGCAAATGGTATCCTGACAGAACATGGTTAATTGAGTGAGAAGCTGAACAAAGTTCTTAAGAGAGGTCTTGCAACTGTTTGGGATGGCCTAGGCATACTTTCACAGCAAGCAGAGCTCAGACTGCAGGCCAGATATGTACACTCGTATAATCCCAGCCTAAGCAGTGGAAGTGATGCTGATACTGAAATTAGTAGCACAGGCATCACCCCTGGCCAGCCTGCTCTTAATCCTGGGTACAGACACAGCTGGCTAGTCTGTACTACCACATCCTCGTGCTGTTTGTATCTGTTTGCCATAGGCAAAAGCTAGGAAGAACTTTTCTATGCTGAAGCTGCCCTATCATTCTGTAGGGAGGCTGCCTAGAGTGCCGTTTTAGGGGCAGCTAATGATTCACTGCAGCAAGAAAGAAAAAGGCTAGTCTCCCTTTTTGTTCCTCCTTCGCACTCACGAGAGCTTTCCACCAGCCCTTTAAGTCTCTAGCTGTGGAGGACTATCCAGCTCTTTCGCTAGGTTTTTCTTCCAGCCTAGTGAGCTAACATAGCACATGGAGGACTGCAACACACACCAGTGTCGGCACAAGGTAAGAAACGGGAGGGTGAAGGCAGGCGAGGAGGCTTCCCTCCCCTTTGAGTGGTTTTCCACTTGGCAGAGCTCCTGGCACTGCAGCCTTACTCTGTGCAAAACTATAGCAGTTTCACCCAAAAGGAGGTTTCTGCCCTTTACCTCTCTTTAATTTCTTGATGCGTGTCACATCCTCCAGTGATTTAAATCCAGCAGGGAAAATAACCTAGAGAAGTGCTGTGCCCATTTACCAATCAGGGTTGTTTTAATTTGCATGAGTAACATTATGCAGCCTTTACAGCTTTTTCTGTGTCCTCTGCCAGATATAAAGCCAATATGGAAACGCAAGACCCTTCTGTTTCCAATTTGGACCCAGTCAGATTTTATCAAGACAGTGAGCAATCTTTCATAGGCCCATTGATTTTATGTTCTACCCTCCTTTTGCACTGAGGTCACCTTCCAGGATTGTAACAGGATGCCCTTGGAGCAGAAGCCTTCATGTCCCCAGGTCGTACCATACCAACTTCATTGTAAGAAAAATGACTAACCTTTTTCCTGCCTGATCTTGAGACTACATGACATTACATTTTTAACTATATAGACTAGACCCGGGAGGATTATGTCTTTAAACATATAACCATGCAACAGGCAAAGGAGTTTTTCTTAAGTAAAAACTAACATGTGGTATTTCTTTCTTGCACATGTACCCTTCTGGACCCATTTAACAAAATGCTAGACAAACTGTTTTCTCAAGTGGCCAAACCAGAAGGTGGCTGTGCAAACTGAATAGAAGAACGGAGATTATAATAAAGATGGCAAGAAAACACCATGAAGAGTCATAGCTTTCTCAGGATGAGTACCAGGACTCTTGTTTTTTTGTAATGGATGTATAATCTTGTGGCCTACAGAAATGAGGGGAATAAAAAGGTCATAGGGCTGATTAGTAAAATGGGTGGTGGAATTTAGGAAAAGACTTCAGAAAGGAAGGGACTCTGAATAGAAGCACACTCATTGGCTAAAGAAATGGAAAGTAGAGACTATAAAAAGACATTATATGCCTTTTCAAAAATGAAGATAGGAACAAATTATATTAAAATGGTGGAAAAGACCAAGAGGATCTCAGGACACATTGAAAGGGCATAAAAATAAACCAAGGGAAACCCTTTCTTGTGATTTAAAGGCCAGGAAAGAGCCTTTTTTCCCTTTAAAAGGAAAGAGCCTTTCTCCTTTTAATCTGTTTAACGTTGTGGAAGAGACCTCCCTGTGAAGATACGTTTATGAGCTGCATTCGTGGAAGCAATCTCCTCAGTTTATGAGCTGGCTGTAAAAGGAGACTAAGTGCAGGTACTTGGAAAGTGGGGGTGAAGGCCTGTGGCAATGCACACATACAGTGCCAAAATGGGTTAAGAGACATGAGAAGAAAGGTCTCCCTGAACCAAACAGCAGCAGGAGCACATGCAACAATTAAGACAGAGAAGTTTTATACGTAACACAATACCTCTTCCCTTTTTCAGGGGATACCGGGAATACAGGGGTAAAGGCAAAGAGAAAAAAACCAAAACATTAAGGAAAAGAAGAATGTATCCATATAATAATTCTGACACAGCCAGAGATAAGCCAATTGGTAAGTCTGGGCTTTATAAAGGCATATCCCTCTCAGCAGGGCTTTTGCTTTCCACTCCACCTTCCTCTGAAGATGAGGCAGGGCTGGGTTAGGCTAACATGGGTGTGCCTGATCTGATCCATTTCCGGTGCCTGCGAGCCAGCACAATCCTTCCTGACTTCTCTGTTCAAAGGTATAGCACAAATAAAGAATTCTTTAATGATTTTTAAAGTATTTTAATTGAATTTTCTAAATGCTGAGTCATATCATTATTTATGCAGTTAATTCTGTCCTTCCTTCAGTCCCTGAAGCCACAAAAAGTAACTGTATTCACTGTTAATCGAATCACGGTAAAATGTCAAAGTTCTTCCCCTGCCTCCCCTCCCCCACTCCCTTTCCTAGAATAAGGTTTTCTGAATTTCTACACCAACTATTGCACTTGATTAAAAACAAATACACACATCAAGTAATCCCCTCCCCCTGCCCCATAAAACAAATACTGCAACTGAAAAGAAAATCTGTCATAACAATTATTTTCAAAGTAAGCAACACTGAACATCAAATAACCAGAGACACTATCTTTTTTTTTTTTTTCATTTAATGGAGAGTGGAGAAGAATTCTGGTTATCGTGGTTTGGTTGTTTGGGGGTTTTTTTGGGGTTTTTTTTTTTTGTTTTGCTTTGTTTTTTTTTTAATTGAAGATCTTGTTTTATATTATGGCTGAAAGCCAAGCAGATTTCAGGAAAATTTTTTTTGCAGTTCTTAAATCAAGCAAAATAAATTCCAGCAAGAAAACAAAACCAACCCTGTCTCCTAGTAGTGGTACTGTATGCTAATACATTATTTTCAGGAATGTTTGTCAAGAAAGTCTGCACAGTGTTTGTATATTTACAAAAGTTTAACTCCCTGCTCCCCTAAGGACCTGTTCCCTCATGCTTCTTCCACATTCCTTAATCTGACACAAGAAACAGAAATCCACTGTACCCAGAGTCCCACCACCTCTCTGCTTTGCATTCACTTAGAGCACCCCAGCAATTCAGTGCTAACAAAGGCTAACCTAAATGTTGCCTTTCTGTGTACTCCTCTCCCCTTGCAGGTTGCAGGGCTTGAAGCAAGTGAGTGCTCTGGTCTGCAGGACAACATACCCACCAGTTACTTGCTTCTTTACTCTTTACAAAGTGGCCTGGAGATCTTGTCATTCAATTCAGTTCACCTTTGGAAGCCTTATGCCACATTTACGTGTTTCCTGAGTGTGATGAGGAACAGTGCCAGGATAGAACAACCGCTAACTGCGGTCAACAGTCATCACTGGTCTAATTTACAAACAATAAACTCTCTGTGCAAAGGGTTACTAGCAGAAGCATCAAGTTTTGCTGGTCCCGAAAACCAGAAACCCCATATAAAAATACCCATTAATTTAGATTCAAGAACTATTAATAAATATGACTGTATAATTTGGCTTATCATTCTAGTTGGATTCACTTATTAGTCTAACAGGGCTGATACACATTATGGTGCACTCCCTCCTGATCACACTCTTTGCACTCCAGTCTAGTAGAAAGCATACCTGACACTTGCAGTTGCTTGGATCCTTCCCAGAGCATCATACCATCTTTTGTGGGTGTGGGTTTGTAAAGTGGAAAACCCATTGGATTAAGGCAGAAGACTGACATAAGCGAGCAGTTCATCACAGACATTGCCAATTAGACACAATCGGATTGAACAGGGAACTGACTGCCAACAAGTATGCATTTATGTATTTACACCTTAAAGTCCAAGAGTCTTTGTAGCCTTCTCCATCCAGTCTGCACATTTAAACTGACAAAAAATAATTTGTATACATACAGCACTTAAAAAACAGGGCGAGGAAGAAAAAAAAAAAAAAAAAAAAGAAAGCAGCCAGACCAGCAGCTTCATCTTGGTATAATCATCCTTTCTATGGCACAAATGATATGATCCCAGTTTTTACAAAATATGGCCAGCAGTGTCACTGCGAAAAAAGTGCAAATGATATGAAAACGGCTCTTCATCATAGGAGCAATGAACTTTGCAATAGTGGAAACGCACACTAAGATGACAGTCATGAAGGCCAGGATAACATTTATACATTTCCCCAGGAGCACTTTAGCATTAACCGTTTCGGACTGCTGTGCTTGCTGTTCTTGCTGATGGATCTCCAGCTTTGAAACCCGGGTCTGGCATGATTCCAAGGCTTCCTGAGAAAGAAAACAAGAATTAGGGCAGCTGTATTTCCATACACCACTTCTTGCATTTTAGCTGCAGAGCCATCCATCAGCTAGACGTGTAATTTATTATAGACTCCTAAAACTTGAGTGAACCATCAACTCTTTTAAAAATAAATGCACATATATATCTGCATGTGTGTATCCCTGCCTGCTCATGCATAATCAAGTCTGACAACACTGTCCAAAATGTAGTTTTTACATTTTTCATGCTTGAAAAAAAGTATCCTAACTCTCATGTTCACGACAGATAATGTTTCCTGCATATACTGATGAGATAAAGTACTGGGAAAGCTGTTGCCATGGCAACTTTCACTGTATTAAAACAGCATCAAAGTTAGTTTCTTTATATATGCTATAGAAAACATTAGGGTAGTACAGGCTTGCTGTGATACTAATTAAATCTACTTTACAACATGTACCATTTGGCTTACACCACCGCTCTGGTCTACCTTTCTTTTCCTCTCAAAGTCACCCATCGTGCAGTGCTGGGATTGAGTCGTCAGTAAGAGATTGCCTTCTCCCTCTGTCAGGGTGAAGGCTCCATATCCCAAGCGGGCAGCATGCAGTGGAGACAGTGGAGAAGTCTGTGGTGACGTTTTTATGGGATTCTCTCTCTCACATGATATATTCTACCTCACATTTTGTTCTAAAGAAAGCAGACCTTGCTCTTCTGCTTGAGGGTGGACTCTGAGTAAAATGGTTCCTAAGTCACTAACCCCACACTTAAGCCCTCTCAAAGTGAAACATGGAAAATTTTCCGACTGCTTCACTTACTTGCCAAAATGCCACTTTTTGCTGGAGTTGGGACTTGGGCACCACTATGTAACATGGTGCAAGGCTATAATTTAATGAGATCAATCAACTTGACATAACCTTTTACCTTAAAAGGGAAAAATTATGCTCCAGCATCCCTACTTCCTTCCCCACTCTCAAACTCCAAACATTTTCCTTGCACTGACAGGGGTGTTCACCTGATCACACAGTAAGCCGATTCAACCCAATGCTCCATGTGAAAACAAACAAAAAAACCCACTGCACACAGAGTTACTAGCTTCCTTTGGCTAGGTCAGTTCTCCTTTGTTTCGGCAAGTTGAACTGGCTTACCATGTGACTAGCCAGGCACCAAAGTCAGCGCAAAGCACATGGCACATCACCTTACAAAAGGCTGCTTCCTTTCACTGTTCTAGGAATTAGTAATAATACAGAACACAGTTCTTCATGGGTGGCACAAAGTCCCTTAGGGTTCATGCATGCTCTCCACTACACACTAAAGAACTTTCCTGGTCCTTCTTCCACTCTGACCACAAGTTATTCTCAAATCATCTCATGCTGTAGAAAATCCAGCTGAAACAGTCTGATACCTGCAGTTCTGCATTGAGAGGCTGAGCAAGTGTTTTAAAAAACAATCTGCCCATCCCTTAGGGACAGAGTGCTCCAAAGTTAGGTTGTTACTTAAAATATCCACAACTCAAATGCCTTTACTCTATTTTAGCTTATTTGCCAAACCCCCAAAGAGATAGATTTAAACAGGCCCAACTGTACTTCTTTGATCTCAAAAAAAGTGCTACGTTGATAAAGCCTTGTTTCAATTTGTCTCTGACACCTCTCCAGGGTTGTGCTAATGAGTTAGTGAACATTTCACAGCCCTTCTGCTGGAGAACTCGGATCTCATTCAGTTTTTACATCCTCAAGATGCCTTCACAGAAAGGAGTCCTGCATGAAAGACCTCTCGTCTTTAAACCTACAAAGGAACCTACGATATGCTTAGATTCAGTACCATCCCTTTCCCACTCTGTTCCCAGGGGGTTCCTGACTCTCACACCAGTCAGGAAACAGGGTGATTGTCCTGCTGCCTGCGCTCTCTGCGTTTAGAAATGTGAGCACAGGGGTGTACAGGACAGGGTTTTTTGTTTGGTTTTTGTTTGTTTTTTTGGTTGGTTGGTTGGTTTGGGTTTGTTTTGTTTTGTTTTGTTTTCCATCTGAGCCAATACGAAGACAGTCTTTGAGCATTCCTCGGTTGTTAGTGAATTTAAACCCAAGGTACAGCAAAACAATGTTTTCACCATTTTTCACCACTTGCTCAGACTTTGGGTAAAAATATTATGCATTATATAAATGCTTATGTTGTATATAAATATTCAAGTATGTAACTACATGCTGTCAGGACAAACTTGTAGAAATTATTACTGGCTTTTGATTGAAGCCAGACATGACTACAACTGATCACTGAGGTGAACTCACCCTACAGCTTTGATTATAGGGGCCGTTGTGGCCATGGGTTAAAACTCTTAAATTATAACTGGGAAATCTACAAGTCTATTTATCAGTTAGCTCTCTTAATTTTTACCTTAAACTCAATTTATAATAAACCTTGCCAGTGATATGACTACATATTTTCGAAAGTCTGAGCAAGAGGTTTGTATTAGGACATTGTCAAAAGTGGCATTTTACACAATACAAGGAGACTCAATTCCTTTCTCCTCTAGTGCAAGAAATTAAGACAGGCCATTCTTCATCCACAAGTCTGCCTAGGCTATATCATCAATCCCAGCAGATAAAATTCTGAATCCATTGAAACAAATGGAGACTGTCACCAATTTAAATGTGCTGGGTTTCATCTGAAAACAGAAAAAACATGGGCTTAAATCTTTCCCCAGACTCCTTACATACAAAGATGTAGAAAGATGCAAGTGTTTTACAGTGCAAGATTTCTACAAAATGTTAGAAGTTTATGATAAGGAAAAAAAAAGTACCTGAACGTCTCGTGATCGCTCATACGCCTGATACGCCACTTTCTCCTCTATGCTGGCTAGCTCTTGTTTCAAGTTTGCCGTCTCATGTTGATGAAGATCAGTGAGGTCATTTAACTGGTCTTCCAATCTTTCGTATCTTATCAGGAAAAAAGGTCTAAATTTAGTGCGTTCTACTCAAATAATGCTAAATCATGAAAACAATTACATATTTGAAAAGGTAACTTCTCAGTGTACTATGGATTCATCTGACTGGCATTACAGAGCGCACAGAGAAATCAGTAAAAACTTTGGAAACTCTCCATAAGCATTTATTCAGCAAACTGAAAGCCTTTTTTGAGTGTTCCTTGCTGGCAATGGGTGTTAAAAAGCAAATATTTGTACATCATTGGCAAATTATATGAACTATAAACAGTGTCTAAGGGTATCCAACTCACATTTTTCTGTTTCTCACTTTTCATTTAGACAAGAAGATATGGTTTCATAAGTAAGCTTGAGCCAGTTAACAGCTCGCCAGTAGTGAAAGGAAAAATATGTTCCCTGGATCCCCTCTCAAACAGAACTGCAAGGTCCTGCCATCATGTACAGCCTGTTCTGGCATGTCTCTGTCTGGTAAACCATTTCAATTAAACCATCAGAAAACTGAAATTTTTTTGGTGGTTTATAACTTGGTTTAACACACAAACAGGCAAACGTTGCAGCTGGCACAAAAATGACGGAAGCAAAATTGTCTAGCTGTGGAAATGGTGGCAGGAGGCTTGAGATCTTAATGGCAGTGAGTTGTCAGAAAAGGCCGCTATGCCTTCTCCTGAAACCAAGTCCTGAGTGCATTTGCTCTGTTCTTTCCTCCCCCATGTTACCACCTGATACCCAGCCTTCCCTTGTATTTCAGGAAGTGTAAACAAGGGAAACATTAAATATTGCAATTCATAGCGAGTTTTGGCCTGTTAGCATAGTAAAGACTTCAAGAATCAACAAGCGATAGGACAAATGGGATATAGGTACAGCAGGTGCAAGCCCTCTGTAGAACATATCTCACTTCCCACAGTGGATGATAAAGGAATTAATTGCCAAGTAACAAATGCAAAAGGAAGCTGTGCTACAGCACTTGCAATTACATTTCACAGCCGTGTGTTACACCAGGGTACAAAGTGACATTGCATCCACATGATAGCAATGTGTCTGAGAAGTATTTGGACAAGGTACTCAGGACTAAAGGGTATATTTATCAGCTGTAAGTCAGCTCTGCTACACCGTAGACTGATTAGAATTTTCAAGTTGCAATAGATCAGGATTCTTCCACCAGTTACAAAACAACTGGCATCTCTTATACGCAGTATTCGCTTAATACAATATGCCAGTAAGATGTCAGATGACAGAATTCTCTGACAAACCTTCGGAAAAAGGCAAAGAACTACCACGTCATTTGATAGGAAATATTAATGTGCTACACGTATTTTCAGTTATTGGAAGGAGTGGAACATTTTGGAACCAGATATTGATTGGAAGTATTTTTTTCTCTTGCTTCTGAAATATCACACACACAAGCACACACCCACATTTACACTTTCCAAATAGCTTCTATACCCACTCAAAAGTCATTTCAAGAGAACAGTTAAAAAAAAATACCTATATCTTTCCTCTTGTAACATCTGAGAAATAAAGCCATAGTCTCTTTTAAATTGTGCTTTTAAATTCTCAATATCATCAGCTAATTGGGACTGTGTCTCCTTGATTTCCCTTAGTTCCTCCAAAATCATGGAAAGCTTTCCTTGGCTGTCCAGGGTACTTGCCACAGCAGGACCAAAGGAAGTATTCCCATTACTATCTGCTGAGCCAGAGGTCCCACTTGAGCATTCGTCATCACTAACGTATTTTGGTTTGGCAACGATGGTGGCACTGCCCCCATATGTTCTAGAACTTGTTTCTGGCCGAAATTCATCCAAGGTATTTTTGAGATGAGCAATGTTGTCCGCACTACCAAATTTGTTTCGGATCAGGTTTGCAAACTCTCTAGACTTGCTGAAAACAAAGACAGGTGGTGTCAAGGATACTCCCGGCACACCCGACTTGCTGCTCTCTGTTCCATGCCCAGAGATACGAGGCTTTCCATGCTGAATATCTTTCAAGTTGTCTTTGGAAGTATCCTTAGTACTTTTGGAAGATCCATTTTGTTCAATATCCTTGAGCTTTTTGTGATACTGTTCCAATTTCTTCTGCAGCTGGGCAATGGAGTGGGCAGATTTCTGGTTCTTTTTCTCAAAGACTTGTTTAATGCGCCCAGCCTGTTGCTTGTCTGCACTATTCACCAGTTTCAAATACTCAGCCACGTTTCCATCTCGAGCTGTTTGTTCAACTTTGATTTGTTCTGTAACCTTGAGGATTTTCTGTTTCAAGCTATCTGCACTGAGTTTGACTTTGTGAAACTCTAGGACCCCATCTGGTACATCAAAGTTCAGGTTGGTGTCAGAGCCTCCACGGCGAATGTTAAGTGGTAAACTCAGGGTATTCATGTCATGTCTTTCCACCTGAGGAGAGAGAAAAGAGATAAACGGAATTTGAATTTTACTTTTTTAAATCCAACTTTCAGTTTCCTTTTCCGCATGTGATTATAACAAGTACACAATATAAAATAGCTTATAATAGCAAGATAGAAATTTCCTCATACGAAGTCAAAGCCACGGGGGAGGCATGAGACAAGAATGACCTAACCAGAACAGCTTCATCCCTATTAGCATTTCGTGCTCGCCTCTGTGACAAAGAAGGTACATTTCATTAAAGCTGCCACAACATCATATCTATAGAGACTGCTTAACAAATGCTCTAGCCATAACAGGTTTTCAGAGCTTTAAGACCAGAGGGAACTAATACAATTGCTCAGGCAAGACCATTGCAGAGTCAAGGCAGAAGCTGTATTAAAGTATCTTTTAAAGATGCGTTTGTGAAATGCTTTAACTACTCTTTGCTTCAAAATGCCTGACATCCTATGTTAAAAGTTTGATTTCCAACTACAGTATTTATTATTGTCTATAATACTAAAGATTTTGCAGCAAGACCTATGCGCACATACACGTCTAGTGACCACCATTCAATCTTTCCCTTGATTAAAAACAAAAAAAAATCATTAAGCATTGCTGTAAGGCTTGCTTTCTCATCCTTGTACAATTTTGGTGGCCCTCCTGGAAATTCTCTCCAGTATTCCTGTATTCCCTGTAAAATACAGGCTCAGGAACCAGATGTGGTGTCCTACTGTTAATGACATGCATCATGCACAGATTGAGCAGGAGAACTATTCTCACCCTATGTCTATCATGACGGGTTACAAACACAGAGCGGGTAATACAGCCATAAAATTGGATCTATACCTGACCATTTCAGAGACAAGATCATCTCTACTCCTTTATATTCTTATCCTTTTATTATTGAGGATTACAGTACCTTTTTTTTTTTCTTTTTCTTTTGCTACTGCACTGCTCAGGGTGCAAACCAGGTAACAGAAAAGTTCACATTCACCAACCTCTAAGAAAAATGGACGCTTGAAAAACGCAAACAGAAGAGTTCTGGAGTTGACAATTTCTTCTGGAGAATATTTGTTAATGGTGACCTTTAAGACTTGGACTCTATTCCAAGGATTAAACCAGTGCTGTGGCCTAATAGCTCTGCAATTTACCAGTTTGTTAAAAATAATTGATATTGAGCCATATGCTTAGTTATTAAAAAGAGGTGCAAGCAATTTTTATAAACATAAAAATTGTATATGATTTAATATCATCAGTCATATGTGCTTCACAGAAAATCTACTTTATTTATGAGATCTCATTTTAGCATTTGCACATGACACACCTGGATGGTATTCTATAAATTAGGTATCACCCTGAATAAAGTGTGACAAAAATCACAAGTGTTAATTTTAACTTCCATTTTTATAGATTTTTTTTTTTTTTAATTGAGCAAGTCTTAGAAACATAACTAATAGAAAAAAAATAGCTTTTACAGATCACTTTTTAAAATGATAACACTCATAATGCTGTTGTGGTAGCTAAAAAATGCATTTAATATAAGCAAAAGTAGTTTGACATAGTATATTTTTATCTTTCCAAAGGCTCATACACCAAAGAAAAGCAATCAAGGCAAATAGCTGAAAAGCTGAGACACTGGATCTGTACCCCATATTGCAAACATTTCTTTAAATGGATTTACTGGGTCTGGACAAATTCAGTAAAAAGAAAAAGCTCAGTATAAAACAATAGTTTCCTGAAACAACTGAAGACATTTCTGATTAAGCTTTGGCACAAAATTATACTGTAATAAATCACCAAATTGCATGTACACACAAGACAGATCCATCACTGATGTCACTCAGGACAAGCTGTACATACTTCCAAGAATGGGTGGGTCTATATCTAACCTTTACACAGCATTAAGTGTTTACTTCCTTTGTACAAAATAGTCTAAAAATATATTGTAATACAAGCCCAAAACAGATCCCTTCTCCTTTATGTCCCCTCCCTCACTGGAGTCTCTAGCAGTCAGCAAGGTCTATCATCACCATGCACCCCCTGCCTTCCTGGAACTTCAAGGTCACAACATCAATAGAGATAAAAAGAACAATAGTGTCAAGGGAATACATCTGCTGAAAGTTGCATTGCTTTTGGAGTTGAGGAAATCGATTAGCATGTGGCAAATCTACTTCTGAAATGATTAAAACTAATCATAGGGTCAGTTTGAATTCAATGAAGTTTAGAGTTTTGTCTAAATTCCCAAAACACTACTAGTTTTTTAGCTTACTGGATTGAGAGCTCACCAAGGGTACAGAAGAGTCATATCCAAGACATTCCTCTATCTGACTGTACTTGGCCAAAATGGCAGTTGTCCTCTTGCCATCATAATGTAAGGTTGGGTCAAACAACAGCGGCTCTTGAAATCTTCTCTTGATGTAATACACCTTTTTGTTGGTGGGTCGGATTTTGGGGGGTTTTGTGGTTTGGGGTTTTGTTTGGTTGGTTTTGTGTGCATTTGCAGGGGAGAGGGTTTGTTTTTTAGGTTTGTTCTTTTTGTTTTGGTTTTTGTTTTTTGGGGTTTTTTTTGTGGTTGTTGTTTTGGTTTTGTTTTGAATCAGAAGCAAGCAGACACTGGAGGACCCAAGTATCTCTAGACAAGGGATCACCTGTCTTCTATCTTGATGAGGTAGAACGGTTTGGCAAAGATGCATTTGTGATTGCTTTATAGCTCAACACTAATGTTACCCCAAGACACCAGAGGTCCAACTTCAAATCCTATCTCAAATCCTATGCCAAGGCCTCCTTGCTGCAACAGTCTCATCTAGAAATGAGAAGAATTACCCTCTGTGTACCTCCCTGAAGCACTGTAAACATAGCTTGCACTTCCTGCTGTATCGAATGCCCAGTTCTTTATACTGAGCAGAAGACTGTCAGTAGGGGTCTGGGATGCTACCTCATCCCCACAGGGACTGGCGCACTCTCCTGTGACGTGGGCTGAAACCCTCCCACACGCAGGAAACTGAACGCACATTCCCCTCAAACTACATGAGTGCTCTTCCAGCTATGCTACGGGAAGAGATGATGAATGCCATCCATGCCATTGTTCTTTCTGTGACTCTCAGGTCACCAGCGCCTGACAAGAGCACCAAGCTGTTAATAATAAAGATGATGTTGAGAAATTGATTTGTTTTTTAAGATTTTCATTGTGGCTGCTAAAAGAAAACAAACAAACAAACAGAGACAGTAGTGGCCCCAATAGCCAAAACAACCTATCTGGGACCAACCATATTTTTGGAAGTAAGAAGCACTTAAAGAAAAAACAATGGAATCACCATACATCTCTCCTATCATGATAACAATTAATAGGGAGCTGGGGATCAGCAACAGTTGAGAGGAAGCAGTCCCAAGACAAGTGGTAACACATGGAAGGCAATGCACCAGCCCAGAGTCTGAAGAAATACCAAAGACATGTCCAGGATCTGGCTTCTAGGAAAAACAGGGAAAAAACAATTTGCACATGGTTACTGGGATAGCCATAGCTGATGTTAGCTTGAAAGGAGAAACCTGGGGCTTGGAGAGACCACTGCATTTTATGGAGCAGTTCACATATGCACTTTGCTACAACCCAGTTGAGAACTAATTGTAATGTTTGTGCTGCTCAAAGAGTAGCTTTTAAGAACAGTGATTTACGAGTGCAGCAATTCAGGCTCCTTGCCTGCATCAGAGCCAGACCCACAGATGACTAGATAGGTACCTCTCAGAGGTAAAGCAACTTCATTCTGCCCCAACCCCCCCTTTTTCCAAGGAGCCAAGCAGATCCCTACCTGCATGGCCAGCTGTTCATGCAGCCCATCCCAAACCAAAGTCCAGAGCTTTGAAAGGGATAGCAGAATAACTGCTTGGTGCAATGAACACAGGCACACTGCTAGGAACCCTTCATTACGCATGAATTGGCAGGTATACTTTCCGTCTTAAATGATAAGTGGAGGGCTGGGTAAAAGGCAACCTACCATTCATAAAGAAGCATTCAGAGCACAATAGTGCTTTGAAAATCCAATCACAGAAGCAAGGATAGGGATTTTATTGGCATCATAATGACACACATGTTTTCTCATTTGCAAGAGCAACTCAAAGCTCAGATTTGCAGGCCATGCTAACAATAAGCTCAGAGCACAAAAGGACACGTGCCCAAATGCCACAGGTAAGACTGTTGTAAAGGAACTGCTGAACGGGCGAGAACATCATGCTTAACAGCCTGTGTAGATCGGCCATTATATTCCTCTCCTTGCAAAATGCAAAGCAGAAGTAGAAGGTTATTTTTTCCCCAAAGATCCTGGGTGAGATCCATTTGGGAGAAAGAAATCCATAGTGAATAGAGCACAGAGAGCATGCAGCCCACCCTAGTGCAGCCCACCCTTGAGCACACATCTCACAGGTGCTCAGATGAATCACTTCCTCTGTTCCACTGACTGTGTCAATAGCTCTCCACTGACAAGCAAGAGCTCAGCCACTTATGTTTAGGTGTCAAACTGAATTCTGCTGTTTATTTCATAGATTTCTTTTATACTCTTTTAAGAAGTGGCTGAAAGAAGCACAGAGAAAAAGCATTTGCAAGACAGACTCATTGACTGCATATACACATCAGGCTCCAGAAAGCACACATCTTTGGATTGCCTCACTAACAGAAGCAAACCACGAAGGCACAAAGTAATTTACTTATTCAAATAGGCTCAGTTTAAAGGTGGTTGATTATTTTCTTTTTCTTTTCCCAAACAGCCTCCTTACCATCACCCGTCATAGCTGTGCAAGCTAAACAAAAGCTTATGATGACAATTTAAGTCTATCTTGGAAGACTTTTAGAGGGGTAACTGATTAGTGCTTAGAAGAAGAATCCCCTAAGAAACACACAATATAGGATTCAGGCAACTCTTAAAGCTTTTAGGGTTTAGCAATAGCAACAAAACTAATCAGGAGTAATTATCTTTTTGTCAAGAAGTATACATATACCAGAAGCACAGGGGTTCCAATGGGTAAAAGAGTATGCAGAGGAGGTTTTGTTGCTTTTTCAGTATATTCCAAAGCAGAAATGTGTTTGGGGAGAGAGTTTTATCATCTCTTTCCAATTCACTGCTCCTTCTAAAACCCACAGGAGAAGAGTCCTTCATGGAAGGCTTAAAACAGTGCTTAATCATCATAAAAGGTTTTAAGTTATACAAAATCAGCCCCAAAAATTGCTGTACAGTATGTTACAGCAAAACACCTTCTGCTCATGTTTTTTTAAAGACCTACTTAATAGTAATATCTAGAAGTACCTACACTCAGAACATCATACTAATATTCATGCAGAGGGTTGAAAATATAGGAATGGAGGGAGACAGCAAACCTTGCTTCTACTTTTTACTGGGGAAATCAGAGATCCAGGGAAGTGATTTGTCTGAGACTACCTGGCAAACGCTGATGGAGTCAAATAACACAGAAGGTTGTTCTTTTACCATCAACAGTTCCTCTATCACCTATCAAAAAGACAAACATTAAAGCTGTAAGGCATCTCACTAACACACATCAAGGATTTACTTCAGGTGATAAAGTTAACCCCAGATACCCTTTGGCAGGTATCTGCACTTCAATATTCAAAGGCTGGGGAGCTTCAAGGCCATTTCATGAGTAAGGCATCATACAGAGGTGGACTAGCCTGTAGAGCTTTGGATACTTTTGAAAATTTTCCCCATTATGCCAACATGGTCTGGTACATTATAAAAACTCCGTTGTTATACTAAGCAACTTAGGCAAGACCTCTACTAAGCAACTAAGCATACTAGGCAAGACCTCAGATTTAGAACCCACTCCTCCTCAGTTTGATCACCTATCTTTCCCTCTTTTTCATTCTTTTTTATTAGCACCACAGAGTTGAGACTGTAAGCACAGGCACCTCAAGAAAGATGTAAATGTGCTTTTAATTTTAGTTTAAGCAAAAAAAAAAGTTTAAAATGCTTTAAAACAAACTCTGTAGAAAGCAATGCCAAAGAAAGCATACACACGTATAAAGTTCTGGTGTTACTAGAAAGACAGCTTTTAGTCTCTTGGTCTAATTTGGTCAATGCCAAGTAGCCATGTATAACCTGTGACCCAAACAGCCAAGTTCACACCAATGTTGCTTTGCCCCAAATCCTATGGGCATGCTCACTTCAAACTGAAATAACCTTTTATCTAATTTCTAATTAAAGGACTGAACTAATGCCAAATTAGCTAGGTCACTGCTTGTGTGTAAATAAGTCTTTAGATATGGTACTATTTCAGATTAAATCAACAATAGGAGAAGAGAACAATGGAGGGAAGAGGCGGTTTTCTGTTTCATTGCTAACACCAGCTCTTTCAAAACCCAACAACATCCACTGAAAAGTCTCCCGTGTCACAACTCGCACTCAGTCCTGTTCCAGGTTGTTCCACAGCATAAAACTGACACAAGCAAACCAGTTCCAATACAAACAACTTCTGTGCCTAGACATTGCAAACTTCAACAAGCCTTTATAAAAGCAAGCAAGCTACTTTCCATTTACTGTGCAGCAGTCATGTTAAAAAAAAAAAAAAATAAAATCGCTGTCCTGGCTAAGGAAAACAATACAGCGATGAACTAATACTCAGAATTACTATGCTTAAGTTTCTTAAGCAGGCAAAAGGTAGGCTCCACACCCCACAGTTAACTATTTTGCTTCAGATCAGCCCCAGTCTTTAGATAAGCCCCATTAATTAAGGAGGAGTCATTAAAATATTCTCTCCTAACTTCTTAAATCAAAATAAATGTCAATTTTATGTGTATGTTCCTTCACTCTTAGGTTTCCATAGCAATATAAGGAAATACTTGGGAGCCCCAGAGTCCCAGGTGCTACATGGGTGGTTCCATCAAGAGGTGCTTATCAGAAGCCTGCGCTCCCACTCCCACTGAAGGAAAGTGCCTTTCACCTGACACAAATCCCTCAAAATACAGCCACTATGAATCAGTGTGGAGGTGGCACATCTTTGAAGAGTGATGCAAGACATTCTGTATCTCTTCTTCTAGACTAATTGTTCAACTCACTTTTAGTGTTTCCAATAAGTGCTCTCCCTCCCCCCTACCCCCAACTTTTATGGATTTTCTTCCCCTCCAATTCAATATTAAGCTTTCTTCTTCTAAAGATGTTCAAATAGGTGGCAAGAATGAAATTTTCCAGAATACTGTGAAATGATCTGTGAAAAGCCAGTTGCTATACATTTTCAATTATTAAATCCTTTTCTATGAATGAGAATTTGATAAAAAGCCAGCCACATCCCTGCTGTGACTAATCACTTCTCATAGTTACAGCATTTGCCTCTGATTTCCCACCACTTGCAATTTCATGTGCTTTCCTTCATATCACTCTATTGTCTAACTTTACATCACAAATTATCTATTCCATGTTGACAGAGCTACAACAGGTCACCTGCTCCCTCCACCCGGTTCTTTCTGTTTTATAGTCAACCCTTTTAATTTCACTGCTATTCAGATTGTCTAAGCATTTCCTGAAATCCCAGCTCCTGGAACTGTACAATCATACAAGAGATTTCCAGAGCATATTACTAAGTTTCTTGCCCTCAGTTACAGAGAAATAACTCCCACATCTAACTTAATAGTCAATAACCAACCAAGTCTTCCTTCCCCCAAAATACAGACAATGTTAAGGAAATTTTAAATATGTGATTTACAGATCTACAAAAATCAAACCCACAACCCAACATTGATTTTAGAAAGTCTAATTCATGACTTCTTATTGCTTTGAGCTGGCAACACTTATGTAAAACCTATTTTGTAACAGGAACATTAAGACTTTACAGTAGCAGGGAATTTTGGAAGTACTACCATTCAGAGATAAAACACTCTAAATTCAGATAGACTGGCCATCATGTGCAAAAGACCCAAGACATGGGTCTTTTGTTTGTTTTAACCATTACAAAACTTCCATTTATAAACAAGAGAACAATAGCTCCATCACGCATAAGATCTTTTCATTTGCGTTAATGCTGTGGCAGCACATCCTGAGCATATAAACAATCACATCTTGTCTTGTACATGAACTGAGTCACTTACTCAAAGGAGCCTGCTTGCTTCTTCCTTTTTTCCCCCTCTTCTCTCCACATTGGGCTGGTAAAGTAAAATCTCAAACATACGTTTCTGTTACATCAGCAGTTCTGCCTATACACAGAACTTTTAGTTCATTTTTTGATACGAAGGCCTAATCAAAAGAAGGTTTGCTTCACTACATTATGTGACTAACCACCACAGGCTGTCTAATCAGCAGCTTAGATGTCATTTTTCACTATTATAGGAACTACTGGAAGGCTTACAGCTGTGGCTTTGAGCCCTCTTTAAGACAACTTCACACATACCTGATATTCCTCCCATCTCTATGACTTTTAGATATTAGGGGCTCTAAGCTTTGCTTGTCCATTAAGTTCAATACCTGGTAGCCCTCCTTCCAGGTATCAGCAGCAAAAAACCCAACCTAGTTGAACTTGGAAGTGTGCTGAACACCACAAAATCTTTCCTTCCCCTCTGCTCCTCCCCACCCCTGCCCTTACACTTCAGGCTGCTCTCCAAGAACGGATCTCTGTTTTGAAGAGCATTCTATTTACCTCTCCATAATAACTAGTACATCTCTTGACAAGGCAACTTTATTTTTTAAAGCTTAGTTACTTATATACGCTCTTTGCCACATTACACATATATGAGTACATTTTTTTTTCTACACCTGATATCCAAGGCTTGTATTTGTACCCAACACCACAAATAAGGCTGAAGGCAGAGAACTGCAGGGAGACTGAGCCTCCAAAATTCAAAAACTTTGGCCATACTTCATAATCTACATATACTGAAAGAAAGAAAAAAATGAAAAAAAGAAAGAAGACAAGCCCAGAAAAGAAAGAAAAGACAGAAGAAAGGTTTTATTTGAAAGCCTACTTTATTTAAAAAAAAAGTTTAAAATTATTTTTATTAACAAAACTGTATTTCATTATGCAAGATAAGGACAATTAAAACTGGAACCACACAGATGCATTATTCTATGGGTCATTTGTTATTCAAAAACACTGCTGCAATAATGGTATTTTAAGCTACTATACATAACTGATTAACACTGCTCTGAATAAACGTTGAAGAAAACATCCTAATTGCAGTGCAGTAAGTGCCAAAATTCTCTGCAGATTCAACGGATTTAACTCTCTACCTCCTGAAGACCACAACAATGAAACTTTAAAGCATTTTCTTATTTACATTTCTTTGTGAAATAGAAAAAATCTCTTCCTTTATTTTTACTGAAGGGGCAATATAAAGCATTAGGTAACAGAACCACAGTTTCCTACCCAGGCAGTACTCTTTGCAATATCTTCCTTCTGGAAGAAAACAAAACATTGTCTACCAGGTTAATATAAATAACATATTTCGGAAAAGTAAAAACGTAATGGAACAAGGTTTTCTGCTGCTGTGACTATGCTACTCAACTGAGTCACAGGTGATGATTTCCATTTACGAATAGAACTAATCAGATCTTTCAGAGCAACTGTAACAGTCCTTCTTATTCTGGAGGAAATGTCTTTAAATATTATTTGTATGCTTACATACACATATATCTCTCCTTATTTATATAAATGTACACATATAAAAATATGCATTTATAAATATTTTTTAAATATACATAAAATTATTATTATTATTATAAGCAAGTACTAGTCCACAGAAAATATCAGATATATATATAAAAAAAATAAAGGCATGTTTCAGCTGATGTGCACCTTCTGGAGAATCCGCTCTTGGCGTGGTATTGCAAGTTTACACCCTAGAATCAATTCAAAGAGTTACAACTAAATACGAATTCACAAAAAAGATAACTTTTCCAGAAAAAAAGATGCAAATAGCACACGTTTTGAAGATGAGTGTGCCTCTACAAGCAGATCTCCCTGAATCCTTTTTGAAGAGGCTCCATGTGCACATAATAAGAACACATCAGAGTGAATGACTACCTCAGCTAGTGTTTGAGTGCCCTCCAGAAACATGTTTCGCGTGGGCTTGCATCCCCCTGTGCAGAAGCGTGCATTGAATTTGACCCACTTTGCAATTGCTTTGATTCCTAGATGCGTGGAGGCAGCACCTTCTACCTTCCTGCCTTTGCAGATTTGGTTCCCTTCTGGTGAAAAATATTCAGGAAATTTTACTTGAACTGACAGCTCTAAAGCGATGAAAATTACATTATCCAGCCAACAGACTATTTTTTTGAGGCAACTAAGACAGAAATCATCCTGCCCACTTACAGACTGCCAAAAGATAAATACAATCACAGAAACATTCCAATTGCATACCTGGGCCAGAGTTAGCAATGTGTCAGTCAACATGTTTGCTGCACCAATTGCCTATTTCTTAGTTGCAAAGGAAGAAAACCCTTTTAGAAGCCTACAACACATTTTAAATAAACTCTTAGGTTAAGTGTCTTGAAGGAACCACTGTACGTTAAAACATTGTCTATAGCATGTGACTTTGAATAGTTTCTCACACAATCTTTTAAAACGTTTATGAGTTTGTGCTGGCATGAATCATTTCCTGCAAGAGGTTGAGGGTTTGTTTTTAAAAAACAAACAAACAGACAAAAAAACCCAACAACTTTCCTACCAGTCTTTTCTCTCTGAACCAAGTTCAGCTAAGACTGTTACATCAATTTTATTGAATATTCAATCTAATGAAATAAAATAACCCACTATTTGTACTTAGTGATAGGTCATCTCCATACTCCATTTTTTCCCTTTTTCTTTCAAATTTTTGTATACACCATACACTTCAAATACTAACGCATATTACAGAAGATATCTCAACCAGTAAAAGAAACTGTATTGCAGAGAAGTTCCACAAGTCAGTAAGATAACATCAATTAATTAAAAACCCAAAATGCAGAAGGGTTGTCTAACTGAAAAGAAAATCAAAGAGATTCACCCAATTAGAGAGGAATAAAACCCTACAGTAAAATTTTTATCAAGTCTTAAAAAATATTCCTATCCTGAGAACACACTTCCCCAATTAGTGAGCTTTATTAAACTGAATTACTTTGAGATAGCAATTCAAACAATAGACAATTTTGGAAGATAAACTAGGTTAAATTACACTTATGTCACTGTATTACCGTAACAAAAGTGTTAAATCACAATTTTTTTAAGTTTTAGGGGTAAAGAAGGAAACTATTTTTTAAACAACTGCCTTTAATGAGGATTCACAAAGTTTTGAGAGTATGGCACAAAGCCTCTAATGTCATTTTGAACAAGCTTGAGTAGTAACCTTTATGTATTGCCAGGGTAGTACTGGCAAATCAAAGATGACTTTTCCTCTCAGAGATGTTTGCAAACTGAAAATACATCTCTGTTTGGCCAGAACTAAAATGTCAAGGGTGGAATGAACTCCTGAGGATACTAAAGGCTCATTACAAAGCTCACTGCCTTCTACTCCAACTATAGGGCACAGTTGGTGAACATCTCTTTATGTAGTATAGGAGAATGTATATTATGCAGAAAATTTAGGCACAAATTTAGAGCTCAAACTAAATAAATAAGCAAACCAAAACCAGACAAAAGCCCTGCTCTTTCCTCTCTGCCATCCAACACAAAAACCATTCCCAAATGCAAGACTGAGATAAGAATCACAGACAAGAAACAGTAGTGACTTTGTTTAACAGACTACGGGAAAGTGCTCAGAAACACTGCATTTGCACAGCACATGAAACTGCACAGAACAAGACAGATTCAGTAGAAAAACTGTGTTCAAGCTGGTCTTTCTTAATCTGCTAAAACCATGTTGCTAATCTAAAAGTCATTTAATACAGTGAAATTAAAACCCCTTATCTTAAGATATTGTAATTGAGAGGGTTGATAACATATTACCAACTTCATGCAAATTCTTTGCTACATTAATACATTTGTGCAAAATGTGGCACAGACCTAGTCAAGAACTATCATAGGAGACAGCAGTAATAAAAAGGCAACACGAATAATGCAACAGCAACAGTAAGAGTTACATAAGAAAATGACAGTGACAGCTTTGCAGCCTGTATTGCTTTTACTGTCTTTTCTTGCCTTTGGATAAGTGTTATAGGCCCCTGACCTTCATATTCAAGGTCTTTCAGTTTTTTTGTTTTTGTTAAAACTCCAAATAGGAGGACAGAGGGGATTAAGGCCTTCATAATGTTTTTAGAGTCACAATTTAATTTGGATCTCAGCATTATTAAGGATATCTTGGGTGTTTCGTCCTAGCCCTCCAGAGGACAGTGTCAGAGGGATTATTTATTTAATCAAATAGGATTAACAACGTTAAATTGTTCTGGGATAATGTCTCTCAGGTAATGATTAATTATGTTTCAACAAATATTATTTGAAGAATAATTTTAAGTTCAGAGAGGTTTACTTTACCAAGATATTTATATGGCCAGGCGCCATACTAACCATAATGTAGAGTCTAAAGACAAAACACACAAACTTGTCAATTCATATCAATGAGGACCACTGGCTAATCAAACTGAGATTTCTGGAAGAGGAAACCTTAATATTGTCATTAGAATACTGTAGTACAGTCAACTTTACATAAATAAAAACAAGTATAGATTGCTACAGAAATAATATCTACACTGACAGTTATGTGCTTATTCATGCTCTAAGTTTGTACATCTTTATTTTCAGTTACATCTTTCCTCTTATCTTCTTGCTTTTGCTCATGTAATATTTGCAACTTCATCTTTTTATCTAAAATTAGTTTAATCATGCTTTTTATCTGGGATATATTTTACCTGGTCCAATACTTACCAAGATTTACAAAAATTGCCAATCTATGCATTAATGTTTCTTAAGAATCTTATAGAAGGAGATGTAGAAAATTAAGACTATCCCAGAACAATTTGTCTTTTTAAAATAATAGTGATGATTTATATTACACCACACAAAGAACAAGTGTTTATTCTGGATACTGCAAAATCCAAAGCACATTATTTTATGCAGTCCATACATTTCAATTTGAATGGATACTTGAGACAACTGATAATATTGCTTAATTAATAAAATACAATCTTAAAAGAGAATGGATTTTGCTATATCCTCAGTACTGTCTACTATTAAACCCACAGTGGTATAAATACATATGACAAAAATGAAATTTTCAAGTTAGACATTAGTGTAGACCTGTGTTTTACCCTGTGTTTTACTCTTTCAGCATTGCTGGTAAGCTTCATATGCTATGAAGAAACATAAAGCTACCTATATTGTCTAAGCACGAATGGTAATAGGAATTACCCATATTATATCTAAAAAAAAACTTCATGAAGCAAATAGGTATTTCAGACTCTTATATAGCCATAACCTGTGTTAGCTAGACCAGGACAGCAGTAATAATTATGCACTTCTGAAACAAAAGCACAGGCTATTGCTGTTCTGCTTGGTCCAGTTGTCACACGAACGCTCACCATCCATGACTTACACGTTCCAGGAACTGAGTCACAGAGTTCACCAATCAATTTCTCTGCCAAGTGTATGAAAACAATAGAAGATGCTTCAGAGCATTTTTAAGAGTTATTTTTCAGCTTATTGAAAGTCACTGCGCCCCTTACCTAACCACAGAGAATTGGGAGAGCCTCTCTCAAGCCACTGCCATAGTCAAACTGTTGCACTCATCTCATTATAATATTTCTGTATGAAGCTATAGGCTGCCCAACTCAAGTAAGTTTGTTCCCCACGTTCTTTGGCCATTACAGCACAACAGAACCATTTAAAGCAGGATACAGAAGTTCAATCATGTGCTTCCCTGCCTACTTTCCCCATATAATTTTATTACACCACAAAATACTGCAATAGCCTAATGGTCTTTTTAAGGCAGTTTGTAATCTTAATTCAGGGCATTTAAAAAATATTATCAACAGAAAATGGCATGCGTTCAGCTTACATTCAAGCTAAACACAGAGAGTTTCTCAAAAGCACATAGACATAAACCCTAGTTGCCAATTCTCTTTTAATGCTCGTTCCTATGTATTAAACTTGTGTTAGATTTTTCTATTTTTTTGAGTTGTGAAGATGTTAGCAGCCTATTCACCAATATGATTTGATTAGAAATGAAGCCGCTATCAATATTCCATTCCTAGCCTGCCTGCCTCCCTCTCCTTTGAACTTTCTAAATAGATTCATTTTTTTCCTCTCTTAAGTTTCTATTCAGACAGTCTAAAAGGATATGCTTTATCATACGGTTGGCTTTGGTGTAAAAGATTTATAAACATATTACCATATTCAGTCATAGCAAGAGCATAAAAAAACAGGAGCAAAGCAGAGCTCAGTGAGAAAGGAAGCTGACAAGAGTCATGCTGTCCTTGGAGTCCGACCACGGTTACTGGCACTGCACTGAGCCAGAGCTCCGTACCCGAGCAGGGAGCTCTGCTTGGCTACAGGCTCCGGGATCCTGTAGTAAACAGCCTAACATACGACACCGGAGATCTCAATGCCTTTGAAAGTGGAAAAGCAAAACAAAACCCAAAACACAGTACTCAAAAGATCAAGGCATTAGAAAATTGTCTAAATACTTTTTCCCTTTATCTCTCATTTGGTCATGTCCTTAGAGTAATTTAACCTGCATAAACTACTGCCTATAAATCAGATATTTAGTGGTCTCAACAGGCAGATGAAGATCTATATCCACTAATAAACCCTCAAAAATATGCCTCCTGTGAGATTGGCCAAATTATGCTAGCCTAATTACAACTTCCACACAGTGAGTTAATATTCTATACTGTATGAGTTAATATTCCATACTGTATTATATGTCAAAAAAACATTTTCCAGATACTCTTCCTAAATAAACAGACTGACAAATACACTCACTCTCTGTAGTCAGTTACTTGACAAGTTTGAGAAACACCTAAATCGCACCATAGCTCTTTCACAAGCCAATGGTGCCAACAGTTCCTCAAGCAAGTCCCGCTCTTTCTTTCAGCTACTGCTCTTTGCATGAAATCTGTCATACCTCAACTTCAATTCCATTATTTCTAAGGAATGCTTTTACTTATTACCTCACTGAAAATTCCACAATGTATGTCCAGGTTTCACAACTATGGCCAAGGCCAAAAATTCAGGAGCCACACAGATGGTGGTTATGTTAGATCTCGGAGACTCCCTTCCCAGAACAACTTGTATTTGCTGCTGCGTCAAGAAGCTTTTGCTGATACAACTTTGAATTCAGAGAAATAGAGGCTTGCCCAAGAAATTATAGTGCAAACTGCAATGGAAGCTACTTCAGCTTACGCCCTCTAGTTCTTGGTATGTACGTTACAATCAACACAGACTGACAGCAGGTAAGCAAATGGAAGGAACAGGTTAGAGGTGTCACCTTCTGTACACAGGACTAACATGGACCAACCTAGCTGCAGTTCGGATTTTAGTTCCAGAGTATTAATGATTTTCCAAAGTTGAGAAAAGAACTTGCTACCAGCATTAAGTTTGGACAGAAATATACTTTAAGAAGTAGGTCCTGCAGACTTAACACTGCTTACAATAAAACAAAGGTTTGGGGGGGGAAAAAAAAAAGCAGGTAGTAAACTAAAACCAAGAATACCTAACATTTCAGTAACTCAAAGTGTCCTGAATGGCTTATATTCTGTGTCACCTGGGAAGGGAGCTTGTAGATTTGCAAACATTCATTAAATGTTTTGGGAAACTTTAATGAGTTGCAGTGATTTGCACAGGTCAAAAACCTTCCATGCAACAGAAACAAAACGTGAATGCAAGGAACTCCACCCCCCGCCAAAAGAGCAAGTGACAAGTCACATCTTTAATTGATCTCCTCTCCAAATTCAGATTTTAAAAGTCTGTGTCTACATATGATTCTGATACTTATTAAGCAACACTGCATCATTTTAACTTTATGGAATAAACTATAGTTAATTATTCATCCCATTTGGTCTGTAGGCTTTTTACTTGTTTTTGATTATCTTTCTTGTTCATTTACTGCTTTAACAAGGGTGTTATAAAAATAAAGGTCAGTACAGAAATAAATACACCAGGTGTTATGTTCCTCTGTGTAATTTAACAATATTTAGACAATAGTCATACAGCCTGAAAGCAAAAGATACAGTAAAAATTACTGAAAAAGCCTGTTAGGGCTGTCTGCTAGCTGAAAGCCAAAGATTCACCAAAGTAAAAGAAGCTACATGTTCAAACATTTTCAGATTCGCTTAGCCACAGATACTGGGACTGCTACAGTGTAGTATATCCATGTAACAACTCTTAAACACATTTAAAATAGTGTAAATAGACTAGTAAAAACAACTATTTGTCATTATTTAGCTTTTTATTGAAAAGATGTTTCACTCCTCTTAGTGTGACGTAGGTGATGTTTAGTTTCTTGTACTGACTTCACAAGAAAGATTTTAAAAGATTCATGCACAATGCTGAATCACAAAGAATGTGCATGCATTCCTGTTTAGCGTGCAGAGCTGCGGTTGGGGGTTAGCAGAGTGTAAATAACTTAAGACACTTATGACATGGCATAATAAAAAATTTATACCAATTTAACACTGCTTTTCAAGTTCTCTAGATGGCTTCTGGGTCACATGAGGTAACAGATAAGAAAAGTTCTTACTACAGTTAAAATATCACAATATTGTGATATTTGATTACCTAATGGATTAGGGTTGAAACTTGTGTCAGAACTAATCACAAGTTTCCTTACAGTTTTACTATTTTCTGTAGGGAAATGAAAGGACTCTTCCTGGAAATACCTCCTGGAAAGAGCGTTGTTCCAGAGGTATATAGTTTTGTTACATGCAGCAACAACACTGTAGGCACTATGTAAGTTTTAACCCAATCAGAGAAATCTTGTTACAGCCTAGAACGCTAAGACCCCACTACAAGTACTTATCTTGCTGTCAGACAAAATCTCTCAGTGCAACTAAAACAAAATCTAATGGATTCAGTAGATGCGCTAACAGACTGGTCATATAAAAGACTGCTACATGTGAATGTACATAAAATCACTACCTACAGACTTGGCAGCCTGCCAATATCCCTTACAGTAAGCAAGTCTAGCAAGGTCAAAATATTTTTAGAGTAAAATTATCAGAGTTGGGGTATTATGCCTTTATGATCACCTTCTGAAGAGTTCTCATTGTTAATAGTAGAAGTTAAAAGTTGTAGCTGGTAGTTTCAGATACCTGTCTCTGGCACAACCTGCCAGAATGATTTGAGCTGTACTTCTGACCTGCGAAAAGGCAAATCCTAGAAAACTCCACTAGTTGTAAGAGAATCCCCAGTGACAAACTGTATCTCAAAGCTTGTATTGAGATAGTCATGCCAGATGTACTCAATGATCTGTTCCATAGGAATTTGCCTTTCCCCCTCCCCTCAAAGCACACAGACACACTGGTGGGCAATACGAGCCAGAGGTGAAAAGAACAAAAACTAATCACTACATTGTTCTTTCAAACCAATCACGAGTTCCAAGTATTAAAACATGATCTATTTATTTCCCTTTTGGTCAGTGTGGCCTCCTGAATCTGCTCAGCATGTGTTCATAAAATGAAAATTTTGTGATCTCCCGCCCACAGAAGATCAAGTATCACAACTGCTTTCTTTGTTGAAACATTCAAGGGCTCCTGTTAGGTCACAAGTAAACAAAGTGTGCCTTTGACAACCACAGACACTCGATCTGTGTTTACATTTAGATGCCACATAGCTCCTGCAGCCACCTCAGGTGAAATTTCATCCTCAGTCTGATACCCCAGGCATCTGACACCTTGCACATTGTGATTCTGCTACCCACAAATCATAACCTAAGCTCTTACGTCGTCACTTTATCTCATCCACGGCATGGCTGGCATCCATGAATGATGATGGTAGCCACTTTGGCAGGTAGAAACTGAACCAGTTGTTATTTTGGGTGAAGCAGGAAGGCCTGTAATTTTTCTAAGTGTTAAGCTCAGGAAGGACACCGCAGGACCTGATATGCTCCTTCCTGGAGGATGGGAGGATGCCACATACAAGGACTTAGCTTCAAATCACAGCTTACTGGTTAAGTTCATGAGTTCCATTCACGTGAACAGAAGTTCATGTGAGTTTCTGCCTCACATGGGCTCAGGCTTTTCCCCTTATGCTTTCCATCCTTCCTTTATCTCTATATACTTTTTTGTGAACTCTTCTGTTCTCAGTTCCTTCTCTGTCACTGCTTCCCTCCCACTTTTCTACCTACATACCTTGCAATAGGTGGGTACCTTCCCCTAACCCAGAACTTCTGCAGGATCTACCTACTTCCCAAAATTTCCTGACTCAGTTTAGATTTTGCTCATCTCTGAGTCAAGGGGTCTTGAAGCTAGGATCTAGCTTTATCACATTTATAACAGAAGCATATAATTTGTCATTAGTGGTACAACTTCCTGTAAATCGTATCAGTATTCACCCACATTAGGAAATTTGAAGAAAATAATCTCACTATCCAAGCACAATCTTTCTAGTAGGTCATTCTCAGTCTCTCAAAAGATGCCTTATCAAACGTACAGATACTCTCTAGCTTACATAACTTTACAAGGAAAGCAACAGCAGCTTTCATTCTACGAGTCTAACAGTAAGTTAACAGCAGCAATACGATGCAGCTGCAGAAGTAAGAACCAACATAAATGCAGAACAAGCAGTTCTGTAAGCCATGTAACAAGCTTTAATGCTCAGCCCTCCCCACCAGCCTGCCAGTACCTGGAAGAAACTTTTCCTTCTATAGTCTCTTGTGTATCCGCCTTCACTTCTCAGAAGTACAAAAAAGTATGAAAGGGATCATACATAAAAACCAAAACAAAAAAAACCCCAAACAAACCCAGGCCACTATTGAAAGCTTAAGTGCTAAGTTATTATTGGCCATAATTTACTTGTGAGGCTACCCAGGCTGCAACTTGCCTGTCAAGCAAAAATAACAATTGCTTTAAAACCTACCATTGCACTGTACTGTAGATACTGCATGAGGGGGAGAGGATTGCAATTGCACTATAAAATATCCTTCCCACTTTTTTTAGCTAATCTTTTTTTTTTAAGCTTACAGCAATTAAAAGAATAAATTAAAGCTCTGTGTTATTTGTATAATGAAAAGAATTACCAACATTTTTTTGTCCCTCTTTTGTGCCATTCAAATAACAAAGATTGGAAAGATGGTAAGTAATACTTCAAAAGCAATTTTAGCTGATTGAAACAGAGCTTTGATTCTAAATAACCTACAAGAGAACTAACGTAGGTAGTCTGAAGACTTTGTACTAAGGCAAATGTCACTGTTTCAAGTGAGATGCACTTAGCCAGTCATTTCCTGAATGCTTTTTCCTGTTATTTCGCATGCTTTAAAATCTATTTTCCTGAAGAGTTTATTCCCTCATCCTCCAGGGATTTCTTTGCAGTGACTTCATAATAGTCCACTAACAGGGGCACTGATATCACAATCTGTTGCCAGAGGAATCAATTCAGACGCAAAATGTATCATGACTTCACTGCAGAAATCAATGAGGAAGAAATACACCATCAAAAATGAATCACGTGTTTAGTCATGTATGTCTTCAGCAACAGGCATGGGGAAAGAAATAACCTGTAGGCTTGCTTATCAGTTAAGATTGTTCATCAAGGAAGTAACAGTTGGGTTCTAGGCTCTCTTCAGCTTCAGACATGTTGAAACTCACAGCTTCAAGGAAGACAACCCAACCACCAAACCAACAGCTAAGACAATGGCATTCCTCTGCCTCTCCTGAGGAACTCTGGCCACTGGACCCTGAGATTTATGGAGAGATTACAAAAGAGAGTAGGGCACTGAGTACATGCCCCAGCAAGGGGAAAACTGTTCTCACACCACAGAGGAGTTGAAGAAATGCACTGTCACTGAAAGAGGGCATGCTAGCACGTTGCTTTGTATTCCTGGGCTTGCTCTTGTTATTCTTCAACAGGGAACTTGTTGCCCTGAGCCCCTACAGTGCTGGGGCCAACCTGCTTTGGGAGGCACAGAAGCCTTGATCCAATTGCACACCTCAGAAACACAGGCTCCCAAGCATCTCATCAAACAACATGATAGGGAATACACAAGGTGTCCAACAGACTCCTTTCCTTAGTTCAGCAGCAGCTTACTTATGCTGCACTATTTCTGTGAAACATGTTGAGTCTAATTTTTATCCTATTCCTATAAAACATATTTTGGACTATTTTTTCAGTACATTATTAATCAGTAGGGTTTGAGCCACACATCTCTCCCATTAAAAGAGCAATTGTGCTGTAATGTTCCCCACCAGGCATGACCTGAATGGAGCTTACCAAAACCACATCCATCAGTCTTTAATATTGACAGGAATAACTTGAAAAATGGTATTGTATGCAAGCTAGAGTGCTTAAATGGACCGCAGGCAGAACCTGATTTCCATACACTGTTCTTACCTCTTCAGTAAATGCGTAACACAAGTAATGTGTTATCTAGTTACCTCCAAAATCATGATAGGCTGGAATTGGCTTATATACCTAAATAATTCACCGCTGAAGAGATGTGATTGCACTCCAGTTTGAAATCAAGCCATGAGAACCTGCCACTGTTGAGACTTCTCTGCACACATTTTCCTGACTCAAGAACCCCAAGCTGTTGGTTACAACAACTTTAACTGTTATGCCTGAGCACTCCATGTTATTTTAAAACTCTACTGATTTTATTTTTTTCTATTAAATATACCCATGAAAGAGATTTTCATCGACTAGTCAGAGGACAGCAAGTACCTGCACAAAATAGCTTACATCCTTTGGAACATTTTCTTGGACAATCCTGCTCTATATGTCAGGTATTAGAAAAGGTAATAGGAAAATTCTGGAAAAAAAATTTCTCTATCAACTGAAGCTTCCGTTCTTCAGATTATGAATCTTAACATGGATGTCTAAAGTTTGGCAAGCAAAAATTGAAGCAGAGCTAAAAAGTTACCTGCAATACCTAGCCTTGTATGCAGCAAAGCCCAACATTTATTAGAAGTCAGATTTTATTTTTTGTAAGGAAAGTCCACTACATATAGACAAGCTGTTAAACACTTAACACTTGGTAAGATACTACGCAACAATCCATTCCAAAAAAAAGCAACATTTGTTAATTTTTTATGAAGGTCATGATTTTCTTGCTTCAAGTGCTCGTGAAAGTGAAATATTAATGTCATGCACAGGAATGAAGCATACTGAAAACCCCAGAGCTCCGTCAAGACACCTAGATCCAGAGTTTCAGAAGCAGCAACTAGAGCTACTTCAGTAATGACTGTTCTTCCACACTGTGGCAGCTAAGCAGTGCAGAAAGGCATTTCAAATATTTGACTAACATCAATTGCTTTTTGTGTTTGCAAGCATGGATGAATCCAGATTCTCAAAAAAATTATCAGGAACATCACTATACTATGCACCTGAAGACAATGAAACACTGTCAAACAGAATTAAGTGTGCCAAAAAAACAAACCACTAGACAGCAATGAACACTCTGTGTTCTTGGAGAGAGAATTCAAAATGTAGATTGACAAGAATTTTCCGTTTACCCCTGCCACATGAAGCATATGCCCGAATTTAGTTAACACTAGTCTTCTGTGAATCTTAAATTAACTCATGGAATATGGATGAAAAAAACCAAGACCAACAATTGTTTAAAACTAAAAACTAAGATTTTAGTTTCCAATAACAAATGCAACCAAGGAAATGGTCAAAAAGAAAAGGAAAAAAAAAAAGGAACTAGCCCTCTTCTAAAATTTCAATCACACTTCCTATGGCACTTGTTCTCAATGAAGAAAGCAATGGTGTGATAGGAAACAGGCACATCAAAATGCAGTGGAAACAAGAATAACTGTACACATCAATTGTGGCAGGAAGCACTTCGAGTAACACCAAGCACCGCACCAGAGCAAAGCAGTCTGCTGTCAATATCTGCTTCTTCACTTAACATGTTTTGCCTTCCCAAAGGCACAATCTCATTTTGAAGTCATCTACCTTCCTTCACAGTGCTTTCTCTGGCCACTTATTTTCTGCCAAGAGCACAAGAGTTGGCTTGGATGTTGCGTTCAAATCAAACTTGCCTTTCCAATGCTTCTACAGACCTCCCTCTGGCAGGCCCTTTTTCTTTTTCTACACTCCAAAGTGACACAGTGAAGATGCTAGAGCACCTTCACCCAAGCATTTAGGGCAGATCATTAATAGCGCTTTCACTATTAACACACTTCTGAAAATTCATCACTACCCTGCTGATATGAAAACTTCATTCAAGTTACAGTATAAAACTGCCTTTTGTGGGAGAGCTCCATGGTAGTCATAGACACTATCAGAGGGCACACATTACACTTGATCAGCAGCTGAGTAAGCACCAGTTATGCATCAGGCGGCTAACCTGATCCCACATTAACTCCCTGCTTCTTCTGAAGGGTGTCATTATTGTTAGCAACACAATGCAAAGGAAACTACAGATGATTTAAATTTTGTTTCCACAGAGTGAGAGGGAGGGAGGGAGGGACAGAGAGACCTTTTTTGCAGGGCTCGTTACATGCAAACTGATGGTCAACCCAAAGATAGCAGCATCAGACTGTGTTCAGAACCAGCAGACAGGCATCTGCTTCTACGGTTACTAAAGAAGCTAAATAGGAAACCTCATACCTGAGCACAGCCTGTATATTAAGCAAGTTGTCTACAGTTCTACAGCTCAAAAGCAAATATAAGTAACTGCTTTAAAGACGCCAGCAACCCAACTGTCGTGCAACTGACAATTGACAGATGAACAATTACTATGACAAGTTGTATGAATTTTCCAAGAAGCATCTCTAAATCACTGCTAGAAACCACATATGCCCAAAGTCTAGCCAATCCGCTTTTTAATAATAGATGTCCCTGGAACATTAATCTTCTGTTATACTGTGACTTAATGCTTGAACTGGTGAGCACTATGGGCAAGAACATCTATGTGTTAAACACCGCATTGTTATTTTTTAAGCAATAATTTGTGGTTGGCTTAAATTACCCAGACTACAAACTCCAGCAGCACACTGCCCATCATATAACTTTTTCCAATACACCTGGAGGGTATCAGGACCAGCAGCCAGGACAGAGGGCTACAGTGAATATGTATTCTAGTCTAACACCATTAAGCAAAATTAAGGCTACCCATCACTAAATGGATTGGATTGTTAGCTAAGCAGTTTAACGTAATAATTTCATTTGAACTGTAGTGTAAGTGTATATATATTCCTGTGAGTGGAAAAGCATGAGATAGGAGACCTGACAGTTCTCTACCACAAACAGAATTTTTGAAAGTGTTCCATAATGTAAAATTATCCACCACCTCTTAAAGATTTGAGCCTTAGCTCAGCCTGAATAGCAGCATGGAACAGTTGCTGTATTCCTTTGGACACATTCAAATTGATAGAGAAGAAGTGGCAGGAACAGTCTGCTGTATAATCCCCCACAATCCAGCAGAAGCATTACTTCAGCAAAACCAATGAAACGTAGTATCATATGGACCTTAGACTCATTTCCTACAGCAACAACGCCAGCAGCATCTTCCCAGATCCTCTCACTTCCCACACCTCAATACCCTCAGATTCTCTTAAGTCCCTAAAATGCTATAGTATATTTTCTGCTTCCTCCTGTGTCCTTAATTGTCCTTTATAATGGCTCCAACTTCACTAGTGTCCCTTGCATAACCTTTCCGGCCCGCAGGTGGGCAAGAGAGCATATTCTGTGGATAATCTTAAACTATCTGGCAGGCCAGCCAGTGGATAATGGGCAAATGGTGTCTGACTTTCACTCCCTATGAGAACAGTTAAGTACCTGGTGAGGACACATAAGAATTATTTTCACAAGATGTCTGGGTCCATTACCTTTGAAGTCACTAGTCTCCCGTCACATTTATTAGACAGAATACATTCACTTCAACAGACCTGAATAATGCAAAAGCCTCAGGAAATACATAAAATAATTTCCAGGACAGAAACAAAGGACTTAAAGGAAATTCCTGGCTCCTAACATTGAAGTTACACTCATAAACTTATCAGGCTTCCTTTCAAAAGAAGTCATGTATTTTTCCTGCTACTCAAGTTTGGAAAGTAATTTCAGAACATCATTATTCCCATAAATAAAAATTTTATCTTGATTTACTACCTTTACTTGCAGTTAGATCTTTCTCTTCTACACCCAACTTGATTTCAACCGTTTCTCCTTGTTGTTGGCACATAGGTGCAGGATGACATACATTAAACGAAAATTAATTTAATAGTAGAAACTTCCTCTCTTTTCTTAAAGGAAAATTATACCAGATGCTTTGCAAGATTATTAACCATCTCTAACCCTGTCTCTCTTCTATTTCCCTATCCCCTGTGAAATGTCCACATCTGTTTATCACATAGCTCTATAGCAAGACTGACTCAGGGCCACACATATTCTAAGCATAGGGAATTCAGCAGACATGGTGTTTACCTTTGCTAAGATAACAGACCATATTAACTGGCAGGATCCACCACTGGTTAAACCAAAACTTAAAATTATTTCATTTTCTATTTATCTCCAACTCTTGAATTAAGTCTTTCATTATTCTCTCCTTGAAAATTTGCTCAGAGATCTATTTGCTTTAAAGCCTTCCACATCACTGAGGTTATACTAAGGCCTTTATTTACTTGGAGTGTTCCTTTCTCTTTTACAAAGAGGTCTTACACTTGCTATTCTTCTAAAGAGGCTTAGTCCTGCTAACTCCTTGCAGTTTTCTCTCCAGCACAAAGGCTGAAGACAAAGTCCATGTTTTATTTTCACCTTGATTACAAGTACCTCTCATTTCTACACATTCACTCTGATTTGCCATTCTGCCTCCACTCTTAAATACCAGTGCCTTGCCAAACACCCAGGACAAAGTCAACCATTTAAATTCTATGCACAAACCCAAATAGGCTAATCTCCCCCAGTTTATCTTCACTGGGGAGTTTACCTATTCTCTTTTTATTTACATAGCAGAACATACTGTTTCTAGTTCTAAGGGATTAAAAAAGTAAATACTTTGGAAACAAGTATTTGAATCTCCTAACAAACTATTTAAAGGTATTAAAGAGAGACAAAACCTAATGAGACAAAAGAGCTAAGAATGTATTAGTCCAAAGTGAGATGGATGCAGAGGGAAGAGAAGAGAAAGGTTAGTCTAGGAGGTGATGGGAAATCTGCACACTTCAGACTGGGAAAAAAATGCCCAAAGAATCTGAAAAATGATCCATCAGTTTCATGAAAGCTCTGGAGAGGATTTAGAGCTGTAACGTGAGGAATCTTTAGGACTGTTTAGAGGGTTTCTGGGTTTTCTGTAATGTTATGAAAAATATATGCTGATATGATAGCACAGGTTCTTTGTTACCAAATCTAAGTACTATTGGCACTACAACCACCATAGGCAATTCAATTTATGAGAGTTCTGGCTAAAGTCATGGTGTCACACGCAAGAGTAGGAGCAGTTCAGCCACTGAAATACTAATGTTTTAAATAAAAATAATTAATACATGTTGCTATTGTAATTCATACTGGCCATTAAATCCCAAAAGAGGATATGTCCTGAGCCAACAGCAATAAAACTCTCTTTTCTTGGGGAAGCTTGCAAATGAACAATGATTAACAGTGACTTGCTAATTTTCACAGCCCTTGCTCCTATCTCTCAACTTTGTCCTTTCATAATGAAGTTGATAAACTACAATTTCTATACAAGTTTTCCCAGAGATGGAAAACTGCAGGAACTGGTATGAAAAATAGCTCGCAGAAAAAAAAGAAAAATAATCACATTCCGTGCATTTCGCATGGTGTAATTTTTACAATCTTTTTTTCCCTGCAAACAAAACACTGGAGGGAAAGATCAGCCAGATTTTCTAAGATACATACAGTATTCATCCTTTCTTTGAGTTCTTTGTGCTCATTTTTCTAAAAGGAAAAGAAAGTTTAAATACATAAAATATAGAAAGGATATAAATATTTTATACATGCATATATAGGTATGCGTGTACGTATGTATAAAATAAAATAGAACACACAATGGTATATATTATGGCAATAAAATTATGTCCTTGTCGTCTTTTCTTCTCTCTCACAAAACACAGACAACCAAGTCTAAAACTGTTACTAGTGAAAATACATATTTGGTGCAAATTGGTAATTTTAAATTAATGTCTAGCAATTAGGAAACTTCATTTGGCACCTGCAAGAGCAATACCTAGCATACCAAGAACACAGAGTTCTGAGTCCATTTAGGAAAAAAAAAAAAGTTATCTTGAGAGTGCCATGTTGCACGAAGAACGCACCTTGCCAGAAGAGAGGTTTATACAGTAGAGACAGACCATTACTTTGGTGGGAACAGGGGGATGTCTTGACATGATTCAGAATAAGGAGATTAAAAATAGAATTGTGTCTTCTGGGAAGTTCAAATACCAGAACATTGCAATATTTTCACATTGTCAATTTGTTCACTTCTGAAAAAAAAAGTATACAGAAGTGATGCAGAATATATAACATATACTTACAATTTCAAATAATGCATGCGCATCATCTTTAGTCATTCTCCCTTTTTAAATGACAAAGGGCTGAATAAACAATGCAAAGCTTGCTCAGGCAGAAGCTGAGCATAGTGTTAGCCTAAGGAATACTTCTGAGTATTCAACATTCAAAAAAGCAAGCACATCTGCTGTGTTAATGCTGAGCGTTTTTTGTGTTTGGAAATGAGCTGTTGAATTGAGGACACTTTGTACCTTTGTTAACATGACTGTCTCCTAAATCTTAACGCTATTGCAAAGATAATGACAACAGATAGACCTGTCTGCCCCAGGAGGAAAAGACATTTCAGACAATGACGCAAGTTTATCACAAAAGTCTCAGAGCACTCAGAACTGAATCTTCCCAGTATGTTAATCACAGCACTGGATGGTACCAGGCACTACCCTTCTAAAATTAAAGCTTCCCCAAATTTAGCAAAGAATAATTACTACAGAAAATAAAGATACTTCTTCATGTGTTGGCTAGTACAATATAGGCGAAAATAAGTTCACTGCCGCTTACACGAAAAATTCAAAAACTCAGTTCAAATACAATACTTCCAAGCAAATTCTAACTCTGTAGCATTAAAACACACTGATACGATGATTTAGTATGTTCAAAATCATCTTGGAATGAGAATTTCTTCCCATTTCCAATTCACTAACCCTACGTTTATTAAAGTATGTATTTATCAGTCCATCAGCCTGTTAGTCACCAAAACAGCAACATCATAAGCAACATACTTGGCCCTACATAGAAACATACAGTGATAAATTTTAAACAAGTATTCAGACTGAGCTATTAAAACTTTGTCTCACTAAACCATGAGGAGTTCACACCCCTAAAATCAGCAAGCTACACTGGATGTAACCAGAGATAAAAATTTCTTCTTAAAAATAGAAATTAAGACTCTATTGCAATGTGCAAGGGATATCAATAAAGTTAATTTAACTCTATGTGACATTTTAAAGCTATCTTACTAGGCAGTCTACAAATTAATTGTAGCCCTTTATTTTCCTAAAATCAGATATAAATGTTAAAAAAAAAACCACAAACCCAAAACAGTATGAGGGTTCTGTTTTACACATAAAATTACTTTCTCCACTTTCAAAATGCAAATTCTAACCCAAGTCTTCACTTAAGATTTCAGTTTCCATATTAACAACTTCAGTACAAGTTAATACAATCAGCATCTGTAATACTGGGATAAGGCTGAACAGCCTTTGTTTTCTCATTGCTAGAGAAAGACAAAGTGAGGGAAAGTGGCAAGATAAGCTATGTGTCTGCAGGAACACGGACCAGTGCTGCAACTCCCTACGTACTGTCAGTCACAAGCAAGCAGGCACAAATACTAACAATACAGTTACACTTAAGGAGTGATGAGCATCTTTCCTTAACTCAGACACTCATTTGAGCCTGTAGATAGAGGAAATTTCTGCCTTTTTTCTCCCAGCTCCCTCCTTTCCCCTATTCTCTTCAAAATGTCCGTTCAGGAATAGCAAAAGCAATTACACACTGAAGTTTATGGGGCACATTCTGGAAAGAAGACATTACAGTTTTGGGAATTCACTGACAGATCATACTGAAGAAGCACTTACAAGGGGAACTAATGCATTCTTACTCTGAAGATTGGAATAAAGGAAATTAGAATATCATCATAAAGACTAAAAGTTTCAAAGGAATTAGGACACAGTGTCATCTGTCTCTGGAAGGCCATGATTTATGCAAGTTAAGTTACGTATTTTCTCAGGCACCCTCTAGTTTGGACCTATCAGAGCCATTGAGTACAAATTCTTGCTTTAATACAACAGCTTGCTTTGTACATGCTCTAATACAACAGCAAGGCCCCAAGATGGTCTTTCCACCTCAAACTTCAGCCTTCTTTGCCCTTCTACCCCTGGCACTATGCTGTACAGGTTCCTTTTTCAGCCACACCTACGTTGCAAAACGAACATGACCGCACTAACACTTGCCAGTGTCTGGGCATAAAGTAGCCTCATATAAACAACATGTAAGAGTGACATTGAAAACTTACCACACAGCACTTCTTGCCAAGATGTGAAGACTCGCTGCATATGCTCAAACACTATACAGCTTTACATCCTAGTCTTAGAAAACTAGATTCCTGCTCCTTAGGGAAGATTCATTTTAATTGGCAGAACCTGCCAAAAAGGTTAAGGTAGACTGAGGTCTGACAGACATATGAGGAATAATAAACTGTCTAATATGTCCTATCATTACATCTTTTGCTGTAGGTTAGGCAAGGCCAAGGTGAACTCCTTACACCAATAGAAAAGTGTACTGGAAAAAAAGAGCTTACCTCAAACCCAAAGTAGTACCGCATACACACAAAGAAACAAGTTCAATCACACTTTCCAATTCCACATTCTAAGAATTCCTACAGAAATTTCTGCCTTGGGCTTTTTAAAAATCGAGTTCTGAATTTCTGAACCTTGTGATGCCTACCTTGCTGAAAGAATGATTTTTTTTTGCATCAGCAACACCTATAACAAGACCATACAAATACTTTACACTGTGAGTGTGTGCTCCCTGTGCCTACCACTAAAAGCTTGCCTCTTTCTGACACGCTGTAAGTTCATAAATGCCTGTTTCCATTAATGAAATTATTATAAATAGCATCTGCAGAAGGCCTAATCCTGCACCACTGAAATTACCCAGTGTTGCTGCTAATTTACCCAAGAGCAGGACACAGCTAATGGGAATGCCCTGGTAGTGGTCTCATCTGCCTGCAGCCTCAAGTCTCCCACAAGACAACAGATGGAAGTCAGTATCAGTCTAATTCCAATTCAATGCACCACTAACAAAGTGCAAAACACTGCCAAACTTAACATTATCAGAAGCACATGCTGCTACCAGAAGTAAAAAGAGCCCTACAGATTTACAGAAGCAATCTTTTACTTTCTTGCAGTAACGATAAGATAAACTTAAGATTACTCTCCTTCTTTCCAAGTCACACATTGGTATTTTTTCACCTTTCTTCCTTTATAAAAAAAAAACAACAACCCTTCCACAATTTCATTCTGGCTTAACTACACAGAGAAAGATAATGCATTTCTGTACAGTACTCATAGCAGGAGCACTCTATAATAATCATAATTGAGCCAAAACAGAGAGAAGAGGGGAAAAGAAAGGTAACATCCTGTACTGCCAAATTTCTGAGCAACCAGAGACCAATGGTTTCTATGCATAATGGCAAAGCTGGCAAAAGACAGAGATTTTTTTTAAAAAAAATAGTTTTCCTAAAACAGTACAGTTATGCATAAGTGAAATGAAGATTCAGTAATATTAAGAATGCACAGCACAAGAGGGAGAGCCAGAAAAGCCTTTTGCTTGTCTGCCCAATAAAAGGAACTTCAAGTACCAGTCAAGAGTAAAGTTGATTTGGCACAGATGCCTAGATATTCAGTACATAAATCTAATTCTAAAATGCATGAAAAATGGTGGAACTTGCATCTTTTCTGCAAGTGCCTGCAAAATCCACTGCTACACAGCTACTTAGAGTGGATTTAGTCTCACCTTTATGCGATTTAGTTTAAGCTTCTAAGCTTCTACCAAATCAACAGAGATCAGACAGATCACTTGCAAAAGCTGTACCCCTCTCAGCTACAGAGGGTGCCCCACATAACTACTGTAAGAGCAGATGCCCAATTTCAAACAGTTACACAGACCTATACAATTTTTGGGGGGAAGAAGCACCTATGGCAGATAGTCTTAAAATCTCTACCTCATGTGGAAAGCTGGAACGTGCATCCACTGCATTTTTGGATCTCCACAAAAAATTCAGAGTTTTGTTTGTTTTGTTTTGTTTTTTTTTTAAAGTCCAGCCAGATGGCTAATGATTCTGAAATATGCATCTTCCCCTCCCCTGTGCACATTGGGAGAAATCATATTCTCTTCAGAGAAGTTAAATGACTCCCATCATTACACAAGGGCTGAGAGCTGCCACAGTAGCCTGAATCCATGTCACCAGAGCCTTAGGCTAACATTGTCACTATTGCTCTAGACTTCATTTCAAAACATAGATACTCTTCAAGCACATCACTGAACTTCAGCCTTCTCTCATGTTAACTGCCACACCGCATAATGGCACAGAGCACAAAGATTACTCTGGTTGACTCTCTCAAGTCCAAACAAGAACAACTGAAACAAGGGCTTGGCTATTTGTTTCAAAACACAAGTGGGTGTATCTTCATTGCAAGAGTACTTCTTCAAGATTAAAGAGCAGTTTGCATATCCAATGTTGCTACAGCGAAATGTACATATTCACTAGTAAATGACAAATCCCACCTAAAGTATGCATGAAAAGTGGCAACATAGGTCAAAACATTTTGTGAAAGAACAATTTGTAAGCTACTGCACTCAAAGCCCAGCTTCCCAAACTTAAGAGTATCATAGCTTCTGGCATCAACAAATCACAAACAAAAGCTTGACACCAAGTTTTATGGATGTCACTAGAGATTCCACTTGATCACTTTCAGCTTGAGCTTTGTCAGTTCATGTCTTATTAATTCTCCTGAATATTTACCTGCAATCCAAGACTTTCCAGTTCATTGGTATAAAGAGAGAAAAAGAGTTCCTTGGAGGCAAAAAAAAGCCACCGAGAAGAAAGCTGTATCTTTTTTCTACATTAAATTTATATTGCAAGACACAACAATGGCCCTCAGGTAGAAATCCATAGAAAGCCAGTTTCATAAATATCATAAATAGAAGATTTGCTCAATAGGATCTCTCTGGGCACTAGAGAGAGAATACCATAGGAGTTAACACTGGAAAGACACAATGGAGTGACCTGATAATGGCACATGTCCTTTACCAGTAGCAGTAAGCATCTAGCTCTTACAGATAGTAATGCTCCTTGGTGCTTCCCAAGACAAATTACTTAGGACCACATCCATGCAGTTTATGGAAATAAAACATGCAAGCGCCAACACAGACCACCTCAGAATTTCTTCATATATCTACTGGCAAACAGAGGAGAAACTCTGATTGTCAAAGATCTTCTCACTGTCTTCACTCTTCTCCTTTTCTTAAATCTTCCTCAGCTCTTATTAAGAAATGCTTTCACTCTCCCTCATCCCCCAGCCTTCCCATGCCTCTGGTTCAAAGGTCTACCAAATCCAATCCACTTAGAATCACAGAATTATTAAGGTTGGAAAAGATCTCTAAGATCATAGAGTCCAACCATCAATTCAACACCACCATGCCCACTAAACCATGTCCCTAAGGACCTCATCTACACATCTTTTAAATACTTCTGCTTGCACAGGACAGGAGGAGCATAATTCTCGTACAGAGCACAAGCCCTCATCAAGGCCAGCAGCACCTGCTTGTGATGATGCTGTATATCAGAAGGGCCTGAGCGGCACCTGTTGCCTGAATTCATGTGTAAAGAAAGGGTTCTACTGCAGAGACCATCACAAAAATCTGTGCAGGACAACAACTTAAGAGTATGGCAAACTCACTGTCAACCTTCTGGACACATTTTAGCACAACAGGAGCCTGGCAGCTACTCAATCAGTCTCCTGCCATTTACTACCTGGCTTTGAAAGAGACTCTTAAGAATATCCCTTTAACTCTTATCTTACAAACAGGCTGTCATCCCTCTTTTGTTCATCAAAACCCAAATTGTGTAATTTGCTCCAACAAAGGACTGGTTACATGTGATAAGATGTAACCGCATTTCTTCCTTAAGATATGGGAGGAGAGGGGATGAACAAATATAACCATTTTTTCTGGACGTATGAGGGAAGGGGGAAGGAAGAAATCAGAAACCTGATGATGTGAAAAGATACTTTGCTGATATGGCAACAAATATCAGGAACAACCATGACACAGAATTGTGTTATACCTGCCAAAACTTCTAGTAAAACAAAGTTTCCTAACATAGTAAGAGCCACACACCCCCATATTATGCACATGCATCAGTAACTGGAGTAATACCAAGTATTGAACCATTTTATTTTATTTTCAAGTTATCTGTGTGGAATCAAGTAGGGAAACAAGAAAACTACACCTGACCTCTGGCATAAATTTTTAGCCTGATTCTAGCCAAATCCAATTTTTCACACTTGCTTCAATACATCACAGATTCTTCTTAGCAGCTTAAGTACAAACAAAAAAAAAAAAGCAAGCCAGATATATAATACAATAAGCGCAGTCAAGTTTATTTTACCAGACCAAAGAGAATGCAAAGGCCTGTGATATAGGATGCATCCTCTTCATAACCCAGTGTATAGAACGTCATTAGTAAACAGTAGAATTGAGGCAGGTATGAGAAGAAAGGGTTCCAGAAGTTGACATTTAACAAAATTTTCCTTCAACATGCCTTTCCTTCAAAATGCCTTAACAAAAAGATGTATCACAGGAGCAATGTACATTTCTTGCTTAACATTTTTACTGTATTAGTCACTCTCACACTAACGATATTTTCTTCCTTTGCTTTTTTTAATGTATGCCCCGCCCTCAACTCCAAGAAGCATTTCTCCTGTACTTTCCTGTTTACTATCATTTTCACATTTGAACTCATGTTTCTTCTAGACTTACATAAGATAATGATAATATATTATTTTATAATAATAAAATAATTATAACATATTGACACTGGTATGACACTATTGACACTGATAATTCAGTGTCCACATACAGCACAAATACCAAAGTGCAGATTCAAAATTTACCACAGATGAAATTCTGTGTCTCTCTTACAGCATCTACAACAGATGAGAGAAGCTTTAGATGCTTCTCTTCAAAAAAAAGGTGAAAAAGAGAGAGACAGAGAGAAAGTGGGAGTGACTCTATTCTGGGCAGAGCATGTGAAGTCTCACCTCTATTCCTCTTTCCATCATGTGTCCCTACTACCTTTACCATTGCCCTGACCATGCCCAGAAGCTGCTGAGAGCTGCTCACACACCCACACACTTCCCACGCCCCTCAGCACTGGAAGAGGGAGTGAGGAAGCTTGGAACTGGGAGGGGTGCAGAATCTGTAAGCACAATATGACCACAGTGTGGGTGAAGGAGCCTCATGCTAGGGTGCTCTTAACAGACTTGGATACAAGAGAGCTCTGAGCAGCTTTGGGAAAGCTGGCAGGGTGAAGGTGGCAACCTGCAACACTGCAGACTGGAGGAGAAGCTGTGAATGACTGCACAGACAAAAGTCTTCTTCGGCCCTCCTTAAGTAAGAAGAGTTCCTCACACCTGATCTAGGCAACTCTCACTCAAGATCTGTTCATTTAGTTTTTCTAACATTAAATGTCTCTTTGAGACTAGTACTGGGTTTGACCCCACTCGGTTCCAAAGCTTCCACCTTTCCTTGCAGCCGTCTGCAGCCTTCAACCAAAGCTTCTTATCTACTGTAATCCAAAACACAGTTGATGACCACTAGAGTCCAACAAACAGCCACTCGTTTGATTCAACTTTATCTCCTAGGAAGTGAGGGTGAAGCAATGAATCTTCAGAAGTCCTTAGCACACTTACAGTACAGTATGCTACTAAGCTGTACTGCCCTGAGTTAGAAAAATGTTAAGAGTCAGTTCTAATTGGTCTGTCAGTTTGATCTTTGGGCGTCACTCACCTGTACAGACATGCTGGTATAAAGCAGCACATTTTCTCCATATTTCTATCATTTTGCATTTGAACAATGAGTACTAGCTTAATTGTAATTTCTGTATTACATGTACTGGAATAACTTGGAATAAAAGGAGGAATGAATGCTGTAAAACCAGAGAAACTTGCTACATCAACTTACCCTAACAAGGCTTCTCTTCCTGTCACAGTAATTCTTGTAGTGTAGCACTGAAAGCCCACTTAGAAATTCACTTAGATTAAAAAAACTAATAACCTACAGACCCCAAAGCACTGACTCCTCACATTTCCTGTAAGCTGTGTTACTTGCTTTTTTGACGGTGGTAGGCAATATCAGGTTTTTCTTAAGAATGGAGGACTTACACTTCCACCAGCTCTGCACAACGCTTTGTCTCACCTTATAAATCAACACCTCCTGCGCACATAAACTACTCCAGAGCATTGCAATCTTCTCTATCTTTAAAACACCAACTTCCACCATAATGCTTCATCTTCAACTGAAAAGCCTTGCTTTAAACACCGGATTAGCAAGTCAATAGAAAAAAAATCTTATTTAATGCTTGAGAAGCCAACGGTGTAGTATCTTGTAAATGTGAGTAGCCTTTTTGAAAGTCATAGTCCTATTAACTTTGATTATGTGTCATGTGATTTTTGTTAGAGTGTTTAATTGTTGCAATCCTTAGATACACACACACACAGGCTGCTCTTTTTGTCACAACCTTTGCCAGGAAACTAAACAGGTTTCCATACATTTTTAGCCAAACCCACTACAAGAGCATTTATTTACAAAACGAAAACAAAGATGAAAACCCACCTACACCGTCCTGGTTTAAGCTAGATGAGACTATAATATGAACTGGAAATAGCATCTACCATCCCGTAAAGAACACTTAATACACAGAGAATTTTCCATAGGGCTGTTCTAATTCATCTTGGATTGGTTCCATAGGCCACTGATGTCAATCAAAAGTTTCCAATGGACTCAGCACTACTTGGATCACATTTTTATTTTAATTCAATAGCACAGTGTTAATTCTTCGCATCCCCACCTAATTTCTTCATCCAGAGCTACTGAAACAAAAGTTTACAAAGGAAGGTAACTGTTACTAAACTGTACACAAATAGGTAAACCAAGGAAAAGGTGCCTACTACAGTAAAGGTTAACCGAGAAGTATTTAGAATTGATACCAAATATTTTATATCAAAGGTCCATTAAAGTACATCATAGTCTTAGTGTCCAACACACATGTAATTAAGAAAATATCAGTAGCAGTGGTTTCCATAACTTCTGCACTCTGGAATTTTATCCAGTTACAACACCTAAACAGAACAATAAGGAAGTGCGCCACCTCTCAATATTATTAAGCTTTTCTGGAATTTTTTTGGGAAAAAAAGAGCCTCATTTCAGCTTTCTATAGTAACAGTATCACAGCTCACAATTTGTAGATATTCTTTATACCTCAGCCAGTAGAGACATCCCTCCACTCTCATCCTTGTCCCTAAATTAAAGCTTAGGTTATGTACGATGATATAAAAAACTGCCTTAGAGGAGTTCTCACTTGCTGAGCGTCTGAAAAAGGTTAGCTGCACATCTACAAGCCATCCCAGTTGCATACCAGGTCCCATATGTCAAGGCTTTAAAACAGCAGGTTTATTTTTGCCTTTGCATATTAATCTTCCACTCGCCTTTCAGACTAAGGGAAAAACGAAAACTTTCAATAGTAAAGATATTTGCAACCCTCATTAGCAATAGTGCAAATACTCTTTAGCAAAGTTGTTCTATCTGGATACAGAAATGAAAAGCGAGAATTACATTCCACCATTCCCCAACGCTACATAGAAACTCGTCTCCCACACAAGTGTTTCCCAAAACCACAATCATTGTGGGGGTGCACACTTGTTAATGGTGCCAAAACAACTAAAACTGGACAATGGGCAGTGGCAATCTTTTTAGCCTGGTGTCGCGGTTTAACCTGGCAGGCAGCCAAATACCACGCAGCCGCTCACTCACTCCCCCCACCCCCAGCGGGACGGGGAGAGAATCGGAAGGGTAAGAGTGAGAGAAAACTCGTGGGTTGAGATAAAGACAGTTTAATAGAACAGGGAAAAAAAAGGAAAATAATAATAATGATAAAATATACAAAATTAGTGATGCACAATGCAATTGCTCACCACCCGCGCTGACCGATAACCAAGTAGTGATCGGTACTTCCTGGATCACGCCTACCCTTCATATACTGAGCATGACGTCACATGGTATGGAATACCCCATTAGCCAGCTGGGCTGGCTGTCCTGATTATGTTCCCTCCCATCTTGTGTACCTAGCTCAGTCAGTAGGCACGGGAGCTGTCCTTGGACTAGGAGGGAACTTAGCAACAACTGAAAACATCAGTGTGTTATCAACATTCTCCTCGTACTAAATCCAAAACACAGCACTAGGAAGAAATTTAACCCTATCCCAGCCGAAACCAGGACACCTGGACAACGTTAGACGTCAAATCCAGCCAAAACCTTAAAGGCTCAGCCTCTATGCAGACATTGTGCCAGGTGATACCTAGTTAAAGCCTTATCTATGGAGATGATGACAATAAGCAAGCTAGGGATCTAGAGCTGTTGGCACCCCTCTACATCACCATTGGCAACCTGACAGAAGGACAATTACATGTCCATCAAAAAGAAAGCAAACCAGAAGGTTGGTGATTTTCCCCCAGTGATCGTTTTTCTTAATATACCTAACACTTAAAAAGGTGATAATAGATGCCCCAGTCCTGCAAGCAATACTGCAATAAGGATGAATCAAAAGCACAGCAAACGAAAGGAGACATTGTACAATCTTCAGAGACATGAATTTTCCAGGTGGAGATGAAGGACTATGAAAGGTCTTAAGTATAAAACTTTGAAACCTAGAAATCAGTTTAAACCTTGAAAAGAACGTGCATCCCCACTTCTACTTACTGTTTAAAACTGCCTTTTTGGGTTAGAAGGAAGAAGATGGATTGGGTGAAAATACAACCTTTATGGCTTACAACTCTACCAAAGAGGTTCACCTTGCAGGATCAGGGGAGCACAGCAATACTATACTAAGCTGTACAGCAACAATTTCCCCCCTTTTTTTGTTTGACAACAACAAGTTACACCTAACATTGACCTTTAGCTTTTAGATCTATTTAATCCCAAAACTCAAAGTATACCAAAAAAAGGTATTAGCTTTGTAAACTTCCTAACATTCCTTTCTGGCACTAGCAAAAAAATTAAGAAGTTACAGTGTTCCAAACAGTTCTATAATGACAGAATAATCAAAACATGATTACTTTTTTACATGAACAAACCAGGCTTTTCTTCAGTTCTAACCAGCTAATCTGTCTTTCTGGGTTCACATTACAATTGTGGCTTCCCTGTCTTATTCCCAATACTCCTGCATCATGCAGCCTACTCTTTGACAGGTTTCACACATTTCTAGATACACCGTGGATTTAAAACCAATGCTTGGAGGTCTTAACAATATTCTGTCTCATCAAATTATCTTCATCTCGTGTCAAAACATGAGGGAACTGTGGGAAAAGTGTGCGTAAGTTCTTCGAGCACAAAATATCTGGAGGTTTGGTTACAAGTCACAAAAGCCCAGAACAAGCATTTCTTCTATAGCAATCTTTGCATTTAAAGGAATACCAGGAGATTAAATCTCCCTTTCTCCTAAAACCGTGGGTGGGGTGTTTTTTTTTCATTTTGTTTGTTTTGTTGGGTTTTTTTTGTTTGGGCTTTTTTTTTTTTTTTACATTTCTAATCCTTCTAGGTCTCTTTATGTTATTTAATCTAAACGTACTAAAGCTTTTAAGAAATAAAGGGAATCCAAGGACAGATGATGAAAGTGATTAGAGGCTTAGAAAGACTTCCATATGAGGAGAGATTATTAAAAAGGCTGCCTCGCTCATAGACAAGACGAATGGGAGGGATCATAAGAAAGACATGAAAAATGAGAAGAGACATTCCACAGAATGTTCTTTCATCACTAGAAAGCAAGTGGATTTCTGTATTCTTTTTTAACGTAAGCCTTTTTTTGTGTGTGTGTGATCACGTAAGAATCAGTTCATCCACAAAACACTGATTCTATTGCCAGTCTCACTAAGGCTGAAAGCACAAGAAGATTGAAATTAAGATTCTCTATTTGTTAATAAATAAATGACATCTGTTCCAGGTAAGTTTTTTTGTTTTTAAATAACGGGAACATTCTGAACATTTCAAATATAAGTCTACCACTAATAAGAGAAAGTTCTGAATGGGCTCCAATGTGCAAGAAATTACGTAATTAGAACTTCCTGCCTCTCTCTCTCTAAAGCATCTGGTACTTGTTAAAAGCAGGACGTATCACTGCATAGACTTCTGATGGGATGCAGTAAAGGAACTCACATGTTTTAGTTGTACTAGAAAAGGATTTTTCTCCTACAAAGCCATACATATAAATTTATAATCCTGATGAAATGTGGAGGATCATTGTACTGTAAGGGGTAAGAGATCACGAGTGAAGAGCAATGCCCTGATCAGCAGCAAAAAAAATTGTGTACACAGGTTTCTGAGGTCTAAATAGGACAACCTGGTGAGCATTCAGACACGACAGCTTCAATAGGGCTTGAAAGGCAGTCCTGACACAATGCTGTAGAAGCAAAAGACAACACAATGAGGCATAAGTTAGCATAGCCAAGCTAGTCTGAGCATCAGGAACATTACTATTGCAATTGCATAGACCTCTGCATGGACTTACTACCTAAGAAGCACAGTGTAGCCAGAATCTGAGCACCTCTAGTCTCCCACAGTACTCACTGCAGAAACAAGTCCCTGAAGAAAGCACCATGACGCTCTTTAGCTGTCCTGCAAGCTACATTCCAGCAAGAACAGCACTTGCTGCATGACAGCTAAAAATGCAACCCTTGTTCGCAAATCTTGTCCTACTTCATGGCTTAGGTCCTGATTTTGATCAGTTTTTGAAGTGTTGCAGGAATCGACTAGTAGCAGATGTGAAGCACAGTGAAGCTGCAGCAACTAGCATTAGCAGAGGTGAACTGAAACATTTTGCACAGCTGTATTGTCCACATTCATTCCACCTGTGCCACCCGAGCAAGCTGCAGTAATCCAGATTATAGTGACCAGATACCGTTGACAAGGAAAGGCAGGAAAAGTCTCCTGCAAGGGCAGGTACCCTTCTTAAAGCTGGGGATGCATGATTTACCAGAACCAAGGTAACCACACGACCAATCTATACCCGCCAAATAATACCAAAACTGTAAGGCACTGATACCATTACACTACAAGCAATAGTAATTTTATGCCCCACTCTATGCTGCCACGCACAGCATAGCTTGGCTGTCTTGTGACTCGTCCAAGGAAGAGAACAGGAATCCAGCCTCTCCCTCAAAATACTTGGCCTCCTTAGGCAGCAATGACTCCCCCCATGTTAAGAATGACTCAGCTGTTCTTCATTAAAGTGTCTTCTCTCTTTCAGGCACTGGGAATTTTGCACAAAATGTGACATATGGTTCATTGGAGGGTTGTTAGCAGAGCCCAGGATAGCTTATACTTCAAATGGTCTCACAGAAGAAGGTATTGAAGAGACCTGTTGACTTACACTGAAGGAGCTTTTTAGCTGCAGCAGGAATTTTAAAATCCTTTTCCCCTCAGATCCTACCATTTACAAACTCAGAAGGCTATATTCACAATAAGTTGTTCTAGCACTTCTTCAAACTGAATTTGGCGATGCCTTCCTATCATATAAACAGCTGCAATTTTGGAACAGTCTTCCTACCTGTCCATAGAGAAAGCTTCACTTTCTCGTAAGAAAAATCCTTAGATGAGCTTGAAAGACACAGGCAGTAACCTATAATGCTGGAGAAGTCCTTCAAAACCTGCCTACCCAAAAACTGGACTCAGTAGCCTATGTTATACAGACTATGAGATCCAATAACTACTTTGACACCTCTCTTTCCCCCAGGCTTTATTAAATGTATATCACCCTGCTTACTATACACTGTCCCTACCCTGCTGACAAAACCAACTCCAAGACTTTCTTCACACAAGCAAGTCTCCCTAGTTTGTTCAGGTTCTCAGAGTGTCCTCCCATCAGCTCTGTATTGCTGTGTTCATGCCCTGCGTTGCTTTTTTCCATGAATGTTTGGGAATGGCAGCTTTAACTCCAGCTGCTCTGATGCTTTTTATTCAGTCTCTAAAGAAAAACAGCATCCTGCTTTCTTGCTTCTTTCCTACATAATACCACCAGTTGTTGCTGCTCCAGTGCCTCACCATTTCCATTCCCCTGGTTAAAGCAGTAAGAGGAATGTTGAAGTTATCCAGGCAATTTACCCAGGAAAAATTCCTATTTGTCTGGAATAAGCACAAACGGATTTAATGCAAGCTCTTGCCATCATCTGGAACATACAACCTGCAACCTGCTGCTATCACCTCTAGCAATTCTATTACAAGTTCTGTGATATCTGACACAACTTGTAAAGCCTAAACCCTTGAGCAATGCAATTACATACAACTCTACAAACTTGTTACAGAGTTATATTTCCAGTTCTCATGGTCCCAGGAAAGGAAGGAGAGGATAATCCTGATGAAAAGAAACCCAAAGTCAGACAAAAGCCCAATGCTTTCACAAAACTGTCTTAAGCATGAGATTTTTTTTATTTTTCAATACACAAGTACAATACACAACCTGAATGTTAGCCATGATACTTTATGCTTCTAAGCAGATCAACTACACTATAGAGCGGAGGCTTCAGGTTTAACTCTTAAACGTACCAAAAATAATCCTTGAAGGTATGCAAGTTTCTTCCATAGCCACAGTAAGCTAGGTAGCACATTATTCTTACAGCAAGAACAATGAAGAAAAACTACTTAGTTCAACTTGCAAAGAGAAAAAGAAAGAAAATACATAAAATTTTTAAGTGGGTTATGACTAGCACATGCACCCGGCTTACGGTATGAAAAGCATTGTAGACTCCCCAGTAGTAAAAGAACAGTGTATAGGGTTACCTATTTTTAAAACATTTCATTATGCAGCAACAATCTGAAGCACACCTTCTCCTTTCCAGCACTATCAATTAATGGTCTGGAGGGATGGAAAGAACCACAAATGTGCAGTACAGGAAAAAATACAAAACAAAACAGAGAAAACCCAAGCACCCTCCCCCCAAAAAACAGTCTTCCTTCACAAATAGCTAATCCCTACACTTCAAACTGTAAAGCTCATTTATTGACATATGCAGGATCTCATCTTAGCATAGAAAACAGAATTTCTGCTGATATCCCAAGACAGCTAGGCCAACCTTCTTTTTCTTCACGTCTTTCTGCAGTGCACGGGAAGAAAGAGCCATTTGTTTTACACCTGTTTGAGCTGAGCATTTAGGTAAGAATTTGAAATCTGTGCATAAACTAGAGAGCCAACTGCCTTCATCAGCGTGACATTCACCACAAAGGCTACTAAATATATGAAAGGATCACGAGCCTTGCCTATACATAGTTATAATATATTGTACGAACAAACCATCAAAACAGTAAGATAAAGAAACATGAACTTCCCAGCAGACCATAAGAAAAACTATCCCATAAAGCCATATGTCATGGATATACGGTATATTCTTTCTTTATCCCTAGCACACACAGATACACCTTTTCTGTCGATCTCCATCCCTGCCACAGCCCTTTCATAAGTAACTTCAGGAAGGGAACCGTAATCATTCTCTGCTGCTAGATACAATCACCTGATCCACAGTTTATTAAACAGAGACCTTGAGAAACAGGACCAAAACCAGATACCCACCAGTGTGATCTAGACACAGAGTCACTTCATTAAATCATCAGCGCTGTTGACTTTGGTGAGTAAGTTCTCTATTGCTCTCGCCTCCAACTAGTTTCTATTGTGGATACATCTTGAACACCGGTTTCTGTTATGTCAACAACCAGTTTCATTTCATTTTCTTATACCAAAGAGTATTTAGAGTAGGAATATGAAAAAAGTACAGATAAAAAAACTTTCCTTTAGCTCGACAACGTAGCAAACACGGAGACCTCTTGGGGAACACGCTGCAGGTTGGTGGTTGCCCCTCAGAGCTCGGTACCCAGGCCCACCTGGCAGCCCCACCACCCTCACCTCCCCGGGCCGTCTGCTTCTAAGGGTGGCCCCGACAGCCCTTTCCCTGCCCTCACACGCCTTACCCGCGTCTTGCGGCGCCGGTGTCGCTCCGGGTCCGAGTACGTCCTATCCACGGCCAGCGCCGTGTCGCTGCCGGGCATGTTGCCCCGCCGCCTTCCTCCTTCCCCTCAGCGGTGCCCGCCAAAAGCCCGCGGACAGGTAGGGGTCCCGTCAACGGCCGCCCAACCGCCAGCCCAACGGCCGCGGTACTAAGGGGGCTCAGGGCTGCCGCCGCGGTGCGGGAGGGCCGGGCACGCCCCTCCGGGCGTGCCCGGCCCTCCCGCACCGCGGCGGCAGCCGCTCCGCTTCTCCTCAGTCGGCACACCCGGATTAACCCCTCAGCGCTCCGGCTCCCGCCCCAAGGGGCGAGGCGGGCGTCGGCCGCGCGTTGTGGCGCCTAACGGTCGGGTCGTGAGGGGGTGTCGGGTCTGTGGTGTTCCCCCCGCCCCCCTTCGAAAAAAGGAGGACGCCTGAGGGGAGAAGAGGGTGGGAGCGAGCTTTAGCTAGGGGGAGTGAGCCATAAATCGCTTTTTTTTTTTTTTATTTTGAAGGCCGGCGCTTCTGAGGGGGCAGCAGGAGGTGGGGCAAGGATGATCTCCCAGAGTTATAGCTGGACGGAGGGGTGACAGTCCCATTCCTCCTGCTGACAACCGCTGGTTTGGTTCAGGCTTTTCGCTAAAGCTCTTGGAGGGAGTTACCATCAAGCGGCCATCTCGACTTCTGTTAAAAGAAATCTAGACCCTGTGGCTACAGCGAAACCTCACAAAACATAGCAAATCCTAAAGGTTCAGAAGACCAAAGGGGATAGAAAGGAAGAAACCAGAAGTATCAAGTATGTTGTGGTTTTGGGGCAGACTCACTTGTAAAGTTTTGACTGTTTGCGGTAGCATAAGGCACCCTGGACACAGCTGAGTGCTGCTGCTGGAAAGCCCTTGATACCTAGAGATTTCCACAATAAACTTGTTATAAAAATTCTATCAAACTAACTAAATAACCAGGGTCTGCATTTTCCAAAGTGGTCAGTGGAGCACGGCAACCGATTCAGTCCCCATTTCTGCACACTACAAGTATGAGATAAATCCTTCAGTGTCCTAGCACAGGGGAGCTTCAAAACATACTTGTGAACACCCAAGGAAAACTTGTTTTCCAGGGCATGCGTATGCCAATGTACTTAAATTCCTGAGAGTTGAGCAGAGTTCCTGACTGATTTTTGCATTTATCTTCAGAACACCTATTCTGAGGAATGCATTTAAATCAGTAACACTTAAAACATTTTAAACTACTGAAAAGTGGAAGTAGAATACTGTTTTTATAACCACTGTTTTTATAAGTTGTACAGGGGATGTACTTTTTTCTTTTCTGGAATAAGTAGAATAGTTGGGTTACCACTTCTACCTTGTTGCACAAAGTAAATCTGGAGTTCCTTCAGACTGACTCCCTTGCAACAACAGCAGGACTTCACCTTTTAGGTTCAGTTGTTATTACGATGCTCATGCATGAGTCACACTGCTTTTCTTCTCTAGTTAGAGACAGCAACAGTCCCAAGGCATGTGCGTATATAAACATACAGAAATCAACACAGCTAACTATCCTAGGGGGGGCTTGCAGCTTTTAAAAAAATATTTCTCTGACACCATTGACATTTTTTATTGGAATCTTATGTTCTGAGATAACACTACTATCAGAGGTTAATTATCTTACACAATGGTCTCCTTGGTGTTTTCACGTAATGAGGGCTTCAAAAATGAAAGACCTGAAATTCCAAAGTAAAAATAAATCCTAGACCTCACCTTCTTGGCAGGTGTTTCTTCAACTCTAACACTAGTTTTTACAAAGTTATCCCAAATTAAATAGTGAGTGGTTTTACTAAGGGAAGCATTATTTGCCCAATGCAGTATTCAAAGTAACGAAACTAACACAGGATGGCACACAGGCTTGCCATCCTTCCTGTACTTCTTACGCAGCTGAACGAGACAGCTGAAGTTGGAAGGCTGCTGGGAAAAAGCTTTAAAATAGGAATTGGATTTCTTCAGTACTTCAGCTCAGACATGAAAGTTAATTCATGACTCAAAATGTGCCAGAGGGTGGGGAACTCTGGAGGTAAAGGTCAGTAAGAAATTAAACAGGCAAATGTTGTGGGTTTGGGGTTTTCACTGAAGTCATAATTGCACATTTCCAAAGGGGACTGTGCAGTTTCCAGCACCTAGGATGAAACATCCTTACTTCCTCAGAAACTTTTGGGAGGTTTTTTTAAGCCTTGCCAGATGTAGTTGATCAAAGCATAGAGAGGGTAAGTAGTTGGAAAAGGGGCACATAAAAGGCTTCAACTGCTTGGCTCTTTAGTAATACAAGGCTTGTTATAAATCATAGTTTATTCAAAAGTTTAAGAGTTTTATTTAAATATCAGCTTTATTTAAATAATACCAGCAGACTAGCCACAAAATTATGAAACTTCGCTTCAAGACGAAAAGAGGCAGGGATGTGCAATATATATTTAGAGGTATATCATCTGTGGTTGGGCTCAATAGTATTAACATACATACTAATATATTTATGAAGAAAGCACTCTCTCCTAATGTAGCTTCTAAGAAGAGAGGATAATATGGTTAGTCTCATAAGATCTCGGTGTTGCATTAGTCACACCTTCCAATCAAGCCTGTGGATCCATTTGCTCAGGCACTGCTCTCAGCAGTGGCAGTTACTGCCACGCATACCAGCAGCAACAGCTCCCGTGTCCCGCACCAGCAGCGAAAGCCTGGCACTGGGTGGTTCCTGGAGGAGCTGTGACCACGGGGCAGTGGACTGGGCAACTAGGAACAACTGCTGCACACAGCAGCAAGTTATGATGCAGCAGAAATAGCTGCTTGGGTAGAGGCACCTGTCCCACAGGTCAGGAGAGCCTTTCCACACAAGCTGAATTAGGAACTGTTGCCATCTCGGCAGTCTCTACAGGTGCCGCACTTTACAAACACCTCAATAAATGTTTCTTTTCATATGTTGGAGTTAAATCATCTGCGTCTTCAGAATGTAAGTTTAGTGTATATCAAACTATGGTGCCATGCAGTTCTGTGGCCAAAGGCTGCTCTTTTCCCCCTCACACGTGCCGCTAAGTCCTTCCTGGCCTGTAGCAGGAGCAGAAGGACTGTTATCCTACGGCATGTTTGCAGAATACATTTCATTTTGCTTGGCTGAGCAAAGACAACTCCCCTTCCTCTCACACACAGAGCTGGTTTGTACAGCTCTCCTTCCCCAGTCCAAAACAGAGACATGACTCCCTGAATGTGGCAGAACACTGCCCAGCACAGTACTTCTGACAGCCTCACCAGGTACTTCTCTCACTGTATTTTCAAAAGCCCACAGAGTTTACATAAATGCTCTTCCCACACACTGCACCTACTCACAACTGAACCTTCAACCCACTAAAGCAAATCCTTCCAGATATTGGCAGGAGCATGAGGCTGGACTTACAGTGACATAGATAGAAGTGGTAGCCCATAGATGAATTCTCTCATCCTTTGTTCCTCTCACAAAGTATTTTTTAAATTCATTTCTATGGTTTAAATTAACGATAAAAGCCTTAAATCATCCCAGCCATCCATTGTGTCAATTTTAAAGTTCAAATACCTCAAAATCCCTCACTGACTGCCCAGCTGTCCTTAGAGGCGGAGAGTAATTTCATCCTTTTCCTGTGTGTTCCCTCACTCCATCATGCTGGCATGACCCACGATGCTTAATTCTTGATATTTACATTAATTTGCCTACCTTTTTAAAGTGACCTTTTAAAAAATAATGCCAATTAGGAATGGAAGGTCTGGTTAGACTTAAGATCACTGTACAAGGGCTTTCAGAGGGACAGACATCAATAAGGGGTTTGCCTGCATTGTCCTGTTTTAGGAAAATCAAATCTCTGGAGGGGCAGCAGAGGCACTGCCCAAAGCAGGCCTGTCAGGTGGAGCCTGAGCTTCCTACAGACGACTCCTGTCTCACTCCTCCCTGTGAAAGCTGCATCTTTGCCATCCATTTCCTGCTGCATGACCCCGCACAGCAGACACAGCAGCCCCACCTGTGAGCAATGAGTTATCTATACTGACCTATGTATAGGCCATGGAGGGAGAAGAAGCGGCAGCGGCGACAGTGGGATTACTTAGCAAAACCCAACTCCCACGCAATGTAATCCCATAGATGGGGTTGTGCACACACACTGGGAAGTAAGTGTCACAAGAAAGGAAACCTTTATGGGGATGGAAGGCATGGAAATCCTATCATTAGGAGGCTGGCTTGAGGTTTGGCCCCGTTCTCTTTCCAGTTTTATCATGAATCTGGATCTTGGCAATTTACTTCTCTGGACTTCCACTATCACTTTTGTAAAAGCATAGCACATCTTTCTTCTGTGGAGAACCTTGAGCTCTCCAGAATTAAAAATGCTATTATTAAATGTTGTGTTCTGATGTTGTTGGGAGAAATTAAACATACGGTGTCAAGCGTATATTTCAAAGGCACAATCAGGAAGAAGGCGAAGGTCCTTTTTTCCACAATGGTAACATATGTACTCTAAACAGGATACTGGGGCTTCTTACGAGAGACTTTTTAACATGCCCTCCAAATCTTTTTCCAAAAGCTTGTAGCAACCAGCCTCCAGGAAAAAGGTCTACGTGATGACAGACTCTCAGTGCCATTCCTAAATCTGACGACAAATGGGACAATGCTGAGTGACGTAGGTCTTGCAGTTATCCATGAGTGCACTGTCACGGTTCTCAGTTTATCTGCCAAAGCCTAAGCCTTTCACACCCACAGGAAAGGAGATAGTCCGCTTTTCTGTACCCAGTACAAACTACCAAGGGATCACACTGCAACTTACAGATGGCATTGCCAAGCTCATGACGTTCATTCAGAAGATGTTCATAAACATTCAGATATCAAACTAAAATTTTAAATCAACTCCTCTCCTCCCCTGTCCTCTCCTCATTAACAAATGTTTTATATGCTTTCAGGATATAACAGCCACGGACACTTTGTGAGTACCCATTTTCTACACAGGAAAAAACTCCAAAACTATGACTGTCGTGGTGTATTAGTGTCGTGTATTAGTGAGATGCATTGATAGGGGGTGAAGGATAGAGAAGCAAGTGAAAAATTTCAGTTGAGGGTAACAGAAGTTCTTCCTCTTCTTCCTTTCCCCTGCCTACTATCCTATGTCCCTTGTTGTGTGAAGGGAGGCAATTTCAAGCCCTTTCCTCATTCTCATACAGCCTAAGAAATTTCTGCTACATAATTCCTCATTGCTGCTGAATGACAGCAATAATGCAAACAGTACCTACAGGACAGTAGCAGTGTTTTGCATTTCAAATGCTGTGAATAAGAGCCACCTTTTTAGCAGACTTGAATGCCAGCTGTTCTGTATACCCAAGAACTTGCCTGGAGCCCAGCTATTTACATTAAAGATGACCCATGTTGCAGAGGCAAGTACAGAATTCTTCCTTGGGCAATGTGAATGGTTGCTGATCATCAGCTTACAAATTTTCTTCTGCCTCATAGTATGTGATTTGGGGCCCTTTTGGGAATAAGTGTATGCAGCCTGTCTGTCCCGAATCAGCCACTTTGATATTGCCATGAGGTATGCAGGACCAACAGCTGCAGCCTGTTGGCGCATAAAGGTGTACCCCATTCCAAAACACAAATGTGGACTTGCATCCAAACCGTTCGGACTGCAGCCAGAAGACAGCCAGCCTGAATCCCCTATTACTGCATATCCTGGTGGTTACATCAGTGCGACCTTTTACTCCAAACTAAAACAAACAAGCCAAAACCTCAAACTAGACATAGCCCATGAGCCCTGAATTGTTCTCAGGATGTGCCACCCCTACCCACTGCTCAGAAAAGTGCACACAGACCCCCTGAAGTGACATGTAGCTGGGTAGCTGACATGTAAGCTCCTAAAGGCTAAGTCCTAAGTCAGTACACCACAGCTTTCACCCTACTGCTTTATGGCCACAGCTTCACAAACATCCCAGCTCAGTTTGTGGCTGATGGTTGCACACAGAGATTGTAGATTGTGCTGGATAGGAACCTGTCAAACTTAGTTGTCTATGAAGTGCGTTGCATGGCTGTGGCTCTCATATAAGTTATGTCATGCTACATGTGTGACATCAATTATTTCCATATCGAGAGACAATGTCAAATGCAGGATTAGGACTTCTTTGCCAGTCAACCAGAAAACACAGATGGGTTATGAAAGGACAGAAAAATTAATGAATATACAAGTAAGCCTACACCTCTTCCTGGTGAGTGTTGTTACAATGCAGCCCTTTGGGTTTCACTACAGTGACTCTCTACCTACAGAGATCCAAGTTACAGGGACATGAAGCTCAAGTTCCCTCACCACTATCAAAGTCGACCACCTACAACCGACCAACTCATCTAACTGTGCTAAATCTAATTCAATGCAACATGAAAGCTTTCCTTTAAAACCAGGTGAACAGGGAAGTGTGTTAAGTCGGTTATCTGGTGGGTTAACCGGGCATTAATAAAAGCCATTAGATAAATATGGTTAAGAGCCCATTTAAGATGAGCGTAATAAAAACAGAAAGGTCCTTCCAGTTTACTTCTCAACCTGCCAGACCTAAACATATGACATTCAGCTCTGATTTAGGTGACAAGGATTTGAAAGATTAACATCAACTAAGCAGAAAAGCCCAAATGCCACTTGTTTAATTGGCATAAATTTTCCAAGTGCCTGATTTTCACAACAAATATTTTGAAGGCAGCAAATTGCAAACAAAAAAACACAGCATAGCATAGACATTTGCGTTATGCTAAGTAAATTTGTATCAACCATCATTTATAAGTATCCAGCAACACTCCCCCTTTACTCATCTAAATATAGTAATTTATCAAGGAGCCGGTTCTGGGTCATTGCTATGTATTACGATATAATTCTACAGGATAGTTTTCACTGAATAAAATATTTGCTGTATTTGCTTCTTGGTTGTATTGCTAACAGGTATTACATTCATTTCACTTTCATTTTATAATGCTTTTTATGGAAAAATCCCGGTCCGTTGATTAAAGTTTTGCCAATTGCTTCAATATTCATTTATCACGTATTTCTGCATATTCCACAGCAAATTCACTCACTACTAATGCCCCAAAGATAGGGGCAGAGCTTCATAACTTCATGCATGTAAGTATTCATTCTTAACAATATCAAACTGCAGCATCTATATGCATACGTTCCTGCATCAGAACTATGTAATTATGACTATTGGAATAATGATTTAGATTGGAATTTAGATTTAGTGAGTTTAGACATGTGACTAGTTGACCACGGAGGCAAGTGATAAGATATAACATGATTCCTATTTTTAACTATCCTGGTGCTGTCAGATGCTTCAGAATAGTCTGTGAGAGAATACAGATTTTAAGCAGAAAAAATAAGTCTGAATTTTTAACACATTTGTAACACTCATACTCATCCTTCTGGGCCTTTTAAAATCATAATTTCATTAGCTATTATTCATTATGAAATTTTGGGGACAATTTTTGAATGATTGAAGTCTTCTGCTTTGTTCTTATACAACCAGTGAAATGTATGAGATATCATACAGTACAATTTTCTTATCCTTGGGACCTGAGTTTTAGCAGGAATATAAGAGAAGCAGCTTATTTTGCAATGTTTTTAGAAACTGTAGCAACACCAGGTACAGTCCTAGCATTTCAGGGGAGTTTCTCCCCTGAACTTCCATGAATGGAAAATGGCATGGTTCCAGCATAAGATCACTAGAAAATGGAACAGTAGAGGTGCAACATTTGCCAGTAAAAATCCCTATTCTGCTATATAGGAATATCATTTTCTGGAACAAAATTAATACCTTTTTCCCCAGCATAATTGTAACTGAGCTTTTCTTACTAAAGTTATATCCATGAAGGATAGGATTTCTTTTTCTTTACCTTCTTAACCAATACAGCTCTGTTGATAACGCATTTATATGTAAAGCAATCCTAAGGCAACAGAAGCGTGGAGAACCTCAGTGTCCACAGATGCCTGACAGCACTGCAGAAGCCACCCTGCAGCAGCCAGACAGCTCTGTGGCTGGAAGAAACTGAAACCCCTCTGCCCTTCCAGTGCCCACCGTGTACTCAGCCCTGCCCATCACCAGCTAGCCTCAAGCGTCACTGGAAGATGAAGCTGTCCCTCTTCCTGCCTAAAAAACCCCAATTTTGGCAGCAGTGTTCGGGTTGGTCTGATCTGGAAGGCAAGTGATTGCCTCTGCTCGAGCTCCGAGCAGCTCCCCACTTCTTTTTTGTAACCACCTCAGGTCAATAATTTTACAGATATCAGACAAATTTTTCAAGCCCAGTGTAAAGGCATGACGTTATCAACAAGAATCTCACAGGCATATGCTTACAAATCAAAACAGAGGAAAAAACTGTAATAATTATAGGCGTACTAGTGAAACTGTTCTTTTATAATGTTCTCTTAAATTGATTTGTGTTTGTGTGTGCATCTTACAAACATACACAGCCTTATAAACAATTTTATTTAAAGTATTATAAGGGGAGAAATTGAATGTTCCAACTTTCCTATTCTGCTAATAAAGATTAATTATTACATGTAGGTTTTGAAACACTTGTAATTAGGAGACTCAGTAGAAAGCATTGGAGCAATATATAAACTCTAATAGCAACATAAAAACTCTAATAACAACATGGTATATATCATAAATAATTAAGACTTCAGGGCTCAGACATATAAAAGTTACGACAAAGTAACACAGCTGAGGAGAAGTCCTATTACAGAAATCAAGACAAACCCTTCAGAAACAAGTGGTAAGGCAAAGACATAGGACATGAAGGAAAGGTGCCTACCTTGCAACTCACTCTGACGCTCACCAGATCTGGTGATTTTCAGCATCTCAAACACACCGGTCTGATACAATTACCAAACAACGGAGCATATTCTTCATTAACACTCACCAAAACCTTGCATTTCTTTCAATGAAAGGTTGTCTTTTCTCTAAATGATACATTTTCTCACACTTTCTATCTTTTAAAACAACATATCACAAACCTTTCACTGTTTGAAAACTTAACAGGAAAAAACTCTAAAGAGAGTTTTTGTTTTTCATTTTCATTTTTCATTTCATTTATTTTTCATTTCTGCCACAAGTTTTAATGAAAATAACCTACCATTTTCTAGCAGTTCTGTTTTGCGCCGCTGAAACCATGAAGGCATGGTTTGAGGATTTGCTTAAACTGAAAGGCACAGTTCTGCCTTGGCTGGCAAGCAAAGTCGCTCTGGTCACATACCTGTAGCTCTGCTGTAACTGCACAGAGAGTAACAGCAACCAGCTGCAAAAGGGCGCTTTCTATATATGCCCCTGTTGCGTAGATAAAGAACAACCCGAGCTACAGGCGGAGCCTCCCGACAGCCCAGCCACGGGCTGACATCAGCGGCCTTGAAACTACGGGCAGGGGAAGGTATCAGAGGCCCCAGGGCCATAAACAGATACTGACCTAGAAGCAACCCCTACGAGCTGCCCACAGGCAGTAACATAGGCAGAGGAGCATTTATACTATGTACTTAAACTGCAACAAAAACCACTGACTGCTTGGATGCCGCTGCTTCAGAGTTGGTATGTAGAATCGATGACTGGTAGCCTGTAATGCTACATGTGTGGGCGTTACCAGGGCAGAGAGATGCACCTTTAGCGCCTGTGTTTGGTCTAGTATCTTATCCTTGAGGCTGGTTGTAATTTGGATGCAACAATGGTGAGCTGGTCAGAGAGCTGATCCAGGTGAAAACTACCTCTGCCAAAACAAAATAAATCATTAGATTGCAAAAATACGTACGTATTAGTTTTATAAGCTCCCTCATCTGACTGGCTGTACAGCTCCTCAAGCCGTGGTGTTGACTCAGGAAAGCGGGCAGGGAATCACGCCTGAGGGCAGAAGGCAGAACCTGGCAGAAGTCAGAAGTAAGGACTAAAGTTGATCATGCAATCACATTCTTAGTTGCCAAGGGTTTAATTGTGCCATAGCATGTTGGGTACGTTTGTATCCAAAGACTCTTAACGTCAGTATACTGTGGATCTCCATAAAGGTTAATTATCCTTGTAAAAGAGATGGAGTGAGGATACAGTTAAGCCATTTAACATTTATGGAAATCTGTAAAAGCACGGGCACCCCAAAATGAACTATTAAACCTTTAAAATGAACTATTTTCTCATTTTCTAACAGAATTTCAATAACAGTATGATTCATTCAGGCCTTGGAAAAATAACAAACAGCTTCATCCAAGCAAAAACCTAGCGCGAAGTTTCAGAGTGATGAAGTTGAGATCAGCAATTATATAAGTATCATAATACCAGCTGCTGAAATTATGATGAAGGAAAGATGAAAACTAACAGAACTGCCTGAAGGACCAAGAACAATGCAAATGTGTCATTAGACCTTCTGTGGAGATAAAGCAAATGACGTATGCAAACTATTACCTGGTTTGCTAGAAAAGGGAAAAAATCTTTATATATATAACTAAAATAAGTGACCCAGCAGGAAAGCTATGCTCTTGTCTTCTCTAAGAATGTGTCATCTCCAGGGGATGCTTCACTAAATCTGTATAAACTTTCCTCCTGCTACTGATAATGAAATTTCCTTTAGTTTTCTGGACTTCATCTGGCCAGTCCCCAAAACCATAATGCATTTATTTTTCTAAGGAATCCAATAGAAAGAAATAAGGGCGCATCTGTACACAACTCAGCTTCACTGATGCAGAGAAGAAGTTGGTGAGCTCAACTAAATCAGCAGGGAATTCTTGCATTCCTCTGTAGTGGAGACAGGCAGCAGAGTAAACATTTGAAAGTTAAACAATGTCCCTAAGCATTTAAATAGCTTAAAGTGAATCCTCTTCTTAAGATGAGAATAAAAACAAACAAGTGTTTAGTAACTGCTCTCAGCTAGACGTTTTCAGCCTATCTATCAAAATCATACAGCGATTTAAAACCAGAAGAGATTAACAGACCCCAAATCAGCAGGTTTCCCCCCTACAAGGCATATTTTCTATTTACAGATACCTTTTTCTTTCCTCTTTGCACGCACAGAGCTAAACTCCCTGCAACTTGTTTGCGTTGCGACAAACCTCTTTTTGACTTGATTCCCACAAAACTTCTTGACACAGTCCTTGTTTCCCTAACTTCTAGATCTACACACATACAAACATGCGTCGGTAAACACACGCACATGAGCATTTCCCCCTCCCCTAGTTTCCCAATATTCCTCAGTAGCTGTGAATGACACTTCCAGCAAACGAATCCCTACTATTTTCAACCTGTCTTTATACCACCCTGTAATCTCAGAAATAAGAAAAACACTAGACAGAAAACTTTGAGGTTAAAAATATATTGCTCAAGCTATCTATCTTCTCTTTGTTCATTAGGTATTCTACAGACATGCATATCTATTAACACACATTATTAATTTATGCCTCCCCAGTGCTTACAGCATTTTGTAGGCGGAGCGAGCAGTTTACATGTGGCACCCTGCAGTGTGCAGGGGGAACACCCACATTGCGCTTTCTTGACTTCAGTCTGCCAAAAGCCTGAGCAGTTGTCAACTGGTGACTGTGTTGAATGGAGAGTAAATAGTAAAATAGGGCAGTGGGAAGAAAGTTAACAGGGTTTTTTTTTGAGAAGGGATGTACCAGTCTTGAAGAGGGCATTTTTGTCCCAAGAAGAAAAAAATAAGTGGACCTGTTTGCATGTTATGGGTTGATTGGAGAGATTTCTGAGCTGTTTTTTAGCAATTAATTCTTGCAACAGATTTTTAAAATGTCCTAAATTGGGACAAACCTTTTAACTTCTGTGAGCATTACCAACTTTCAACAGCTAAGGACCCTCCCAAATCTTTTCGGTTATTGCCGATGGGTTTTAGTTTCATAAATTGTTGACAGCCATTAAAGTAGGGAAAAAAATTAGTCCTGTAATTAAAGCAAGCAAGTTCTTCTCATGTTCTGCAGAACCATTCAAATAAGATGCAGCATCAGTGTCTGTAGTTTTCTACAGTCCTGCTGGAGGTGTGCAATAAAATCTTGCTTTCAGCCACTAGTAAATTTGAAATTCTTTTCACCACAAATTCTGTGGCACTTGGATACCTTTGAATGTCGGATATTGAGCCCTCAGTCATACTCAGTCAGTGTGTGTCTAGCTATTTTAAGCTAGAATTTATATACGTAAATTATATTTATATACATAAATACATATATTTATAGATACATATATATACACATGTAAAATAGAGAATATGCAATAGCATCATTTCTTGAATCACAAGTATGAGAAGCTGTATGAAAACTTGCAGTTTTAATACTGGGCAGCTGCAGTGTTTTGATATTAATAGGTCGGCTGCAAGCTAGCAGGAGCACTTCTACCAGGACAGTGTCTCAGGAGGAGCGAAGAAATACATAATTTGTTCTAGCTGGTTTTTCCTAATTCTATTTACTAGGATTTAATTGAATGAGTGCAGAAAAGCTACCTAAGAGCCACATACATGATGAAGTTTGTTCCCTACAAGAAATTTCTGAAATATGTCTCTAGGTTTCTGCATGTATGTTACCCCTCTGATTCAAATCTAATGATAGTAATTAAACTGATTTTGATCATCAAGGATTTGATCAGCATATAGTGCTGCTGCTTAGACACACGGGGATTCCTACACGAAACATCACAATTTAGTTAGACTTTGTAGATCACGCTGTCCGTACTGGTCAGCGTCTGTCTCTGGAACAGCTGTGGCAGAATTTACCAGGTAGGTGGGATACGTGCTGAATGGATACTCAGGACTAATTCTTTGTACTTTGAATCTCATGTAGTTTTGCAAAGACGCCAATGTATTTATGCAAGTACTTTGAAGAATATGCTGACCTTGTCAGATCATGTGGCACCTGAGAGAGAACATGGAAACTTTTTTCCAGATTTTAAAAATGCGCACATACAAGGTATTGACTTTATTTATGGCCAACGGCTCTTCCATGAGGTTATTTCAAAGGCACACTGATATTTTACTGAATTATCCATCACTCAGGGCTATAGTATGTGCATCGTTTATTAAAACTTAACTTTCCCTGAATAATCTACTTGGTCTTTTTACTTCATTTTTAATCTGTCTTTCCTTAAAAGAGGTCTGGAGAGTATCAAGGTGAGGTGCTAACAAAATAACAGAAAAAAACCCCAGAGTTAACTTTCAGATATGGCCACAGCACTAATACTGCTAAACAGAGAGTCTGAAAGGCCTCCCACTGCAACCTTTTATTAATATTCAACCTTGACCTTTCTGCATCCCTTGATTTTGTGGCTTTCTTGAAAGACTTGACACATACACCATCTTTCAAATATCAGTCTAAAGGGTATTTTTTTTTAATACATATAAAAATATTTATTAAAATTGTTTATAGCAGTTGTGCTCTGATATAACACAAACAAATATATCTAAAAGATATTATTAAACAAATCAGAGATGACACTGTTCCTAGAACAGAATCTCTTGAGCTGTCCCTGCGTTGGGCTCCATATCACCGTCAAGGGTATCGTCGTATGTTTTTGCACTGTCAGCACGGGATGAATTTCACCTCTCGGACAGTTTCCAACCAATCTCATTTCTGTCAGCCTCTCTGAAAGATGGAAGACAGTGGATGGATGCGTTAGACGAATTTGAAATAAATCATAGGGAAGATAGATGTTGTTAACTGGGTCTCTTCTGCTGAAGGCTGATGCCTCAGCTGTGTACTGATGGAAATTCTTGTCAGCACAGATGGTTTGTTTTGACCATGCTATGTCATTTAAATGTTATAATAATAACAGAAATTGGGTTATTTTGTGGCAGCAGCCAGTTTTCAAGGGAAGTTAAAAGCACATGGGCACTGAGAAAGTTATAACTGATACTAAGCACGGCAACAAAACTCAGCAATCTGCTGTGTGTGTAGGTGATAGTGCAAGACACAGGAACGCTTGCCTGAAACAATCCACCACATCTGTTGGCGAGCTGTAATGCAGCGGTACCATGTTTTAAATTTGCCCTGAGGTGAGAGAACTCAAATGTAAACAATCTGCTTATACTTGTCAACATTAATTTTTAAATGTATATTGATAACTGGAAGCCTAAAAAAAATAAAACCAGTGTGCAGTGCACACGTTTTAGCTGCAACTCCAGCAAAAAGAATGTTTTCTTGTTCCAAGCGGACGACAGCGAGCACTTTCTTGCTTCATATGCTGTGGAGTTACACATCTGATCCTTCCTCCAGCATCAGCAGAGGAGGAGGAGGAGGAGGCTGGGGTGGCAGATGTCACCTACCGTGTCCTTGAGGAGCTGATATGCAGGCACGCGTCCTGCTCCGTCCACTCGTGGAGTGGGGGGAAACTCTACCGAGAGATATTGTTGCCTCCGCTGACGTGATATGATAAATTCTTAAGCTATTTTTTTCTGTTTAAATCTGCCTGTGGCCTTATTTACTAATGCCATTTATGGTGGATAAATGCCCAGCAAGGACTGATTCGCACCAGTTCATCTGGGGAGGAGAAGAGGTGGACCATCGGTAGCTCCGTCTTTCTGTTGCTATGTTTTTCAAATATTTTCAGATGTTACACTGCTTGTGCAGGACCCCGGGGACTGTCATGGGAAGTTACTGGGGCACATACATTTTTGTAACCCTTCTCCAGGTGCATTTTTACAAAATGGAGACAGGGATGGGGACAGGGGAACAGGCTCAGCAGCTAAGGCTGACTTGGAGGCCTTTTCACAAGAAGCGGAGACAAATCCTACATAAGAAGCTGACAGACAAACCAGGAGAGCATGTGGTACTCCGCATTTGCTCTCGTGCAGGACGGAACAAGGATGGAAGAAGGTACCTAAACACTTCGACAAAAATTTCCTGCTTCATGGGCAGCCTCCTGAAACAGCTGCTCCTTTGCCTTCATCCATACTTCCCAAGAATCAAAATAAAGTGCATAGCAGCAGGAAAAGAAATCTGCAGTAACTTTTCAAATCAGGAGCAGGAGTACGCACAAACACTTTATTATGCCTTAAAATTTTTATGTAACTTGAAATGTCTGTGTAGCCTGCAATGGGTCATTTACCTCACAAAAATCTCAAATCCCTTTAAAGCTGAAGACATTAATGAAACTGTGAACCAGAAAACCATTTGTATTGATTTTTGTTACCCCTGTTTGCTGTTGCTGTAAACATGCTTCTCATTCAAAATACTTATTTTTAACCCATGCGTTGCACCACAGGGAGGAGAAAGCAATAGGACATGGAATAGCACAGGGGAGGAAGCAGCAGTATGGGAAGAGCAAGAGAGGAGACAGGGAAAACTCGAGCAGTGGCTATATGCTTGCATTTTCCAGAGCAATAAGCACGTTGTTTTTTTAATACACCGTCATCCCCGCTTTAAGTTCCCCGGGGAAGACGCCGACTGCTGAGAGGAGCCAGTGAGAGGTGGCAGCACCACCTGGCACACGCAGCATGGGAGCACCCAGCAGCGCCAGGCGTGACTTCTCGCTGACCTGCAAAGTCCCCAGCCTCCGGGGGGATGCAGTGGGCAGCACAAGTCCCACGCCGGCCAACGAAGGGTTAGGGCAGGCTATAGGGTCCGGTAGCCGTATACCACCATACTTGGAGGAGGTGCCAGGTAGGGAGATAGGAGCTAAATGGCCGGGTCAGAGGCTAGTTAGCTCTGCCACTGAAAGAGGCCCAGAGGACTGCGCCATCCTCCCGAAAGACGTAACATCATCCCCTGATGCTTCCCTTTGGTAACCTGGAGCAGGGCAAGAGACAAACGCTCATCAAGGAGGGAGCTGGAGGCAATACCTCCAGGTGTGCTTTTCCCCAGCCCTGTGCCCACCACGGCCCATCTCTCTGGGGGCTGCTGCAAGACAGGACAACGACGAGTTGGCAAATGGCAGCATAGCAAACACAGAAGTCTGTAACTTGCTGAAAGATGTTTTCATATCCCCAATGAACCCCGTAGCTTATGCTTAGGATCTGCCCATGTTGTAAAACCGAGAAGATGCAATGTATTCTTAGAACATTACTGCTGGTCTGTAAACCATTTATCTATATTGCCTAGCACAATTATCATGGGTTGGGTGGCGCCCAGATTCCTCAGCAATTAAGTAACCTGTGTAATAAATCAAGATTTTAAATTCTCTCATGATCTTTTTAAAACATCATATTAAAAAAGCCACAAACACATAGCACAGATTTGAAGCATGCACATATGCACAAAAAAGTACAACTTCAATGTAATCCAATAATTCCTTGCCCAGCATTTATATGAGGACAGCAAAGGCAGTATTTCTAAGCCTCTCCCTTCTTTATGATCATTATACAACAAGATAATTAAGGTCAGCTGAGGTCATCATTCTTTAACTGAGTTCCCACCCCTGACAACAGAAACCTGTGTCTGATCTTTGGTTCACAGAAAGGTTTTCAACTGTGTTTCCACCCACCACTACTGTTACAAAATTCCTCTAATGTGTGTTGGCTGCTCATTTTTCTTAACCATTGGAGGCTGTAACGTTGTTCCTTCGCAAGGCTGAACTCTAAGACTACCAAGAAAGCAGGCATATGGTAGAAGGTAGTTCAGATAATTTAGGATCAATAATTAAATACAAGACCTACACATACCAGTTGCAAGCTTAGTCTTAGCTATATTTTTCTTGATATTTGACTGCTGAATTCCACTACCATGAAAGTTTTCTTAAAGTCCTGGACTATTTGATGCTGCAGAGCAAAAAGAACTGAAAAACGAGGGATAAAATACGTCAAGGAGAACAACATGCTAACTTCTAGGACAAGTCTAGTCAGGTATAGTGAATCACAGAAAGAGGAATCACAGCCATGCTTGAAACCACCATCACAGACTTTCCTTTACATGCATCTGGGTAACAATATCAACAGATGTGGAATTTTGGGTTTCGGCTACCGGGGATGACTAATGCCAATAAATCAGCACAGCAAAGTAGGTCACTATGTTACCACTTCACCTGCTGCTCCCAGAGTCACAACAGGCTTGCTCTTTTTGGCTTTGATTTCACATGTTAGTTTGGCTTTTGCAACTATTTCATTATTTCAAAAAACACTCCAACATTTTACATTTTATTTCTCCAACTTGTTGATTTTTAGTCCAACTTGTAGATTCAGGTGCACAACAAACAGTCCCTGGTTTTACATTGATAAGCAGAAGGGCCTTAATTAAAATGCCAGTTAAAATGGTAGCAAATTACAGGGACAATCTTCTCTGAGCAATGGGCATTCACAGCTGAAGGCAATGATTAAATTTCTGCAAAAAATGTTCCTTATTTTGAACTGCTATCAGCCAGCAAAGTACTTGGAATGCATAAATTAGACTCCCCCAGAAAATAATATTCTGGACAAACAGTTATTCTAGTGGCAACTAGAATTTTGAGTGGATGTGTCGCTTCCCCGCTTTGTGGAATTTAATAAAAATGCCACCACAGATAATGGGCCATAAATAGAACTTAGATTTTTCTATTCAGCTAGTATTGCCTCATCTAATGCAAACTATTTGTGTCAAAGTAAGATCTTACTTAATTTTCTGTAGGCATTTAAATAACCTACCAAGTAATAATGATGCAGAAGAAATACTGATACAGACTGTAAATTAAGAACTGTTTATTACTTTGTACCTGTGCAGTTGTTTACAATACTTTTGTAATCCTAGTTGGTCTTTACCCACTGCAGTGATAAATCCAGTGCATCGCAGTGCAATGACCGACTGAACTAGTAACTTCTGACACTTTAGCTGTGCTCCTACTCAAGAAGTGCATTGCGAAAGGCATTGTGCAGCCCACGTGAACGCTGCTCCGATTCCGGCAGACCTGGTGCCAGTCACACCTCCCAGAGTGTTTTGTAGCAGTCCCGGGTTACAGCAGCCCACTCATAAAATGCCTGAGGGCTGTCCTGAGTAGCTGAAATCCAGACTGCATCAGGCCATCAACCGCTAACCCTTGTGCTGCTGCTCATGCTCACAGCACACCTTCTCCCCTGGCTGCCCTCAAAGCTGCACAGGTATCGTTAGGCTCCCCAAATATTGCTGTTGCCCATCAGCACCACAAGTTCATCTTGAAAGAGCAACCACAGGCTAGAACTTGGGCCCTCATGCATGCACAGTGTTGGTTTTTTATTTCAGGTACACACAACTTTTTATCTTTCCAGTTCACCGACAGAATTTTTTAATTTGTGACTATATTATTGTAGCTTTTTGTATTGTGAATTAAAATAATGCTACTGATAAAGATGTTACATTTCTCTCCACGCTGACATTAAAAATCTGTGTCAGCATTCACTGATTGAATATATGTAAACAAATAGATAAATGTTGAAACAAAATTTCTAAAGCCATCTATGAATTCGCCTAAGCTAGACAGTGCTGGTAGTGTGGAGAATCTGGCACTCAGATTTGCAGTCAGACATTAGGGACCATGTTGCCCTGGCCTTCAGCATCAGTAAAGCAGTTTATTGAATAGGAATTGCAGAAAGTTAACTTGAAAATTGACCTGATGGTAATCTACTAATTAAAAAACCACAATGGCATGTGGCTACAGCTTCGGTACTATTGCCACCTACAGGTATTCTTCTCTTCCTTCATTACAAAAAAATAATATAGTAAACATGCTGCCCTAGCACTCTACTCTGATAAATTCAGTCGTTACCATGTCATTCACTGAATATGTAATGTCATCAGCTCTCTGGGTACAAGCTACAACTGAACACCTACTGTAAGATTCAGTAAACTGCTACTCACTCAAATGAGGAAAACTGTTAAAAAATTCAGTGCCTAAAAATATAAATTCTGTTTAGTTAGAGAAAAAAAGACTTGCTCTATGTGATCAGACACTAACTTAGTTAGATAGTTTCTGCAGACAGTAAAAGCCTGTAAAGAACATGCTCGACAGTACACCCCAGGCAGTGAAGCGTTCAGGTTCGTCTCAGGCAGCAAAAATCCTACAGCCGAAGCCAGCTGGGGTCTCTGCTGAATGAGGAATTAGCAGCTTTGCTAACCCCAAGCTGCGGTTGAGAACACAAAGTGCACAGCAGTGATGTGGTTGTCTGTCTTCGCTGCCTTGGCTAAGAGGAAGAGCAACAGCCTTCGTCATTCTAAGGTAACATATGCTTGCGCAGTGCAGAGCGCCTTCTGAGCAACCTCTCTAAACTTGTAATGTTTTTCTCTTCACCTGGAAATATACGTATTTTTTTAAAAAGATAGTTTAATCATAATTTATAGTGGTGACTATAATATTTGTTGCTCAGACTGATCAGACTGCTATTGACTTATGAATAAGTCAATAGCAAAGGTTTCCAAATGAAGTACTTAAGCTTATTTGAATTCCTATTTTAGTTACCCACACTGTAATTTTCAGATACGCTCAAGTATCCGCAAATATCACTGACAAATAAAAGAAGCTGTGAATGCCAGGCATTTTGAGAAAAGCTGAAGAAACCAAAATATTAGCAAAATAGTATAGTCAGAATAATAAAATAAACTATTTTGGGCACATTTTGGTCTTATCATTAAGCACAGCACTGAAAAGTATTGAGAGCACTGAGACACCAGGGCATGTGAGGATGGGTATGGGACCTGCTACACAAGATCTTGGAAAACTAAAGAATGTAACGGTCTTTTTTTGAGAAAGCCATTTAAAAAAATGGTTTTTTACTGAAAACAAGGATCTGATTTTAATAGTGTTTCCCAGTTTCACACACATGGATGGGTGCGAGTACTGACAGAGAGATGAGTGTTGCTGTGTGGAAAGGTGAACACTCAGTACAGCCACAGGTTCATCCTCACTATTGCTGCCCCACACCGTGTTAATATTCTATATATTCACAACATTACCAGCAGAGCTAAATCACTGTGACTAATACTTCAGCTATAGCTGAGGCTTGTAATTATTTCAGAGTCAGAAAGCCATAATATATCCACTCTGAAAACAAAATTATTTAGCATATGCATGTATACAGAATACAAATGATGTTGACATATCTTGGTCTTTCATATTAACAGATAATTTCAATCCAAATGCAGATATTTCTTTTGTCATGTTTATGTGCATAAAAAATTATGAGCTGATAAATGAAACGCAACCACCACTTAAATACCACATACCAGATAAACTCAATTGGATGTGAAGCTCCATGCAATAAGGTACAAAATAGGTGTGTTTTACTACACAGGACATCTCCAAAATCCTATCCTTTCAGAAGAAGCAGCTTCACACTATATAAAGAGAAATTACAGAAATTTCTTGCTAGAAGTACCTGTTTTTCAATGTTCTACTTTTAAGGTAAATGGCCAAGTTTGAACTTTACCCGTCTCAGGCCCCTTTACTAGATTTCAAAGAGGTAGTGAAAAAACGACTTTCTATTCTTCATTTTCTCACACTTTCATTCGACATCACTTTGTGTACAATTGAGTTCTAGCTGTGTCTCCTCTTTGTATGGGTTCTTTCCAAAACAAAAACCAGGTTGTTTTTCAACAGTAGAACTAAGGGGAAAAAAAACAACAGGAAAAATTTATATATGCAAGCATCAGCCTTGCAACAATTACCTCTGTTTTTGTAAATAAGTACATTTCAACCTTATGAGATCTAATTAATCACAAATTTCAACTGAGTGGTCAGGAAATGTCTCAGAGCACAGAACATACAGCGTTTGAACAGACATAAGCAGCATGAAAAGCACTTACCTGCAACCAGAAGATGCTCACAAACCACCGCAAGTCTCACAGTCGGGCTGGCACCCCAGCGAACGCGGGGGCAGCGTTATAGCCAAAACAGCCATTCGCCCTTTTATCCCCAGAAAATAACACTCGTTTGAGAAATGACGGCGCGTCTTTCTGAACTGGTATGAAGCCACTGACCAAGAAATCTGCTGTGTGTTAGAAGAGACGCAGCTTGCACCCTCCGCCCAAGATGAGAGCCATCGAGACTGTGCGGCTGACGGGAGTGAGGGATGGGGAGAGTGGGGCTGGGAGGTGATGGCTACGCTGACAATGCCACCGGTTTGGTAGCTCTGAGAAGACAGCACGGAGAGTCAGGAAAGGCCCAGTGTTTCAAAAACAAGAGAAAAAGACCTTTTGCGTGCACTCTCAGAGGCCAAGCAAGAAGCTGGGACTTGTATCCAAGTGACTGGTAGCTCCAAGGCTCTGCCACGCAGGATCTGACAAAGATTAGTTTTGGCTTTGATATTAATACACATATGAGAAACAACCGATGTATCTTCACATGCTGAATAATCCAAGCAAATAAAACCACATCGTTCAAGCAGTAATGTCTCCAATGGTGTTCAGAGGCTTATGCTAGTACAGTGACTCTTTTTGCTCTTGTACTTAGGAGATTCTGGTGTTTTATTCTAAGGGAAAGAACAAGGTTTTTTACAAAGAACTAATATATTCTTAAACACACTCGGAAAACTCTCATTTCACTAAACTAAGTGAGACTTAAGTTATGCTTTCGCTCATCTTCCCTGCTACTGAAATAGGGATGTTTCTTATCTTTTATGCAGATAAAATCTTACCCATGTGGCCTGTGTCAACATGAAAGTGAAGCAGAAGTGCTGTTAAAATTTACGTGAAAATATAACACAGTTTCACTTCCATGTTTGTCCAAAATTGTAAAGCATTTAACCTTTAAAACAAAACCCTTTTAACTATAAATGTGAACCAGAAACAGTACATTCACTCAGAATATGCACTTTTTTTTTTTGATCAAGAACATTTTTTACAGATAGTGTCTGAGTTGTATGAATTTTTTAAATGGAATTACAGTATTTTAGGTACAACACTGCAAAGTCTAAGTGGTTCAGGAGCTTCAGTCCTACCATCAAAATAACTTAAGAATTTAAGGGGTGGATTCTTAAAAATACTCACGTACAAAACTCTCTCGGAGTTGATCTGTTTAATTCACTGGGAATTAAAGCTCTGACTCATTGGTGGATATAGATAAGCTTAGGAAAGCTTAGAAGAATTTTCTGTCCCAACAATCTGCCTATTTTAGATGTCTCCCTCCTTCCTTACAGGAGCAGCTCAGCTTCTGGTGAAGTAGGTGCTGTATCACTCTGGCATATTAACGTAAACTGGCATCAATTTTGGTTGTTCCCAGTGCATCCAGTTATGATTTAAGCAGATCTGCAACTGCTTTATGATTAGCTGAGCAGTCCCAGCCACAGGGGCAGAAATCTTTGAAGAAGAGCAGAGTGAAAAGCTTGGGGCCAGAATCACTGCAGCAGACTTAGCATAAGCTGTCCCTATTTGAGAGCCAAAACCTTTGAGCACTCAAATAGGAACCTGAGTTCAATTGCAATTAACAGACTCTCCCTAGTATCCATGTCTTTTTTTTAAAGGCGAGAATTAAGAACAGCTGAAAAAAAAATTATCTGTATCTTGATGACAAACACAGACATGACCTGTACTTTTAATTCACCATTGTTTGTTTTACAGTAGGTCATTATTCTCATTAATTGCTAAGCTGCTGCCAGATTCCTTGACATTTTGGATGAAAGATCAATCTGGATTTAACAAAGTGATCGAGAGGAAAGCGGTTATAATTCTTTTGCTTAAAAGTCTGCCAAATCAACGGCATTGTGCAGACTGACATCACGATAGGCAGTAGCTTATTGACAGAGCAGTCCCTTGTTTAATCAGGGTGACATAATACAGCTATTGTCTGGCATGACATATAATTACATCATATGCGCATGGCCAAATTTTACTGCAAGTCCAACACAGTGTCCTTTCCCGATTCCTCCTAGTTAGAAGTTCAAGGTGGGCAAGGTAGGCAGGAAGGGCTGAGAGGATTTACACAGGTATGTTTTCATCTGTGGACACAGAAGTTCTTTTGTTGAATTTACATGTACATCTAGCAGGACTAACTACAATACAAGGATATTTAGGTTCAGGGGGTTCTAGCTTTCCATTCATCATCATTCAGAACTACTAAGAAATTTGACTAGCATCAGATCTGAACATGCAGGGTTTTAACTTTTTGTTTTCCAATAATTGTGAATTTTTCTTTCCTTTCTCTCTCCTTCTTGTTCTCTTGACACACGTGCACCATTCCTGCTTCCACATTAACACAAACTTCACACTGCTAATAAGTGACACATTTAGCTCCAGGTGCATCTGATTGATTCCTTTTTATTTTCCTGGCCCATCCCAAATTCAGACAGTGCAGCAAGCATGCTCCTTCCGTAGCATGGAGCACAAGAGCTCACTTGGATGGGGTTAGTACTGTGTCTGGTACCTTTGCTTTGCTGGCCCTGACAGAGCAGGTACCATTTCCAGCTGCGCTCGCTAGGAGCAGAGCAAGGGGCTCAGACACATGCCTGCAGCTCTGCAGTGAGACACGCCAACTGGTGCGTTTTAGACTGACTAAGTGCAATTAGCTTTTTCAAGCAACTTTTTTATTTTTTACAGGTAATTTATCTCGGAGAAATTAAATCCTTGTTTACTATAAAACATACGTCCTGTGGCAGAAACATCAGACACTCAGGCTGAACTGGAAAAAACTGGCAGAAGGATGAAAGAAATTACGACAACCTGCTCTGTGCCGGGCTTTGGGCAGGGAAAGTTGGGGCAAGGGCTGTGGTGCTTTTGCAATTGACTGGAGGATGCTGTTAACTCAGTATAAAGCCCAGTAAGAGTAAATAGAAAGGTTGATTTCAAAGAGCCCTAGGTCAAGCCTCTGCTGTCTTGCTTAGAAGGCAAGCTCAGCCACAACACCTGAAGGGGATAAAGCTGAATACACCATCCACCTGGAGTAGGAATCGAGCTTGTAGAGACAGGATTTCAGCACAGTGTAACAAATGCTGAAACAACTAAGTAGGTGCAAAGAGGAGAAAATGGGAAACTGCCGAAAACTACTTCCGAGATAACGTGTTCCCGCTGTGACCCCTCGAAAAGTGAACTTTTGCTGAACCAAGTAACTGGATTCCACCAGACTGCAGAAGTATCATCAATCACATCTTGCTGTAAGTAACTGAGTATTTCTAGAAAATGAAATTTAAAAGTAAACACAGCAGAGCTATAGTTTCTAAAGCCTAATGACATTCATGCTGGAGTATATTGAATATTTTAAAATTTGGGAACTAAAAAGGATTTTGTGGAAATGTCTTCTAAAATTGTACATTTGAAGGTAGCAGCAAGATGCGTTAGGAAGTAGTAAGGCACGAAATTGCCTCATAAAGGAAATCACTTTTGTGAAACACGGTAATAAACATCGCAGTGAAATTACAGATAATGATGGATATTTTTGTGCTACTTTCCACTGCCTGCTCTGACACTTGTTCTGAGTAAATGAATAATGAACTTGTCTCCAGCCAGTGAAACCAAGAAGAAAGAAAATACTGTGTTATCTTAGTTTGTTGTTATCTTGGTATACGCAGAGACGAAGCACGTGCCATTTTGGGGTACACCTGAACTGACAAAGCAGGTACCTTCTTTGGAGAAATGCTCTCTGCAGCTTTGTGATACCTGCAATGGGTGAGCTACTGCCCGAGCATTCAATCTATCACGTCCCTTTTCTACCACTCTAAAAAGCTTCCCACTGAGTGTGGCATATACTGATGTTTTTTAACCTGCACCCCTACTTACTGAGCAGGGCTCTCACCGCTCAACTGCTTGAAATGGGACAATTGCGCCATTAAACAAATGGGGATTTAATGCGCTAACTGTGTGCAGAGGTTTTCAGGATGAAGTCTAGGAACATCTGAGCTACTGAGACAGATGAGATTGAACTCAATTCACTGTCAAGAGCTAAGAAGTGGATCAGATGAGAGCAAACAGCAAGTTACACACAGTCATGGCTGGAAAAATTATTCTCTATGTACAGGTTAGAATAAAAGCTTGATTGGTTTCATTTGGGATAATGGAGTTTTAATGGTTGGAAGTACAGTTAAATAAAGCTAATTAGCTATTAACAAGCCCTCTACACCTGCAAAGAGCTCTTCAATAGTTAGATACAGTGAGTTACTCCACACAATATCCTTGTGTCATATGAATTCGGCTCATTTTTCAGCAATGGAAATTAGGTCTTTAGATGAGACAACCCAAATTACAGACAATTATCTTATTTGCAGATGGCTTACCAATAGGCATGTGATGAGTCAATGACAAAATTCAGCTGCAAGTCTTTGAGTCTGTGACTTGGGCTCTTGTCTGGTAAAAAAAAAAAAATCCCTCCCAGGGATTAGGAAAGGCAAAAGTAAATAGACCAATACATTTTAGCTGATTTGCAGAAGGCTGGAGACCCACCACAAGTCTCCAAAGCAGTCTTTTGCAAACAGTGCACTCCTAAGGCTTCTCACTCATATATCCAAACTCCCACATAAACAAAGGGGTTTCCTTTACCTGAACTGCCACAGAAAAGGCAAATATAAGTGTAAATCTGTGGGGAGCTGAAAGATTATCTTAACCAGTCCTACCCGATCCACTCTTCAGAAGCAGCCAAATGGCTGCCGCAGGGGGTCCCACAGCACTTAAACTTGCCTCCAGCCTCTTCTAGGTCGTTTCCTCAGGGATCTCAAACCTACAGGCCCACCCACCATCTCCAGCTACTTTTGTGCCATATGCCTGGGGGTTGCCTGTACAAGAGGAAGACTTGCCACCTGTGCTGCCCAGTGTCACCTGCAAAAGAAGGCTCAGAGGCATATCTAAAGCACCTGTCTGGCTCAGATCACCATAGCACACTTAGACATAAGTTATTCTAGTCATAAGCGGAATCTGCATTGCCAAAACGTCTGTTCTCACCAGCTTACCAATTGCCTGGATTCCTTAAATTAGGTGTGGGGACAGAGGACAGTCTCTTTCACCTGTTTTTCCCAAGGTCTTCATTTGATGAAGACCATAGATGAGCATCTGCCATTCTAGCAAAATAATCAGCCTCAAGGAGGATTGGCTTGCACTCCACAAGAGCAACTCAAATACACAAAGAGAAATGGCTAGTTATTAACCCATTTTTCAAGAAAAAAAAAAACCAACAGTTACACATGTCATTGGCTATGCCTAATTTTGAGTAAAACTTAGAGAATACAAATCTTGCTAACTAAAGTTCAGAAAAGTCAAAGACCTGACTTATAACAAGTGCATCTGGGAACACAGAATCCTAGTTCATTCAAGACAGTTTGACATACCTAAAAATAATCCAGTAAAGAACATTTCTGGTATCCTCAATACTTCAACAAAAGTTAGGTCTTACTCTTCTTACCAGCCTTAGTAGCCAGTGACTAAGTTGGACTGAGGTATGAGAACAGAGATAACTTTGCCAGCCACTTTCAAAACAATCCATATGAGTTATAACATCAAAAATAAACAGTTACCTGTAGGTTTGGTATGGGCTTCCTGGTTTTACCTAAAGATACCTCATTTTTTGAGGAAAAAGCTGGCTTCCTTCAGCCTGATAGATCTCCCATTGTTTTGCCCAATTCTCCCATTCTCCCTCTGAATTTCTTTAGTCTTCTGAAAACAGATTATCTTCTCCAAGGATTCACACAGGGTTCAGTAAGAAGTACAGACAATTCACGACTTAAAAATTCCTCTGGGCATATACTAAATATGATACCTACTGCAAATCTCAGCACAGGTCCAGATCTTCTTAGTTCCTTGGTAATATTAAAGCTCTCATTGCTCTACCCCTCTAGTAGCTTAAAAAAAAAAAAAAAAGCAATTTCTTGCACATCTGAGCAGACACATCTGCCAGAAGAGAAGCAGAAGACAATGACCCACCTCTTCCTCTCAAGCCCTCTTTGCATGCTGAGTGTGGTTCGTGCCTCCTCTCGTTGGCATCTTTCCCTCTAGCCAACCCACTTCCATAAGCACCACGCAGTAGCTGGTTCTTAGCACACTGACCACCGATGGAGAGTAGGAATAGCATATACATAGTGCATAAGCAAGAGAGCTGATACGAAGCGAAAGTGTCATCGGGGGTGGGGAAATCAAACTTTCTGTATAGTCAGCACAACTTGCTCTAAATGCTCATTTCTCAACTTCCCCCCATTCCAGAACATAGCTTGTGGACTCCACGTGCCTGGATGGATCAAAGAGCACGTCTACATCATAACCAAAATGCCTAAACTACCAGATACTTGGTTATTGGGGTTTTGTTTTTAAATACATATCACCAAGTCTTAGCTTGGCTATTTGAAAAGAGTATATTTGAGTTCTGCATGCAAAGCTGACACCTTTCACTTGTACACATCCAAAAAAAAGGAAGCGAGACTGTAATACAAATACTGAGGGGAAATGGTTTTATCGCACACATGCTCTTTTGGCCGCTGCCTTCATGTTTCCCACAGGGTGGGAGCACGTCGCACAGCATTAGACTACAGAGAAGAGATTCAGCAGTGAGTCAGGCTCAGTAACTCATAAGGTAATACTGTCTGGATCCTCAAGGACTGGATCTAGACTGTAGTTTATCACCAAAGGCTGTAGCAGAGTTCTTGCACATAATTACATTGCTGAGTTTCTAACATATGCCATTCCTCATCCTTAGTCTAATGACTTTTCAGCAGAACACAAGCAGCTCCCGAAATGCGTGTCATTCAGATGATGCACAGATCTTCCTTGGGATAAAATAATCAGGTTTTTAAAGTACATTCACAACTTATTTAAATCACGTTAGGAAATTTCGAATGTGATGCAAACATGGAAATTCAGAAAGATAACAACTTTCTACTTTATTTCTGTGAAATGCAAGAGTAATTTCTCTCTTGACATTTTTTCCAATCATTCTCCTATTTGGCCATTGCGTAAGAATTATACAAGGTTAACAGCACCCCTTTCTTTTTAATTCCTTATAGGCCCTTGAAATATCTTTAAATAATATACATGTGTTTGGGGTATGTATTAGAGGCACATTGTTTTGGTTTTGTTGCTCTTCAGTCGTTACACAAACTGCCTAATTTCAGGCCATTTAAATGGTAATGGCTTGGTGTAGTAACACCAGAATAGACGCTAGAAAACACCTTTATCCAAGATGGAAATGGTTTCTTGCATATTTAGGAAACAAAGTTATTAAAGACATTGGAAGCCACAAAATCTTGAGAGTGTCAGAATGTACAACTGCAGACCACTATTGCTAATTTTAGGATTTATTCTTATGCCCTGGTAGAGATCAGACTGCAGTCGCTTTGACAAGCAGTTGAAAAGCAGTTCTGAATGCCATCAGGAGCTCTGTCTTGTAAATACTGTTTTCTTAACGTTGCAGAGTTTTCTATGAAGAACAAGTAAACCCTTACGCTCACTACCAGAGAGGAAATTCAGGTATTACTTTCTTCTCTTTTCTTCAAGGGCAGATAAACACTGCACCACTGTCACAGACAAAGGTTAGGTCAGACCATGACCTTCCCTACACCAAGAGTAAGAGTTCTCATGGCACATAACTCAGAAGAAGTATGTGAAGACCAGCAGTCTCCAGAGTACAGCTGCACGTGGGCCAGGTAATCAATTTTTGACAGGGATTCAGTATAGTTGAGAAGGAGGTAGTTTCCTCAACTCCCCATCCATACACAGCTAGCCAATATAGAGGATATGGGCAAGCAGCGGCTGGGATCCCACACAACCCTTCCAAGGGGACCACGCTCGTGATGCGTGTCTCCTTAGTGTCATTTACTTGTCAGTCACTCCTGGCTTGTGCCCTCTTGGGTTCTTGGCTCAGGCGGTCTTGATCCCTTGACAGACCTCGATCCCTTGATATCACTGGGAGAGCCATGCAAGCCCTGCTGCAGGCTCGGCATGCAGAACTGAGGGAGGGCTCTATTGTCCTGCCGCAGTCCTGTCAACTCTCATGATTTTATCCAAATTTCCTGACATTTAGAGTTTCTCAAAGCTCCCAGTCCCTGAATGATAAAACTAAGTGAGATTTTCCGCTTTCATATTTCTTAATAGTGTAAATTTGTGATTAAAAAGAAAAGCTAAAAATCTGTCAAGAGTGTCACCTGAAAACTCATAAAACAGATGGCAAAGAGAAGAAAGTCACTGCTTTTAATCTCATTACTTTGGAAGGTCTGACTCACGGCTGCTAAGTACAAAAGTTGGCAGAGGGGACACAATACATCTAAATGCTGCCTCAAAGAAGTTGTACATCCTGCCCCCAAACTTTGATTTAGCTAAAAATTAATGAGTATTGTGGAGTGTCTTGGCGGAAACAACTCCCTCAAGTCACAAAGTTCAACTAAACCAGGAACTGGACTCTGTCTGCAGCAGCCCAAAGATAGCATTGCCTCGGCACTCGCTGAAAATGAACAACAGATGATGCTTTTCAAAAGCAAAACTACTTGATTGCTTTCATATTTTCTGACTCTGATTCTATGAAAAATAAATCACAGAAGCTGATGAAAACCGAGCAATTGGCAAGGCCAAGCCCTAAGAGGCAATTAGTCCCAGACATTATTGCCACTGCTTGTATGGTTCCCCAGCACTCCCTTGCAATTGGGTAGTAACAACTTGCATAAAAATGTATTTGGAAAATTCATTAGTAACAGTCGAAGTTAATTGTGGTGTTAGTACAGCTTAATGTTAAGCTTCTAATTAAAAGATGCCAAATCTACCTAGGTCCTTGAAATATCTTTAAATAATATGCATGTGTTTGGAGTATGTATTAGAGGCACATTGTTTTGGTTTTGTTGCTCTTCAGTTGTTGCACAAACTGCCTAATTTCAGGCCATTTAAATGGTAACGGCTTGGTTTAGTAACACCAGAATAGACACTAGAAAACACCTTTATCAAAGATGGAAATGGTTTCTTGCATATTTAGGGAAAAAAGTTATTAAAGACATTGGAAGCCACAGTTCTATTATAAAATAATTCTAAAGGGATTCATCCACAAGATGCACCTGGCTGGGAAATAGCATCCATCTCTTCCGTTCAGTCTGGTGAAAAAAGAAAGGGAAATACATAGTGCGCCCCAGTTCATTTAACCTTTCAGTGAGTACTCCTGAATTTCTAATGAGGATCCAGTTTACAAATCTCCTGTTTTAACTGATGATATTCAACCTTTCTAATCAAACTGGAACTCTGATAGATGCACATAGTTCTCATGTTTCCAGAGTAGTGACTCCATGACAGTGATGAGAAATTGATAAAATTTCTCAATTTTTTATCCACTGATAAAACTGATTAAAAACATAGAAAACATACGTATTTTATCAAGGCATAGCTGGTTTCAACTTGCTGTAAAGGACACTAGACTAGCATGAAAGACTGGGTCAGTATATTAACAGTTTACTTGCAGAAAAAGAGCGTGGTTTCAGTTGACCTCGCAAAAGTTGCAAGTCAGGCAAAATTCACTAAAAAGTTTTCGTTGAAATTAATAAAGTCAGGTATTTGTAAAACTATTAGTTTAATGTATATATGTCTGGAAGTGTTCAATCTTCCAGCTAAATTCAGAAGAAACTTACATACCTTCCACAAAACCAGTGAGGGGACAGTGGTATTACGTCCCTTTATGGGCAAGTAGTTAGTCTCCTAAAAGGATTAAAAGAAAGTCCAGTAAATCCAAAATTCACAGAAACCTAAAAAAAATGGGAAGGAACTGAAGAGACACAGAGCTGCCTTGAGGACCCGCTAGCTAAACAGTCCTTGACAGATGTTTGTTGACAGAGATGTAGGTATTCATCCCTCCTCCCTTCCCAAACCGGAGAAAGACCAAAGGCTGTTGAATCTTGAACGGTGAAGCTCTGTAGAGAACGGCTTTGGTCAGAAATGCGTGTGTGAGTGACAGCTCAGTACGAGAAGCCTGGAGAGATGGCTTGCATCAGAAGAAACCTCGAGCATGGCTGAACAAGTGCAGCAGGAGGTGACTGCTGAGCTTTCAGAGCGAGCCTTGGGGAGCTGCCGGCTGTCCTGAGTGTTGGGGATGTGAGCGAGGACACTGCCTTGGGTTACTGACTGACTCCTCTGGCATTCAAGGAAGTGGGATTTTGATGCAATTCTGTTTATTTACAAGAATGTATGAATATACCTGATTCCATTGCATTTGGTTTTTTTTTCTCCTAGCTGGACTAGTTGAAGTGCACAGCCTCTACAGCACGGCCAGGCTCACCCCTTGTAGAGGTGCCTCCCGCATCAGCACGTTTCAACACGTTGCTGTCACCTGTTGACGTCTGTGCAAACCGAGACCTGACAGATGGAGGAAATGAAGTTCATAGCCTTTATGGTTAGCTGTCGAGTGGTCTGGACGAGATTAAGCACCTTAAAATCCTGTCAGGTTCACTTGGGTGATGTGAAATGTCAACACTGTGCTGTGAACATCTGACTCACAGGTAGCCAGTAATGCAGCGAGGAGTGGCGAACACGAACTGGCAAGAAAGTGTTCACTAGAGGTTGGTGGATTTCCCACAGAATAATAGGCAGCAAAGGTATTTCCACTCAGCCTGAGACACATCCCACGGTCATCTGACAGAATTATATTCCAAGAATATAAAACTCAAAGAAGTTTCCATTCTGCCCAATTTGATACTTCGTTTCCTTGCTATGCAAGGTTAATGCCCGAATCTGTTTATTCCTAGCTTTCCTGCAGCATTTCTTTCTGTCTTAAAGACATTTCCCCTCCCTTCACAGACATCTCTCAGACATCCTATATCTGTCGTGGTTCTCGGAGGATCAGCTGGCACCTGAAGTCTGCCCAGATGGTCAGGACCTAGCCTGCAGGGTTAGGAAATGGCTTCAGACAGGGGAACACGCAGGACTTGTGGACCCAAACAATTCTGTACAAGAACCCAGGAACAATAGCGCAGCTTACAAATAGAAAACTTGAAAGTAATGTTACAAAGTACATCTTCACAATTGGAGGGGGAAGGGGAGGAGACAGAAGAGGTCAAGAAGGTAATTTTTGTGGAGACAAGTTATGAAGTACACTCTATGCTGCATATTATTATACTTTCCTCTGATGCACTTGGCTGTGATCATAACTAGAGTTGGCGAACTACCAGTGTGATCCAAATTGGTACCTCCTATGTGCCTTTAAGAAGTCTGCTTCCTCCATTAAATGAAACAGAAAAAAAAACCCCAAGCAAACCAAACCCCAGAAATACTTGCAGACAGCAACGCTGCTATTTATTGACATGCTACGCATGCCTCAGAGTGTAATTCAATTCTTTTAAAACAGACCAACCAGCCTAACAAATCAGCATCACGTCACCTCTTACAAGCGTGTTGACCTGGCAAAGTACAAAGGCAAAAATTTTCTGCTTACTGGAAAGCACACGTAACCACAAGACACAGCCACAACACTGCCAGTGAATTTTATTCTTTGATTCTGGCATGGTATGGACTCTGGAAAAATGAAACTAGGAAAGAATTAAGCATTTTAAAATATTTGTTCAGCATAAGTGAGGATATATTCATGTAAAGAAGTTTCATATAGTTAAGAATGAACTCGAAATACTCGAAGTCCAGTATCTTGCAAAAGCTAGGTGCAGTGGCATGGTTCTGCTTCTGCCAAGTTAAGCTAAGATAAAGAATGTTAACTCTCCATTTCTGTACAGAAAGTCCTGTTACTTCCTATCATGCCACTGAGTCCAGTCAAAACAAACCTACTAAAAGTATCAAGTGTAAACGAGGCATTTTTCTAATCTAGCAATTGGCATGTTATTGAAGCCAGAAGATGTAAGGCTCTGCAAGGATTATGAACAGCCTCACTGATAAACACCATATCTGGGCCCCACCGCAGACCATCCTGCTCCGGCTGCTGCAAGCAAACGGTCCAGCACATCCAGCCACTTGGCTCTCCTGAAAAATGAATCCAATGAGCTCGGGCACTTTTACTTTTTGTCTGTGGCAATATGGTCTGAGATTGGATTTCTCTCTCACCATGCAAATCCCAGTCCACTTAGGGTTAACACCAGTATTTTAAATACCTAATGAGAAGTCAAGAGCCTCCAGTAAGAAAGCAAAACATAGTATACTATGATTGAAGCAAGATTATCTGTTTTAACAGTGTTGTACATTGCTTAGTCCTTAGTGGAGCAACTAAGAAGTAACTCAGAATATAATTCATTGCGAACACCTCTAATGTTGAAGTAAAAGCGAATGGTAGCAAATGAATGCAAATAAAACAAGTACCATAAATGAGCACGTGCTGATTCTTTGCCATATCTGGGAGTCTAACTGAGGCCCTCAGTGGCCCATGGGTGCAACCACTGCCTTGGGGTAAAAGGGGCAGGCATACTCAGGATATTTTTCCCAAGCCTTTTTTATCTGCACCGAGAACGAGCCAGCTCACTCTTCTCTATTTTCCAGTCTTGACGTGATACTGAAAAACTTGCTCAGCTGCGTATTAGCCATAAGCAACAGGAAGATATGTGTCGCACACCTTTTAATGAAGAAACAAAAAAGAAATTAAAACCCACTTAGAGAGGACTCATACGCACTTGTATCACACAACACTGTAAGGGAAGGGAAGCAATTTCCCAGTTCCCTCCCCAGGATCTCTTCACAGAGTAGTAGACAGGCAGCTTGCAAGAGTCCCATCCACTTCTCATGCTCCATGTGAACGTCAATAATCCCTCAGGAGCGACTGCATGAAAGGCAGATGCATGCACTGGAAACAACATATGGGTAATTGATCTCTGTGTATCATTAGGAAAAGAGAGTATGAGTCAATGCAACTAGCGATACAACTGTATCTCAACCTGGCAGCTAGACAGATGGGCTCCAAGGAGGAAATCAGAAGCAGCTGGAGTTGTCTCCCTGCACCACATTAATCCCCAGGCTGTATTTTGTCACAGAATAAAGGTAGACTGATTGGCAGTGCCCAGTATTCAATTCCGAAGCCTGGAGCATCCCAATGGGAGTCAGCAGCCTTCCATTTTGTAGCACACCCCGGGAGACTCTCGTTCTCCCAACATACATCACCTTCCTCTGGGTTTCCAATGGCCTAGAAAGAGAAGAACTCAAAACGCAAGATCTGGCATAAAATTACTTCGACTTCTCAAGACAGAGCCACAGCAGGAATGAGACAGGAGGGGTGTCTGCCCTGGGCACCTTCTAGGGTAGGGGGAAGCAGGAAAAAAAGAGCGGCTGGGTGAGTCAAGTGTGTGGCAGCCTCCTAAGAACGAAACCCAGCCAGCCCAGGAAGCCAGGAGCTGCAGCAGAGGACACGGGGCAGTGAGAGGAAGGAGGGGATGCACACGTGGTCCACATGAAGGCCTCCCGATTCTCCTGCCCTCACGAACACACACACGCAAGGAGGTGAAGGAGAAGAAAGGAACTAACTGAAGGCCCTAACCACCTGCAACTCAAGTTGGGGATGAGGTAGCATGAGGAAGAGGAACGCCCTGGTGCCTGGCTGGGGTACACGACTTCCAGAAGTTTGGAAAGAAGCTGCTAGATTCAGTTCACATAAAACAAGCAGGGTGTGCAATGGGGCAAAATGAGGAGTTACATTCATCACTGAGAAAGCTCACTGAGGCCTCAAAATGTCACATGTATGCATTTAGAAATGAAATGCTAAAAAGAGCTGATGATCTTCAGCAGTATTTCCTGTCAAGATTAATAAAGATATATTTACTTCCCTAAAGAGAAGAGATATTTCCAGAACTAAAAAAAGAATTTAAAAAACCCCTACACTTCAATTTAGTTAGTAACCAAATTTTTTTTAGGAGGGTTTCTCTTCTGCTTTCCTGTGGAGAGCAGATTGCTCAGTAATCAGAGAGAGGAAACCTGGCTTGAGAAGTATTTCTGTTCTGTCACCTGCAGTCCCTTATTGAAGGGAGGCAGTTTTTCATTCTGGTGAACAACCACACTAGCATTTCATGCCGCTGCAGGAGTCTCTACAGGATAGTTTTATCAGTGCTACTAATTTCTTGCATTTACCTGTGGAGGGGGCTCATGTTCACGCTTAGAGATGAGGCCATGATCGCTGCAGCTGGAGGTGCTCAGGAGTGCCCTGACTCCATTTTCGCCAGATCACTTACAACGCCTTCAGTTTCTCTGATTGAACATCACAACGTTCAGCCACTCCAGTCATGAGGTCTTCTCTCTTCCGACAGCTGGATACAGAGCCTCTACAAAAGGGCTGAAACATCCTCTCTCCATCCACAGAACGGACTCATGTCTGCTGGCAGACCCTCTAGATGGTGGGGTCACGGGCTTGGACCCACAGCTTGGACCCACAGCTTGCCACATGCTATCTCTTCATGGCATACAGCTGTTTCAGCCCTGGTCAGCCGTATCTCACTTGAAATGTAAGGCTTAAGGCACCATTATATAAAAATGTAGTTTTTGTAACTATGACTAAATTTACTTTTGAAGCACAGTGTACAAGACTAGAGCAGTGTACAAATTATTGAAAACTGAAACAGAAAATGTGTACATTTTCATAAATGTATATGGGGACGCAAGTGAGAGAGATTCATCAAACTAACAAAATCCAGAAATGACACTAAAATGTAAGTGCTAAATTATCATTATTTTTATATTGATTCCATCTTTTAGCACAGAGCATCAAAGCGCTTTAAACACATTAATGACTTAAGCTTCATAACACTCCTGAGATTTAAGCAGTAATTAGCCAGCTAGTATAGGTAAAACAATGACAGATTCTGTAGAAAAAAAATAAATGCTGATTTGTTGTTGATACCTCTGAATGCTATCAAATTATAAAGAATAATTCATATTAATTGCCATGTCATAACTGATTAACTGCACGCTCTCACTTTTTTCCATAATTAATCCTTTAAAGTTTTTCCTCTTTCTGTGAAGATTTCTCCCATTTTGTTTTCTGACCCTATTTCTATGTTTCTGTGTGATGACTTGCCCAGTACGCGTGGGAAGCGAACATCCATGTTGGAGGCAGCCTCCTGATCTCTATTTTCCTAGTTCTGTGCTCTGATGCCTTCCTTTCTAATGTAAGTATTTTCTAGGATTCTAAAATCACAGATGGAAACTGCCTGTTTCTAATCTAGCTTTAATTACCTCTCATTCAGCCTGAGCCCTTAAGTAGACCAGCCTTGCTTTGTGGGATATTAAAGTCCTAAAAGTTTCTCCTACAGAACCAAGGACTGTATCTTCAATAGCTGCATGGGTTTTTTCTTCACCAGGCTCAGTGGGTTTTTACATTTAGCACCTCTTGGTCTTGGTTTAGAGGTGTAACAGAAAGCAAGTTCTCTTTAATGACAGTGCTGAGAAAGAAAAAGAGAATACAGTTTTATTTGTGAATAAAACCTAAGGGCGTTCAAAGAAGTTCTCCGAAATATGAAGTTGCCACTTATCTACAAAAGCTGCACAATCTGTGATTAATACTAACTGGGACTGAAGCCCACTACAGCCACCGGAGGGCTAACATTTTACAATTCAAAGAGAAGATGCAAGTTGAGAGAAGTCAGACATTAGCTGTAGGGTTCAGACACGGCACATGTCCTAGTTCCTACCCAAGCTTTCATGAATCAGGCTTCCTGTTATTAGTCCTCCATAAGGCATAAACCTGGCTCTTTCTCAATAAGACGTTAATAGTATTTAGCTTCTTGACAAACAGTTCACAGTTTCAGTTATGGTAAATGTTACCTACGTGACCTGTGTGCATGCCGAGTATCTGATTTCACTGCAGACTAAGTGTAAATCCACTCAACTACCTGGCTCACAGGCAAGGCAGGTACTTAGTATTTCAAGCCACCAGAAGAAAATATTGATCACAGTCCCCCTCAGCCTGGGACTGGACCACGGTCCTCATCTAAAGATACATTTGTATAAATACTGGCTAACTGCTATCTACATAAGTCTGCACTAATTGTTCTAAAAATCAGCATTATTTTATAGTCAGCGGCCTGCTGATTCATGATGAGAGAAATAAGCTATGCAACAAAAACCTGAACAATGTCATATCTAAAAATAGCCAGCAGTTCAGACCAGTGCAGTAACAGCACCGTAATATTGGTACTAATTACAGGCCAACAACTGCAGAGTTAAGAGCAGATTTCTGAAACAAGCCAGAACAAGATGTACTCATAAAGACAAAACACTGTGGGATGTTATCACGAAGATGGCTGCATCAGATCAGCCTCATACTGAGATGCAAGGAGAACCTCTTAAATCATTAGTAAAGCTGCAGTGTCTCATTATTTTTAATAGCTCTTGATATGAACACCGGTGCCAAAGTACCTACAAATATCCCTACTCAGTAATCTCCAGGGTTCAACACTGGGCTCCACAATGCCAGACCTTCATTTACAGGATCAGGCAGCTAAAACAAATGCACAGTTAATAACTCGCAGCACACCACCTTCCCCAGATTCACCTGCCACATCTGGGATCAGCCTCCCAGAGCTGCTCATTAACCACCGCCTGAGCTTCAGCAAGCATGGGTCAGCACGACCCCCGTGATTTCAACAAAGCTGCACCACCATCTACTGATTCATGGTATAGACACAAGACACAGCATGCACAGAGGAAAGGTTTGCAAGTGCCCATGAGCACTCTTTTCACAGGAGGCAAGGGGAAGACAGCTGGGAGTATCAAGGGCAGGCAGAAAGCCTGCAAGGGAGGAGTGGGAATGAAAAGGGAGGCTCGAGTAGACCAAGGGAAATCACAGATGGGAGAGAATGGCAAAGTGTGTTTGCCAGGAGACTAGGGAAAGAGGGTGCTCCTGAAACACAAGAGAACTGTCAGCCCTCTCAGAGGAGGAAGAAGAAGAAAATCAAAGGCTGGGTAAGAAGGAAGCGAGAAATCACTTCCTGAAACAAGGAAGCTTCTACGGCGCTTGGGTGCTCTCCTGCCTTGTTAATTGAGAGACAGTGCAGGGCACACCAGCTAGTCACAATCTCTTCTGAAGCTGGTGCCACTTCACCATGCTGGGGGAGCACGCACGCACTGGCTTTCCAGCAACCCCCCGGGAAGAAGCACATCGTAGCACGCACCTGTTTTCTGGCTGCCCACGCTTCTCACTTCCGTCCTCGCTCTCGGGAGCGGCAAGATAAAGCCTGTGTTGGAAAGCCACATGCTTACACCTAGGTGAGTAGGACCTGCCACGCTTCCTGGGATTGCAAAACATGTCCTGGACTTCTGCATGCCCTTGCAGGGAACTTGGTCAGAGCATACCACAACAGCAGTACTTTGAAGGAGATGGAAAAAAAGGGGCAATGATTAAACAAAACAATTGCATCATTCACCTGAATGAAGAAAATGGCATTTGCCATTGTTATCCATCTAACACTCCAACTGTGGTTTTCCTATTTTATAACGTCACTTCTCAGTCCCTGTACCCTGCACTTCTACAAAGGCATTACGGTGGGATCATCAGACTTCCAGAGTTATCAAACTTTTCTGAAGTTATCTTAAATGCATTAGAAAATTACAGGGTATAATTTTACAGGAGGGAAAATGAGATACAGAAATATCATCAGTGCCATAATATCGACCAATTTTGGTTTCATTTTGCACAGAACTTCACACTTTTATAGCACTTAATGCATTCAAAGTGCATCTCTAATTGATACGGTTTCCAGTTAGATCGCTCAGTTCTTCTACACAAATGTTCTGAGACAAAAAGTTCTCCTGACGAGCAGGACTAAAGTCTGGCTTCCTGAACTCTTGGGTCTTAGAGCTGGGAAGCCTTGATGTTTGTGAGCTCTGACTTAAGCTCTTCCAAGACTTCTCCCAGAACTAAGACTTCCACCCATCTGCCTTTTGGGGCCAAACCTGGTGGTCTAGGGCTAACTGCCTGCACAAAAATGTCCTCGTCCTCCCCCTTCCAGGCGAGGCACACCAGCACGCCATACTGCGTGCCACACGGCTCTCGGGACCGAGCAATTTTGTGCCTAGCTGCCCTCGGAGGAATATAAACTCATCAGCACTACCTGGGGACTTTCTTAACCCATAGGCCAGCAAGGGGTAAGGGATGGAATGGATATCTGTGTTTCTGGATTTGTGTTTTGGAGCAGAGGGGAGTCTAAAGGCAAATCTGGGAGCCGAGTCCTTTCCCCAAGCCCAGAGTCAGGAGGCAAATCAGCTGCAGCCACGTACCACATCCTTCATTCCTTGCAAGAACCAAAACCCTTTCTTCTTGCTTGCAAGAGACCAGGTCCTTGCAGCCTGCTAGCCTACTCTCAAAGACCAGCAAACAAACAAGAACAAACTATTTTCCTAATCGTGCCCTCAAAGTGGAGGAATCCGTTTTTTCCCCTCAAATTCTAGACAAAGAATTCAGCCCAGGTCAGTTATTCATCATTATCATCTCTGCTCAGACACTTAAAAGGGTTGTAAAGTTACTACCACAGGAATGTAAGCCTTCCAACGTGCTATTACAGCTCTCATAATTTTATAATGAATCCCACACCGATGCTAAAGGACCCAGTGTCTGGATCAGTGTCAACAGATGAACATATCACCTGCAGTAGGAAAATAACAATGCCAAAGTTCAAAGTTTTTAGCTCTCCTAGAGAAAACATGAAATGGAATATCAGTATATCTTGAAGGCTAAGGAATCATAGATGAATGAAGAAAGCAGTTTTTTTGGTCAGTTTCAGTTTTTAATTCTGCTGTTTTCCCCAAAATATCACTTCTTCAGAATCTAATTATATTGGCACTCTCCAAAATAAAAAAAAAAGAAATAGATTATAATTAGAGTTAGTCATAAATATTAAAAAGTAGATAAATAATGAATAAATGCTAGTTTTACCTCCCTTCCTGTGCCCACTAAAATTTGAAATATGCCTAGTGGTCCTTTCTGTATTATATTTAATAGGCTTTTTTCCACTCCATGAGTTTAAAACAGCACATTTGAATTGTGCTCATGGAAAATTTTTGTCCCATCATTGAGCACAAAGACGTATATTGAAAACAAAACCAGAAGTTGCCAGTGAAAGTCACGCTTCAATTAAAGATTTTTTTGGTTACAAAGTAGAATATTTACACTTTGTAAATGGGACCAGAGCCATTTTCCTTTAGAGCCATGTCCTGCAAATGTTCTTGCACCTGTGTGACTTTATTTGCATGAATTCAGTGTGGTAATTCTCGCAAGCAGAACTTACATGGTGAGACAGATGTGAAAACTGTTTCTTGGATAGTGCAGAACACAGCATCTGCATTTGATAAGCATGATTAAAAAGAAACTGCTACATCATTATTTTTGGTACTGAAAGTTTTCTGGAAGTGTTCGCTCCAAGTGGAGAGAAGATCACTTCTGCTTCATTACTGAAGACTAACCTGGGCATCAGAAGATTGGAATCCTATTTCTAGATGAGAAATGAACTTTCTTTGTAACTTTGCATTAGCCCTTCCAGAAAATTTGGCTTCCTGCTCGTTCCATGTGTTCCCTCCCTAAATATAAGGCAGAATTCCTTGCTTCTGAAGCACTCAATATTAAGCTATGATAAGGACCGTACATAAAACAAAACCCCTAGAAAACGTAACAGATGCACTGTCCTTTTGATCGGCCTTTATTTCATTCCTAAGAGAGATGATATGAAGTGGGATGTCATTTACTGGAAACCTACTTGCGTATTTTCTAAGGATTTTTCTTGTTCATAAATTTCCATTTCTTAAAATAAACTTTTCAGAAAATACTTCATTTGTGGAAATCTTAACCTGAGAGGAGAAAAATGGGAATGCTCAACCTATCCTGTTTTGACACATGCAAAAATCAGAAACAACTCTACATTTCAAATATGCTATAAGATAAGGAAAACAAAAGAAGAGGTCACAACAAAATGACTTTTTCGTCGATCTGATCTCAACTCTCCCCTTTCTTCCAAGACAATTGATTTACCAACATTTGAAAACTGGTATTTCAGTTCATTTTGGAATCAAAATACATTTGAAAAATACACTGAAATGTCAAAACTTCTTGCAGAGCAGCAGGACCATTTGACGCTGAGGACTACGTGGTACTGAGCTATTCTCTGCCCTCCAAGATCAGTAACAAAATTCATTAAAATTTCATTGCAGAGTTTTGCAAACTAAGATCTTTGTTTGGCTTTACTTCATTACACTGTTTTACACATTCATGTCACAGATGACTAAATTCTGCCCAAACTGCTCCAAGTCTCAAACTCCCTGAAATAAGACAGGCTTGATCTCTGAAAGTCTGGCTCAACTGGCGTTCAAGGGGGATTTTTGCGGCATATGGTAAAACAGGTTTTGGTCCAAAGAAATTTTGGATCTCCTTGATCCTAACAACTGTCTTTGGTTTATCTCTGCATTTTTTTTTTTTTCCCCAGTGTGGTTTCAGAAGTCTCACTGACAGCACCCAAGCACAGGAAAGCTAGTCGCTAGCCAAGAACTCTCGCCTAGCACCCATGGAAGGTGAAAAATGCGCGAGAAGGTTCAGTTGCCTTTCGGCTCCCCCATCCTCAGAATTCATGTGGGTCTCGGCATAAATTACAGCAGTAATTGCCTTCTGGCTGCCACCACTCCTGGCAGGCTGCTCCAGGCACACGAGCAGCTCCTTGGGCTCAGCAGATGGGTGGGGAGGACTTTAGAGAAAACAATTCCATCGCTTCTGGTTTTGTGCTCATATCCTAACAAAGATAATCCTTCATATGCCCTAGTAGGCTGAAATTAGAGCTACGAATGTAATGGTGATGTTGCTGAAATGACAGGAAGAAAATAAATGCCATGATTTTTTCCTTGTATGCCAGAACCACTGTTGGAAGAGAGTGTCATCTTACCTTAGCTGGGGACAGGACTCGGGCCATACCCTGCCCGCACATCACAGACAGAACTGCCTGCAGAAATTATCTCCCAGGCGCATGAGGGGACTCACAGCTGGCAGAGTAAGAAATGTGATTTACTGAACACGAACACCATATGCCACAATTTCCTTTCATTTCATTCCACTTCGTATCTTGTAATTTAAAAAAAAAAAAACCAACATGTGCTACCCAGTTTATTGGAGGAGAGGCAGGTTACAGTAATAGCAGAGACTAAATCATCAAATCAGCATTCCCTCACTTCAATTAATAAATGTAAAGAGATACCAATCTGTGACCAGGATGGAAGATAAAAACTGAATTCAAAAACATTGAAAAACATCCTGGAGAAAACAGGCATTCCTCTGTCAAAAGAGAATTTATTCATAAAGCAGGAAAACAATTTACAAGCTGTTCAAAATCGCCTGTGCAACAAGAAATTAATATAGCTAGATCCACATACAAGCCCAGCAATCCAGTCAGAATCGCTGCCCCTTTTGTTCATGATGGAAACTCTCGAGAAGTGCATCATGGCAGGGTTGACAGGTCTTTCACCTCCATGAGAGGACATCAGTGTGGATTAAGTGTCATTTTGCAGAGGTGAAGCAAGCATTTTTTTATCAGTAAAGTGCAGAAATGTTCCAAATTCCCTGAAAGAACATTTGTGGGAGGAAACAGGGCAAGGTGGTGGGAGATTTGTGGAAATTAGTATTTCCATGGTTCTTTGGAAACTGGGATAGAAGCAACTTGTCCCAGGCATCACCAGAAGTGTGTGGCAGAACCAGGAAGGGAATTTGCATTTTCAGACTAGTACCATGCCTCTACAACTCTAAAACTAACTTGCCTCTCGGTGCTCTGGAGCTTGCCCCTGGCACAAGCGAGGCGGTCTCAGGTGGCCAAGGCAGAGAGGACTAACACAGCCCAGGTATGCCCCGGCAGGCTGTTGGGAAGGCAGCTGTGTGGCTGCAAGGGCTGGCAAGTCAAAGCCAAGCTGTGATGATCGCTGTGCCACCCTCCCTTTGCCTCCTGCCTCTCCTGTCACCTAGAGACACAGGTTATGACCAGCATGGGAAACACCTCATCATCTATTTCACTTGCAGTGGGGAAAGTCCTAAAACAAGCCATTAGGCACTGAAATCCAACTTATTTGTCTAATTTCTTATTTCTTTTTTTTATGTATTTGATGATTAATGACTTCAAGTGTCCATCTCAGTACAAAGACGCAGACAAGCCTGGTACAGTCTCCTTAATGGAAATGCAGAGCTGAACAACATGTTTGTCAATTAGCAAATCCCCCAGTAAAGGGTCTGACTCTTAAAGTAATGAAACAATTACTGTTAGATGTTATTACTTATAACACAGTGGCACTTTCAGTCTAGGGCAAGACCCCACTGTGCCTGGCACAATACAAACATTGAACAGAATACGTAATCCAAGTGGTTCTGTTTGCAGAGCCGTGGCCTTATGCCTGATCCTACTGATGCCTTTAAAACATGCAAGCAAAAATGATATTTATATTAAAATTAGCAATGGTAACAGCAGCAGTTATTCCTCCTATCAGGAGGAATGCAGGTCATTTAAGTTTGGGAGTGCCATCCCTCCTTCCCCCATCAGTGCTGCAAGGAGTTCACCCTGCCCAGAAGGCAGGAATACAGGAGAGCATCACAGCTGGTGCACAGGCTTTCGCTTCTGGCAGGTAGTGCTGGAAAACCAAAGCAGAACTCACCCTCTCTCCTACATCCAAGACTCCTTTTTAAAAGGCAAGGAGGATAAGACTTAGAAACAAACTCCACGGACAAGCAACAGCCCCATGTCCTCAAAGGTCAGCTCGGGTTTTCCAAGTGAGATGTTGCGCAGTCTGTCATCACGGGATGTAACCAAGAGCACGGATTTCAACTCGGAGAGGGAGCATGGATGCCGAGTGTTGGGGAAGACAGCCCTACCAAAATGCGGGATGCTTTCCTTAGGCAGCTGATGGAGACTTCATTGCTGAAATGATTTACAATTAGGTATGAAACAAATCACATAAATACCGTAGGGAAACTCATAGGGGATTCAGAGTGATGAAGAATATGATCCAACAGGCTTTCTCTGTCTCTTAATATGTGTCCCCTAAAGATAAATACTTACCTTTTAGAATATCAGTGTGATCCAAAGCCTGCTGAAATCTCTAGAAAGGCAAAATTCAACTGGGCTTCAAATGAGGCCACAAATTTGAGGGAAGGGGCATGGGTTTTTTAATTTGTTTAAACAATGAAAAACTAACTATAGATTTTGCCAGTAGATTTTATAGATCTGTTGCAACCATGTATACATTTTGCTATAAATCCCAGCATATTCCTATAAGCCAGGTGCTGGAAAGCTTTTGCTCTTTTTGCCCTGAAGGTTTTTGGACATATTTATATATAGGCTTGGCAATGCCAATTAATGTGTTAGCTGCAGAAAGATAAGTGTCCTTATTTTTTCCCCATAGCAAAACTAAAACATTCAGTAACTTTGCTTCAAGATATCTAAAATCTATCCATTTGTAAAGGCATGGAATAGAATCAGATCTAGAAACTATATAAAAAAAGAAAGTAACCAAAACACTAAGTAGTGTCCCATCAATAATGCAATCACATGGCAATATCCCAATTTTGAAAAAATGTTAATTTTTTCTCAGAGCATGTATGTTATTATTTTCCATCTCATGTAAATGTGCACAACTGTCAGCTCAGCTGTGCATGAAAGTAAGGGTATGAGGCACAGGTCTGTTTTCCAAGGTAATGAAATCCAACTCAGGCCACTACACAGAGACACACCTATAAAAGCAATAGTCATAAAACTGAGAAAAACCCGGAAATAAATCACTTTATATAACTTGGTATTTTAAAGTAAAAGAACCAATTAAATTTCTTTAAGGTTTTGGGTACCTTCATGGGCTATCATGGGGAAAAAAAAACCAACCAAAAACGCAAACCCCCAAACCTCAAGAATACTCTAGAAATACGAGATTTAGAATGAAGATGACAGATGCTATGAACCTGTTCAGACTGGTAAATCTGAAGTGCATACAGTTACCACTACTTTCTGGAAGTTGTTTATCTCGAAGACACAAAAGGGTCAAAGGACCATGAGGATGGATGGTCTGGAAGGATCCGAAGTGACCGTATTTTCTGTTTCCATTCTTCCCACTAATGAAAACTGCAGAGATAAAGTTTTGCCAGTGACATGGAATGCAGAATTTCTATTAACTAACTATTATACTACCCCTCCAAAAAGTGGATGCCATTCTTTCTTCTGTATTTCTCCTCTTACAAACTTCTCTTTTTTTGCCTCCTATTTAGGAAGTGCCAGAATTAGTTGGCCAAGTCATCCTGACTACATGCAACACTGCCTGAAGCCTGTAACCAGAAAGCAAGAGGAAAGCAGTGGGTTTTTACGGCTCAGGACTGGTGTAAATTTGCAAGGCCTGAGTGGCTGACATTTGTGTTATGTTTTTAATTTTCCAGAAAAGGGCTACACATGCAAGTGGGTGTCAGAGATAGAAACTTCATTTCAGTCATCTCCCTTATCTACCTTTTTTCTGTCCTAACAGAAAAAAGAGCAAACTTCATCTCATCCAATTCTCTGTCTCGGAAAGACAGACACCACCAGCTAGGACACAGTCACACGGAGGCTTTTCCCTACACACCAGGCAGCCAACATTGAAGGCAGTAAGAAAAATTGCTGCAGTGAAAGCCCTACTTAAGCTTTTATGTTTATCTGCTAGTGGATTCCTTCCTTTCTCTCGTGTATTTTCTTACGAGGCTAAAAATACTTCAGCGGTGAAAGCCATTAATAATGGAGATAATTGTGTTGTAGGATTCGGTGTCAAGTTAACTGTTTAAAGAAGTAACAGTAAAACAAGGGTCTGGTTAACACTGCATCCCCTGTTGAACTCAAAATAGCACCTAATTAACACAACGAGAGGCAAAATAAGGGTTTACATTAAACACAGTGCTGATGCAGTCTATCAGTTTTTCTGACAAACAACTGCTCCACTTTTTGCTGTTTCCCAGTTCACAGAAGCACAGACATTTTAGGCCAGCAAAGACCACCACACACAGCTCTGATCTCCTGCACCATACGGGGCACAGAAGTCACCCAGGAATCCCCACAGCAAAGAGATGACTTCTTCTGAGCCTTGTGAGCAAACACTGACCTCAGGAGTTTGTAGATGAAATAGACCTCAGGCCTGGTTATGATTTGCACTAAGGCTGGCCTACTTCCATTCAAGGCTTTTTTACCCCACTAAGATAGACTGGAGATGCAAGAATAAAGTCCTGTCCCTCTTGGGAAGGCATCTCACGCTTTGTGTCTCAGCCTCTTACTCTCTTAAATGTAATTCACTCTTCAACACAGATTCTCTGAGGTGCATTAGCAGGAAGAGGTGGTGAAACTCCCAGCATGTTGCTACTTGTGACTTAAATCATTATGTGAATCTCAACCTTGAGCAGTAGGAGGCTAGAGAATAACCCAGGAGACTGGATGTAAATGCTACAGTCTGAGTCTTCTCAAGAGGAACCATGTTAGGTCAGAGGAAGCCAAGAGCAACTGCTCGCTGATACTTGCAATGATAATGCTATTGGAATGCATTACTTTTAAGAACTTCAAAATCCAAGCACAAGTCAGGCTAGTTTCTCTCCAAGGATTTAACAGCCTCCCTTTACCTTTATGTTTTTAACACACATGCTGCATTGTCAATTATTATGGTTAATTATCCCTTTTTGTGGATCTGAGATCCTATTTCTTAAATCTCCTCCTACTAAGAAAACTAATGGATGACATAAGAAAGAACCGAGACCTTGCAGTATTCCTTCTTGCAAGGCAGATGTGGGAGAGTCCTAGCACATGTCATCCATACCGCTGGATAAGGACTCCCTGCTACAGGTGCTGTGCACCTGATTTCTCTTATCCTGAGATCCTTATACAGGCAGGGAACTACATATACATATACATCAGTGGATGAAACCTTCAGATACCGAGCCTAACATGGAAGGCAAGCCCAAGTCTGACTGTGTGCTGGCCCACAGGCACACACATGGAGAAAACCACTAACCCACCCCATACAGCCATCTTCTGGAACAACTGACTTCCCCAGTTATTGCCACCCAATACACAGAATAAGAGCGAGAGTTGCCTGACCAGCAACTGGCTTAAGGTCTGGCAGGATCACCTGGTCCTCTCAGGACACTGTCCTGTATGGCCCCATAAGAGAGCTGCAGTCAAAGAAATAAAAGTGTTGGAGTTAAGTGCAAAACACCACCATAGTATGCTCAACAAACACATCAGTCATTAAATACTTAAGTTCAGTTTATCAAAGAGGATAGATGAACCAACAAAAATGAGTTTGTTCTAGGAGCTGTCTTTGGGCCTTCCTACCTGTGGTGCTCCTAACAGAGGTGCATTGCTTCCGAATGCAGCATTGCACTGCACTGGACAGACAGATCCAGCCAGGCGCCAAGCTGTATGGACACCACACAATGTCCATACAGCCCCAGACTGTCAGGAGTAACATCTACTATTTTGCTAGCATATTTACATGCACTAATTACAGCAACATTTAACTAGGAGGAAATGTTCCCTGGAGCTCCCACCACGGAGCAGAGAAGAGAGGACACAGCCTTGCTCTTGCTAAAGCATTAGCAAGAGGCCTTCTTTCACAGTACCCCTGAGGTGCTCGAGTTTTTCACCAACAGGCTGTAGCCTGATAATAAATACTGATAATAAGAAAGAGTTCTCGCAGTCCCAGCAGAAATCCAGTCATACACATCCCCTTTATCTCATCATTTGAATTATCTCGTGCATGTTTATCTACACAACTTAGAGGCTGTAAACCGCCGTCTTTTAAACAGAGTGTAAATTATCTTATTTACACTATTGCATGGTGGCTTTTGTATATTTAGAACCCCTTTGATTACCATTGGCGATTAGATGGCTGACCTGGCCTGTCCCTGTCTAAGATTCAGCTACCTGAAGTTAGGCAAGGAATACCCCGAGACAGGCAGTCAGTCCCAAACTACACTGCAACAGAGCAGGAATTCCCACTGGGCTGCCCAACTCCCAACATTTTGCTGCTTTGCATATAAAGAAAAAATACAATACATTTTTTATAATCGATTTTGCTTGTCTGTTTGTTTTCTATGTCTGGTGTTCTTTCCCAGTTCAGTTTTCCCAGTTCTTACTCACATAACGTCAGCTGCTTTCTGTCCTCTGTATGCATGTGTTGCTCACATAAACTATTCCTATTCCTGTTTAGGTTTGCTTATAAAAAACAGCCTTGCCCTACCCACAAAATGCATTTACTATGGATGACCACGCAAGTCAGGGGATAATCATGTGAAATAATTTTTTCCACTTTCAGTTAGTATCTTCTGTCCCTCACAAGAAAACCTCCACCTCTGAAATGCCAGGTTATTGCACTGCCAACTGCTAATTCAGAATCTAAAGAGTAATTAAATCCAGAAATATGTTCTTATTCTGAAGAAATTTCATGTTGTCTTCTCTTATAGTCAATACAATAAGAATACACATATGGTGTGGAGTATCTTGGCTATTACATCAGAAAGGAAAGCCATATTACATTCAAAGGAAGGAAGGTGACAACTCTCAGTGATTTTAATCTGCTTTAAAAATTAGTACTAGATAAAAGAGGCTAGGACCTTTGATAAATTTGTTCCTCATTTATACCACTGTGTTCTGTATGTGGGCATTCAAGTCAGCACCACTGAAACTGGTCTCCTGGCCAATTTTTCAAAAACATATGAGAATAGATTCATAAATTGAGTCAACTGCTAACTTGAGCAATGAATGTTCAAAAAGGGATGCTCTTGCAACCCTTGCAAAACAAGAGATGAGTGAGGAACATGACAAATATATTTGGAACATTGTAAATGCAAGTCTTTCTCTGTTTTTCCAAATGGAAGGAAAATTGTAAGGTACACGAAGCCAAACGACTGCATTTACCAGTAAGTGCTGCAAACAAGGACTACAGAAATGCTGATTGACCTATTTTCTGATCTTCCATGAACTTCAAAAGTAAAACAACTCCAGCAAATGCTGGTATTATCACACACAGCTCATGTCATCTAATTAATCACAGGTAGTTATTACTGCCAGACTCTTGACAGTCAGGATACAAACACAACCCGTCCTACATTAACAGTCACCTCTGCAGGCTGACTACTACTCGTTAGCACATGCACAATACAGCTTGCTGTCATGGAGGCAAAGAATACGGCCTCTGTAAGAGGGCAGAAGACACAGTCAAACTAAAAGGTGTTTGCGCATCTGGAGAACATCTTTACTTCTAGACCACTACCACAGCAGACCACCTAGTCCAGCTGGAAAAGCAGATAAAAGCAATATCTAAATACAGGTCAGTTGTACTCAGGAAGCCAACAGTGTTCCCTAAGCAGTCCAGAAGGATAATGTTCTCCCAGTGAGGTGAGAAGGGTTAAATAGGTACCATTAACTTGGAGAGGTAGATGGTTTCTGCCTTGATGTAGCGTCTGTAGGAGTTATCCCCCGGAGAGAAACGGAAGTGTGAGCTGAGCAGCAAGGACCTGAACAGCATTGAAGTCAGACTAGAGGGCTGTTTCTGTTTCTGGAAGTGTAATCCAGCAGTGGTCTGTCTGCTAAAGATAGCCTGAGAGCCTTCCTCAAAACCAGACTCCTCCTCCTCCTGTGCGAATGCGAAGCCTCCCGCGCTGCGGGAGCACTGCACCAAGCCGAGAGGGCAGGTCTGCCAGCAGCCAGCCTACTCACCCCGCCTGCCCAGGATGGACAGAAGGTGCAGGAGGGCATGCGGTGCCTACGTTTTTTTCTGGAGGCTGCTCTTCTGAGAAAAGATATGTAGGCAATGCTTCTAGGCTGAATTTTGATAGCTGAATATTAGCGAAAAGGCTGGAGGCCTTGTAGGAATACACAGGAACCAGAAACTGCAGGGAAGAGCTGGGTTTGCTTTTTTTCCAGTTATGCACTTTTTCTGTACAGACTTCATTAAAAAGTCTATAAAAAGATGTAAACTGCTTCGAATTTTCATCACTAGATTACTAAGGCCCATGAGGGACAGATAAACCCTTTGCTTCTCCTCCCTACACAGTCAGACACAACCAAGCTTAAAGTTCAACAGATATGAGTGCTTACAGATTGTAGATGCCCTAAGCTCTCCCAGGGAGAGACCGGCCATGACTCCTTCTCAGGCTATTATTTGGTTTATTCTTTTGCTCTTACTTACAATTTGACTAATGCACTTCTTGATCACACAAAAGAGTTGAGCAATATTCATTGCTTCTGCACTGCAGAGCAAGCTTCTCTGAAGGAGTGCAACCACCAGTTTGTCTTTTTTTCTTTTTTTATAGTGCTATTTTTTTCCCTAAAATATTCTGGATCTCTTATTCATGGCCAGTTCATTCCTGCTCTCTGCATTAGCTGCATCCAAGAGGCACGCTATTGCAAAAAACTACAGCCAATTGCAACCGTTTTGGCGCTGCAGATTGCGTTAGCTGTACCTTGAAGGCACAGCACTTGTTCCCCACCGCACTGAGTACAAGGCACTCGCTGGCTCCTACCCCACACCCGTCTTCAGTCAGGCCTGGGTGATACCGCACACAGACACTCCTCCGCCACGCTGGGCACCCACGTGCTGTACACAGCTCACCGGCGTGATATATGGTCTCCGTGAGCAGCCGAACCCGACACAAGGTGACATGGAGCGGGAGAGGGGCTGCAGCCCTGTACTCCTGCTGAGGATATTTCCTTCTCCTCAGTCCCACTACACAACCCACAGATGTGGCTTAGTGCTGTGGCCATTCCCCGTTCACAGGACCAACAAGCGGCCCAGCGCATCATCCAACACGTGGTGCCTCTCTGCCGGGAAAAAATTACGCTGCGCTTGTACGGGAGGTTTGTGACGGCTGCCAGCACTTCCCATGCTCCCATGTTTAGCTGTAGGGATGTCCTTTATTCACTGGAGCCTGCGGAGAGGCTTACTACTAGGTAGGAGTTTGTCTCCGTCTACCCCCTCCTCCGTTGCACCCTGATCCAGCTCGTTTCAGAGGAGTCTGCTGGGGGAGCCGTGCAGAGGAGGAGACACGGGAGGGAGTGCCTCTTCCCCTCCAGCACCATCCCACAAAAGCAGGCGTGCTGACAGACGGGAGGGGAGATGTCCAGGCTGTCCTCCAGAGAGCGGGGAGAAGCTTCTTTTGTGGTCACACTAAAGGGATTAAAAAGCCTGCCCCTCCTGGGGTTAGTGGGAGTTTTGCTCTTGATTTTCAGTGTTTGGATCTTCAGGGAGGGTCAACTAGCTATTAGATAGACTACTCCTTTTTCAACACAAAATGGAAACCCTGGAGCACACATGAAAAAGGCTTTTTTTTTTTTTTTAAATAGTCTCTAACATTCAAAAGGAATTAGATAACAGCTATAATGGCCCCACCTACTCTTGATCCTTTCTGCTGCCAGAATGTTTTGTGTAATAAATCATGAGAGCACTACATTACTCCGAAGCTAAAAATGGAGCAGAGTCAAGAGGCAGCACAGAGCTCTGCATACAGAATACAGAGTCATATTTGGTAACATCTGCACTCGGTCTGATTTTAAGCTTCCTCAGGTAGGATAACGAACCCAAATGAGGAGGGAAAGGTTCACAGGGTGATTACAGCACAGGCTGGCTTTTAAGCCTTTTTCCTTTCAACTTCACTTTCATCACATTTTGATTTGAGTTGGATTGGCTCCTGGAAAGGGTTCTGCTTAGCAGAACACCGAAGGCATCACTTACATTTCTCCAAAGCCAAGACAGTTGTTGAAGGGTGGCAAGAAAGTGCAGCTGAGCGGCAGGATACATCATCATCTTTCCTCAAATCAGAGGGGTAAGATCAAATAATTTCTTCCAGACCTGGAAAGAGAGCTTCTGAAAACTGGTTCCACTAGCTGTACAGGGGTTAAAATACTGATTTAGAATTTAAAACGAGTAGCAAGCACTGCTCCCAATGGTGGACTTGATAAGGCAGCTTTCTTGCTGAGAGCTGACACATGGTTCCAGTTGTATCCCAAAGCCCGGTCCCAGGCACCCTCACTGTAAGCGATGGCGAACCGTGCTGAATAAGTAACCTGGCTAAACACGACACTCACCTGCCTTTGCTGTGCTAACCAAATGGGCCAGCTGAGCTTCTGCTAAGCAAACGGTTGAATGAAACTATCTCAAAGGTTTATTCGTAACAAGAGTAAGAGGTTCTTAACATCTGCTCGAGACAACTCTGGATAATGGTCATGAACAGAATTTTTAGTTTTTAGGCTTTTAAGAACAATTTTGGTTACAATAGCTGAATTTTGTAGATGGCTGAAAAATAGTCTCTGAATACTAGCACTCACTTAAATTGCATAAAGCAGTATGTTTCAGCTGTTGACACTGAAAAAGCTTTTGGGACAGATTCATACCAGAGAATCGAAAATAATAAATCAAATGAGATTTTTTTTTTTCTTCAAGTAGTCCTACTACCTAGGAACTGAGTTTCAGTGAGAGCTGAAACTCATGAGGAGCTAATAAAAGTACAGCTGCAGGCTGCTAGCCCAGGGAGTTTTAACACCCTCAGCTGCTGGAAAGCACATGGACCAGCTCTCAGATTTCTGGCAGGCTTTACTGCTGCACATTTACCATGTAAATAACCCTGTGTGACGCAAAAACATCTTAAGGGTTCTTTCCATGTCCAGATGGTATTATTCTTCCTAGGCCAGTCTGCTAGATGTCTGATCTTAAGGCAGCCTGGCAGGCTACTTAGATCATCCCCTCAGATGTCTCCACGTTTTCTTCTGTGACTGATTTACTGGAACAAGAAAAAATGAAAAGCAAAACTCAAAATTGCTACTTGCAGATGTGCACGAACTGCAATTACGTGAAGAAATCAAATGGAGCCACCTCATTAAGAACTGATCAAATATGTGAGTACCTCTTCTAAAAAAAGAAGAGGAAAAAGAAGAACAGTTAATGACTGACATGGTTTGAATTAATAGATATTAAGGCCAACAAGACTGTTATAGTTACCAGCCAGTCTGATCTGCAAAACACCAACCAAAGAAAACCTCAGGACTCTTCTGTTTCCACTGAATTATTTTTAAGTCTACACACAGGCCTTTATTAAGCACATTCATTTAGTCCTTCCATCATCCTGCACTATTCTGGCTTTATTATTTATTACAGATACAACAAAGGAAGATGATTTCATTGCTCACACCTAGTAGTTTTTGTGCCTTTCTCTGCATGCTGTAAAACCAGCAGACTTACGAATGACCTGATCTGCTTTCTCTGGCACTGCTTGGCATTCTGGCCACAAACCAGCACCAAACCGTAATCCCTACTGAGAAAAATTTGACGGACAACTAAAACATACCAGTAGCAGTTAGCTCACTAGCACTCTCAGTCTGTTTCCCGCTCAATTAAATTTCCCTTTTTAGAAATAATTTTATCTGTTTCCTGCAAATAAGCTCTCTGCACTGTTTTCTGTCAGGTATCCTAATCAGATTTCAACTCTACAGTGATATAATGAGTTAAGTGTAGCATTTACTCTCCACCTAGGGACTATCACGCTACCTACTTCAGTGCAAAGCGTATTAACATTGCAGAGCGCTCTCTCACTGGAACACTTAACACATAACTGCCAGTTAATACTGAAGCGTGGACCACTGGTGATAGCATCACGGTCTATTTTGGCTTATTTATATAGAGATCGCGTCTGCATGTCCATCTATTTCCAGGAGGCATCCTTAACAAATGCAACTCAAAAAAACCCCACCCAAACTTAGAAACCATTTTTTACTTCTAAAATGCAATATTTTTCCCATATACGTAGCAAACCAGAATCATTAGATTAATTCTCCTCCTTCAGTCACTAATCACTCCAGGAGTATTTCCTCAGTTTTAGTCCCCCTGGGCTTGAAGCCAGAACCAAAATATACTTTGGACCTGGACGGGCAGAAAACTCCAGGGACAATAAAAGTTCCAGGCATGGGCATTGCCCTGGCTGCTAGGGTGGAAATAGGAGATGCAAAACCAAAATGAGACTCCAGGGGCTGATATTCTGTTCTTACAGAACTGCTGTGCCACCAAATACCGTTTCTCATAAACACCATGGTCATGACGGCCATATAAAAGCCCGGGAGGTGGAGCAGTCTCCACTCACGGAGGCTAGAAGGATTCCACATCTATCAAACCATGACAGTATGACCCAAGAGAACAAACTCTCTAGCTGATCCCAAGTTTTGCACACAGTTTTCAAGGTAAAAATCAACACAAATGAGTAACTTTTTGAACTAGACTCCAAAGATTGTTAAAAAAAAGAAAAAAAATTACAGTGCTATTCCTCTACAGATGGAGGGGAACAAGAGAGAAAAAAGTCAAAAAATGGAGTTGAGGGAGGCAGGGAGGAGTTCTCCAAGACTGAGGTCTTTCTAGGCTTTTTTTTTTTTTTTTTAAAAAAAAAAAAAAGGAAAAAGTTCATTCCTTGAGTTCTGGTGCAGGAAGAACATGCAGAGTCTGTAATAAGGATCTCTGCCAGGAGGGAAGGGTTGCTCCTAATTTTTTTCCTATCAGGGAGTATTGGTTTTTTTAATGCATGTGGGTTTTTTTTTGTTTGGTTTGAGGGTTTTTTGGGGGGGATGGGGGGGTGGGTGGGGGGTGCTGCATGTGTCTTCACGATAGGACTTCTTAGCTCCTTAAAGCATTGCTTTAATTAAGAGTTGAGCTCTGCAATCTAAAGACCTTGTATCATGCATAACCACTGGCTGGAAGTGTTGAATCATGAACTCAATCACATATGTAAAATCCAGAGACTACAGTGAGATTAAAACTATCTCCATTAAGACATGTTTTGCAAAGTGTCTTCTACTGAGGATGTATTTTGATAAAATATGACTCTTATCTCCATGCTATGGATATCTGGGCTGTTATTCTAAAAATAATTGAACTTTTTTTCTTCAGTTCAGGAAGAAGTTTAATTTTATTAAGTGACTGCAAAGCAATGTACAATATTCATAAGCAAGTCATGAAGACCGCAGGCTAATACTGGCATGGTCAACTTGCACAATAAAAGGAGAGATTAAGCTTCTTGTCTTAATTGCACTTGTGTAATCAATTTTTTTTGAATACTGAGGAATTGAACAAAATGGTGCTTTCATTTAATTTAAACACTAACAAAAATTAACATTTGGACTTCTAGCTAAGCAGCCAGAAATTACTTCCACTGATCATAGTGCAGCGCTCATACTCTTGCTCTAAGTAAGTAGCTCAATGACATCCAAACAATCCAATCCGTCAAAACAGGGACACAAAATGAAAAACTATTTTAATACTCTTGCCATTTTAGCATGCCATAAGTTAATTAGTGGTATTAACATTTGAGTTTTGAAACCCAAACAGAGGTTGGTTTCAATGACTCTAGACAGTATAAGGCTGCAGAGCAAGGCTAGTCAAAGCAGAATTTCAGTATTATAAAATACTGAGAGAGTCCCTGAGATTGAAGACCTTGTTTTAAGAAAACAACCAGGAGATGTTAGATTGCATACTTTTAAGTTTTTTGTCTTCTGGTTTACAGGTCTCAAAATTCTTATTTTCCCTGGTTTTCCCAGAGCTTGAGAAACTAGAAATGGTATTTAAAGGCGAGAACTAAGTGTAATCATCCCAAAAAGAAGTCACTAAAACCAGCAGAGTGTAGCGAGTGTCCCTGTGAGTGCATTCTGCTAGTAATATAAGCAACCTGTTCAGCTAATATTATATTTAATCTTCATACAATGCTTACTGAGGGGAAAAAATTGAATCTGTAAGAAAGTTATTGCATTTAATATTTCCCATAACATGATGCACATGGTTTACTGACATATCTCCAGGAGGCTGTAAGAGGAAAAAAGCAGCCTCCATCCCTCTGAGTGCTAACTGCAGCATTACTGCCAGACCTTAACAGGGAGGGCAGGAGGCAGCTGCCTGCAGTCCCACCTTGGCAAAGTGGGGCCCAGCCTCAAGAAATGAGGCGGCTAAACCTTGCAAGAGGCAAGCCCTAGAGTCTGCTGGCCTGGGTTGGCATGAAAGAGAGCCACCTTTAATTCTAGGCCTAAGCCTTACTCTTCCTCGGGGCTTTTCTGGTCCCCTCAAACTGATTTTTGCAGCTCAGCAGAGATGGAGGCCAGCACCATGGCAGACTTCAGTCCCAAGTGTTTGCTGGAAGGCTCTTGGAGCTAATGTTCTCCCTCCTGCCTGCATGCAGACCCGCTTTCTACCAAACCAATGTCAAACACTCCCATAGAAAGTGCCACTGCGACTGGGTCAAGGTAAAGGACTCAGCAGCCAGCTCAGACAGCTCCATGTCCACCACAGCCTCCAAAGGATCAACCCTAAATAGCAAGCTCTGTAGCCGCCAACAAAGAAATCCAACCAGAAAAACTTAATGGGAGATATAGTGGTCAAGCTGAGACTTGGGTTTTCTCCCTGTTTCAAAAACTCCAACAAGACTACAGATTGTGTACACACTAGTTAAACCCTAACTAAGGCTATCAAAAAAAATTAGGATGGAGTATCTACTGTACATATGGTCTGTCTAGGCCTCTCTACAATTATGAATGCCTGCTTGTTTCCAGAGGAAACCCAGGATACTTGCCCATCCACTGAGATGATGGCAATGCCTTTCAGAGCCCTGTTTTGGATGTCATCTGCTCAACAGAGCTCTGTTTTGGCCAGACCATGGGACAGGCTGCCCAGAAAGGCCACGGAGTCTCCATCCTTGGAGATACTCAAAACTCAACAGCAGCATACCCAAGCCACCTGCTCTAACTGCTTTGAGCAAGAGGTGGGAATAGAGGCATGCAGAGGTCCTGTCCAACCTACCCGATTCTGTGATTCATCTCTCCCCTAAAATTAGCCAGCTGAAACTGTGCAGGATGTTAACGTGAAAAATAATGAAGATAAAAGTCAAAGGTGGTTATATTTGGTAGGGTTAAGATACGGAAGAAATCTTAAACTGAAAATTTTAAGGAAAGACAAGAACAGACACAGGTTTCACTAACTCCTGCTCTGCTGTAATCCAGACCAGTCATTCGTGGTTCACCATGGCAGATACTATTTTAAGAAAGAGGCTTGAAACTTTTAAACTAAATATAACTTTTAAACAGCAAGAAAAATATTCTGAAGTGTCTTGTGCTTAGTGAATTCTTTTATCTATTAGAGCTCAATTCAGCTCTCATGAGGTCACAGTCCATCCATTAATTTTAGTGCAATTTGGATCACGAGCTAAATTAAGTCAGCCTGTCTTTTTAATCTCAGCGTTTTGGATAGTCACAATCATGGCCAAAACTGATTACAAAGAGTCCCTTCTCAGGCCATTCCACTTTTAGTGAGGTCCCCATGTTTTTTTAAGGAGGTTAAGTGACTGCATCAATTCATGCAGTAAATCATTGACTTCAAAGTGCATTTACTTGCTCCCTGTTGCCTGGGTTCATCCACCTAATTTGTTTTCTGTAACTCTGGCACCTAAATTGCTAGCCAAGCGCTCTCTATATTCTGTGCAGAGGGAAATCAGTTGTCACTTAAAAGCTTCAAATTCTTTGGACTGAATTTGGGCTGATGTATCTAGATCTCCCATTAGTTACAGCTACAGACAGATCAATGCTTTTGCGCCAGAGATAGGACTCTGCTTTCTCACTCCCACTATTTTGGAAAGTAGACTACCACTATTTCTGCTGCCATAGTATTTCACTAAATAAAGGACACTGTATTCAGCAGCAGTTATTGAAAGTAAGCTTGACAGAAATTTTCCATCAAAAGTATAGATGGAAAACACAGCTTCTGTAAAAATGTAGTGAAAAGCGAAACAAAACAGGCTATAGTTACCTCCACTTAAGAAACAGAGTGGACTGTGTTTGGGAACTTGCATTCAGCGGAAAATTTGCTGTCTTTCTGGGAGCAACAAATATGCTGACTGATCAGTAATTTCCTGGCCCCGTTGAACTTCAGTTCACAGGAAACACGGAAACAGGAGAGGAAATGAGCTCTCTCTTTGCAAGCACACAGAAGGTTACAGAGTGTTAAGGAAAAGCTAAAGTGGATTTATCAGAGACAGAACGTGTTACTCTTCCTCCTATGACAGGATAAAAGGCCCTTTAGTAAGACAGAAGTAGGAGATGCTCTGTATCTTCAGTTAATATACAGCTTTTTTATGCTCTTTCACAATATAAAACTAGAAAGTGCTTCTCAGTGCATTGCTGCCAAACAGGAAGGCTGCACCGTGTGATACTCACTTAGGTCTCAACCGAGACAGTGAAATAGAGAACATGCATTTTCTATACACAGTACAGACAGCATCTGGAAGGGGTTGCAAGCACATGGGAGGACAGAATTAGAAGTTAAAAGGATTTGAGAAATCGGTTGGAACGGACTTAAAATAAGACGATAATACAGCATGAACAAATGAAGAGGTAGTTATCAGCTACACAAATGCAACATGGAGAATGGGTGGATGTGGGGGTCAGATAGGGTCACAAATATATGTCTGTGTCATGCCGTTGCAAAAACAGACAGACAAACAAATGATGACCCTAAAACAAACTTCACCTTGGAATCTATAAACATTTGTTTCACCTGTAGATGTTAATGCTTCAGCAAGAGTACTGCACCCAGCCTGGGCACCACACTTCTCAGAAAGCATGGACTACCACAGAGTGGCCAAAGAAGAACACAGATAATTAAATGTGATGAGAACAGTAACTAGGGTTGTTGTGTTTAGTCCAGGATTTTTCGACTTCTGTTCTCTGCTGCTGCTCAGGATCCTTGACCATATTACATCTTCCATGTGACTCCCATTCCCATTACTCATCCTGCGTCACAGACTGGTCAGATGAGATTTTCCATATTGCAGCATGGGAAATTTTGTTCTACAGAAATCCCAGTTCCTTTAACAACCACATAACACTGTTCTCATAGGGAAATGCGTCTGCAAGTTATAAATGGGACAGCCAGCATCAGAACTAGAACTGAGGCCCAGGGTTCAGCTCACCCCACTAAAAGCACAGCTAATTTCCTTCTTGCCTACACCTTTTATATCGATGTACAGCCAGAGCAGAGGTAGGGCTGTGACCTGTTCTCTCTGTCCCAGATGACTTGATTGATTGATACAGAAAGGACAGGGAGGCACAGCAGTGGTTCAGTGACATTACAGCTTCTACTGTAAAGCAACAGGGAGAAAAAAATTCAGATAAAAGAGAAAAGGAGAAGCAAAAGTGGCTTACAAAGACAGAGCAAAAAAGGCAGCAGCGGGAGAGAGTCGCTGCTAATTGAAGAACTCCCTGCATCTGACAGTCCTAGAGAGTCCAAACGTACTCATGGGCAACTCTAGCACCAAAAAGAGCTCCAAAAGAAATGTAAAAGCAGCTCTTTTCTTTTTGTGTTAATTAATATCAACCAAGCATACAAAAATCAAAAGCAACAGATGTCTTAGAAGCAGCAGGGAATTCACAGAGGCCCGTGCTTTTTTGTTGTTCTTCACTAGTACGTCAAATACTTCAGCGATTCATCAAATAGCCTTGACATTTTCCTACTGCGTAATGCTGCAGATACCCGTGTTTTTAGCTCGCTAAATGCTTGGGAAACACTATACCTTAAGAGGAGACAAGCAGGAGTGTTGGTTCAGGAACCTCAGCTCCTCAGGCTGAGGGAATGTTATGGAAATGTCTGGAGAAGATAAGTTTATCTCTGACCAGAGAGCATAAGCCATCATCATTTCAATGCCAGTGCCTAGAGGAAGCTAAGGCCACGCTGCGCTGCCTCAGAAAGTGTTTTTTATTTACTGTTTTCAGTAAAACATTAAGTTCTTTTGCCATGGGCAAGATTTCCACAGCAGCACGTGCCTGCTCTCCCGTCAGAGCCCAGCAGCGGGGCTGGCTGCGCTCCCAGGCCCAGGGCAGGGACATGGCGAGGAAAAGCTCCACCACCGGCCCGAGAGAGCTCCGGCTACGCGCTTCCCCCGAAGCCCAGCCACCGCCACCATCCCGGCCTCGTCTGCGTGCCCCAGCTCCCCTGCCCGGTGCGGAGGTGCTCTGCCCACGCTGCACCGTGGGGCTGGGAGCAAGCCTCCCTCCTCCCGCTCCGCCGTCCCCTCCCTTACGTACGCCAAGGTAAGCCAGAGGCCACGGCCATTTCTGTATGAATACATGTCGTACAAGATATCTGCTGGCTCACAAGCCCTTTTTTGTTTGCTGCAGATACTGCTGCCTGACAAGGAAAGCAGAACCACGTTCGCCTTGAGAATAGGCTGTGCTTGCAAAGGCATCCCCATCGCCCAGCAGGGATGGGCTGGAGGACAAACGCAAGCCACCTCTCCTTCAGTTTGCCACGGGGGCCAAAGGAAGGGGTTTCAACCTCATCGTAAAACAGCATATTAATACATAGTTGTCAGCAGTACACTTCCGGTGAACTACGTGAAATTAATTCATTACTGATTTTCCTATTTGGAGGATCATTCTAAAGACAAATGAGGGATGAATCATGAAATAAAAAAGGTAACATTGTCGAATTTTATGAACAAATTTCTTTCTCGTGGTGTTTTGCAGGATAATGCACAACCATATGAAGTTTTTATAGCTACAGGTTGAATATTTGCTCCACAGGGCACGGGAGAGAGGGGGAGACCGCAAGGCTTTTTGCCCCTTTCTCCCCAGCTCTCCTCCCCATTAATCACAGCATGCCCGCTCCTGCAGCATGTGTAGTACCTACGAGCAAAGTGTCTCCCTCCCTTTTGGATCTGTTCTCCATCTGTGAGAGCCATTCTGCGACTCTCCAAGAGCAAGAAATGAATCAGAGACCAGTCTGCAGCTGCATAGGTGATATAGGTTTGGGAAGGACGGTTTGAAAGACTACAAAACAGAAAAACAAAAGTGGAAAATCTACAGGTATCAAGAGGAACCCAGTAATAACCTGCTGGAAGCACACAGATTCACTGGAATGAGATTATGTGTTGTCATTTTCCATTAGTCCTCCCAACTGATTGCAGCATTTGATATATGCAAGCAAGATTCTCGGGCAATGGCAGATTAACACAACTCATTTCTTCCATCATTTGAAAGTCATTAGGATTAGAGCGCTGCACGCACCAGAAGCATCAAATTAAGCACCCATCACAGGATCAATCCCCATCATTCCCCAGGTTTTTGCAAATTAACACTGCAAATTAAGTATTTTAGTGAAAGAACTTTTAATTTGTTTTCTTGGTTAGCAATTATTTAATTATGCCTACTTTTAAAACACAGGATGATCAAAAGTTCTCTTTTTTACATAGCTAACAAAGCTGTAGCTAACAAAGCAATATTTTACTACTCCATGTTACAACTGCAAAATTATGATGTGAATGTAGAAACTAAAATTCAAATTAAAACTCATCTCTCACTTGGTTGTTATTAAACCTGGTAATAATACTTGCATTACCAAGGATTAGTGGAAACAGTAGGAAAGTACAGTTCACAGTCAGAAGTAGCAGGAAAGTGGGAAAATGCAGCGGTACCAACTTTCAAATAATTTTATCCATCTGTACTGTAAATCAAGACATTCTCTAACTTCAGGCTCCCAGCCTGCCAAGCGCTACTTACATTGCTAGATCAAAGCATTCAGAAGCACAACATGGGCTAAATAAACTTTTATGATACTTTGATTTGTTGACCAAAGACAGATAATCTAGAACACCGTGGCAGTACAAGTACCACCAAGCACGGAACAAACAGGCTCTGTATGTTTGCCAATTCACTTGACTATCATAATCTTTAACATAAAATGTAATATTCTGGCTTAGGCTTGCTGGATTTATTGACAGAGTAAGACAATTAACACTGAGAGAATAAATCTGGGGAGTACATCTCCTTATTCAGTATGCCTCAGAAAGATAGCAAATCTTTTCAAAGTGTTGCCATGTACAAGAAAATATACAGAACGATAAAAAGAGGAAGCAGAAAAACACTCCACAGCGTATGGTTTATGTAAATTGAAACTGAAGTCTGTATACGGAAAATGAGAACAAAATGTAACATTTATTGGATTCTATTCACTTGGAACATAAAGCTGGAATTATAACAGCAGGTGTTCTCAGATACATGTTTGAATGCCCAGAAATTACTCCAGTACAATTTTTGTCTACTAAAACAAAGTATGTTTTAGTAATTTAGAAATACTAACACCATTTTGAGCTAGGTCTCCCAAGTCTGCTTTTTTTTCCAGGCCAGTTTATCTTCTGCTACCACTCCACATACTGTACAGGCAGCATCTTTTACACAGTATGCCACAAAAAAGCTGAAAACTGCTAATAAAAACTGGTAAAAGAAATCCTTTTAAAACTGTGATTCTTTCCCCAGATGTTATTACAGATTAACACCACACACACCCCCACAAGTGGAAAAAGAGAGAAGGTAGGTGTAGAACATGCATAATGCTAGACCTATGCATTTCCAAAAGCAGATATTGCCAAAAAATTAAATTATTTTCTCTCTGTGCAGAAAGTACACAAACACTACTGAAAATAGAATAATGTATGTTATTAGCCCCCTCATATCCCATTCTATGCAGGCCACTTTGGAGCAAAGTGTGCCCCCTCTTTCACAGCTGTATATGATCTCCAAAGTAGCTGGTGTGCTGATAGACTCAAAACGCTATTTGGGAAGTCCTTTATGAACCATTATCATACCGTGGAGCAGTTGCAGCTCCATTTCAACAAGGTGCTCCAATCCATAGTCCCAGGAGACCACTACAACAAGGGAGCCAGTTTATATACCTCATCTTTTAATGAGTTAGAAGTTTAGAAGTTACGATTTCATACAAAAAGTCACCCTCGTGGCTCCTCCACAAGCCACATACACCGCCCTAATTACTTCAAGTAACTAAATTCAGTTGTGTAATTCCGAGCCAATTATTTTTTTTTTCTCCTCAAGTAGGAAATCAGGACTTTAATGCAGAATGTGCAGATGTGCATATCCAAGTGTGTGCATTTGCTTATGTATATGTTTATGCTTCATAAGCCTTCTGCTAAGGTTTAATTCTCACTTGATCATACATATCTGAAGAGGATTGAACTCAGAGGATTTCACAGAGTAAATACTTTAAATCTCAGAGCTGGATTTTATTTCCTGCTGTTATGCAAGCGGTTTAAAGCAGTGAAATACATTCTGGAACCACCAAACACATGTCCCAGGACTTGTCACATAGGGATTGATTTCTCCATCTTCCCAGATCGCAGATACTCATTTCAGCCAAGGACTGCATATTCTTATCATCTACCACAGCCAATTTTTTTTTTCTAGTCTGTGGGCCAGATACAAATTTGTTCCAACCTGAAATCAGAATTCAGGAGAAACACTCCATAGTGAATCAATATTCACCAACCAAACACCTCTCTTGAGAAAGATTAGGCAACATTTTTGCCATCTGATCTTCCCAGAGGAGTGAGGACAGCCTTAGTTCTGCTTTGCACTCCTTCAAAGCAAACTGCTGAAAAATTCAGGTAAACATGCACCCGCCCTGTTGCTCCAGTCTCACCTTTCTCCCAGCCAGGGCTTTCTCCTTCAGGCAGCTCTAACAGGAAATTTTCACCTTTATGGCCGAACCTTGAAATGCTGTGACAGGATTTACAACCAGCAGAAGCAGCTGTTAATAATCCCATAATGAACCTGCAATGAATTCAAGCCTGAATCCAATTCTGCAGTCATTACCTCTGAAGCCATAGGCCCACTTGTTAAGGGGAAAGATCTCTACAAATATCAGAAAAAGCTGTGTGACTGAGTCACTGGTTTAAGCTTATTTCATTCCAAAAGTACTTTCAGGAAGTTTGTGTCTGTCCATGTGCTGTCCTGGGGGGAAAAAAACTCAGAAGCAAAAATAGCAGAAGAAATACATTCTTGTTTTGACTGCAAAAGAATAGCCAAATTCATTCCAAGCACAGAATCAGGCTGGAAAGTAATTCAAGAATGTAATTCCAGCGGAAAATAGATATTTTGACTCTGAGAAGAAGTTTGAAGGCAAAACCACCTCAGATAAGAATCTTGCTTTAACTAAGAGAATCACTGCTACTTTCCCACACAGCTGTAAATCAGGACCCTGTATATGCAATAAAAAGCAAAAAGCTCATCAGCTGGCAAAATCAAAAAAACAAAAGCTATTCCAAATTAATAAGAAAATGGTATTTCTACAAGCTGATAGGGATATTTGGCCTCCATTTTACACTTCTTAAAATCATGTCTGTCTTTTTTCCCCTTGTTATCTTGTTTCCAAATTATTATTTTTCCCAGTCTTCTCAAGAGCTACATCTCTGGGCCTGTGTGCAGCCAAGCAAATTCAATTAGAGTAAAAAAAACCCCAAAGACTTGCTCCTCTGAAACACAGAGGTGAAGACATGTCTTCAGGAAGGGTGCAAATATTTCTGTACTTCTCACCTCTCTAGTGCTTACACACCTTGGTGTCAATCTCAGGTAGCTTTCTAGACCTTCATCTGTCATGATATGTACTACACTGTAATACAAAGCCAGCTCTAAGCTTCTTGCTTGCAGTCAGCGTTGCAAAGTGCAACTCCGTGTGAAGGACAGTGGAGCTTGGTGCCCCAAGCACCAGACTGAAAGAAAATGAAGGAGTTTTCAGGAGCCATGGAAGTCAACCAGCGGGGAGCAAGGAAGCTGTGAAAGCATGAAGAAGCCCTTCTGGGGGCTGTGATCAGCGTGCTGTTTTCTTGGGGGTCTAGGGGACATCTCACCCCAGGCCAAAACAGTCCTTGAGGACTGTCATGCTACATCGGTGGCTGCAGTTTGAGGCAGCAGGTGTGCCAGAGCAACATGCGTGTGGGACAACACATGCTGTTGAGAAAGCAACATGAGGATCTCCTCCTCTCCTTTCCTATGGAGAACTGGACACTGCTCATGGTCTGTATACACCCAGACACAAACATGCTCATTCCTGCCCTGAGATCTTTCCACACAAAGGCAGAGGTCCCCATGCTCAGTGGGTCCTTGCTGGCACGTACAGAGCCGCACATAGGACCTCAGCTCAGGATACAGAAATTGCTCCTCTGTGCGCAGATGTAAGCAAGTGGGAAAAGTGAGCAATGGACGGAAGGAACAAATGTGACATGACACTGAGATGCTCTGCAGATCCGTGTGAGGACCCCTCAGTGGCATTTAAATCAGTTCTTCCCAGCAGCCAGAGAACATGCAGCATTAGGATTCCTGATGGCCTAATTTAAGTGCAGGCAGACCTACAGCTTTAGCACCCAACAAAACCAATTTTGCTCCGCCATCCACTTTGATCTGTTGCCTGTGACAACTACCCCCAGCTGCCTGCGGTTAAGAGCCACCCCTGTTGCATGGCAGAGTTTAGCTGTGGTAGTTATTGGCAGCGATGTTCTGGAGGACAGAAGTATAAATGGGCTAAAGCGTGGAAACCTCGTGGAGGCTGTGACCATCAGTAGGTAGTAAGAATGGCAGCTTGGACACAAGCTTTGGCTCAGGACGCTCCCCTGACAACACTGATTACCAAAAACGGGCTATTGTAGCAATGATACCTTCCATACATACCTATAGCTATATCTGTATATACACACCCATGCGGCCTGACGTTTAAATTCATACTAATCTAATACTTATTGTCATGGGAGACCTACAGTGTGACCTGGTATGGCCATTACTCTACCAGAGACAGATAATCAATAACATCTCTTCTCATGACTCTTGCATGCCTAGGGGTGCTGTTGCAGCAGTAGATGCAGGATATACACATAGCCCGTGGTGTCCCAGAGAAGGGGCACCTGACGGCCAGCCAGCTGCAGCTGCATCAGGAATGTCCTGAGGTACGCTGCCACCTTGTTGTAGTTTAGAGAGATGACAGTGAGCAGCCTTTACTCCTTCCACTTCATTCACAGCAAGGTTATCTGGCATCCAGAGAAGTGTGGCTGTGTTTGTTGTTGCAGTGGAAATTAAGGATGTTGAGGGTGCTGGCTGTTTAACAGTACAGCCTGGGAGTCCTGCAGGACACACCAATTCTAGTCGGATGCACTGAAAAAAAATACTTTCTCCCTTTCAGCCCTGATACTACAAACGTACGTAAAAGCACATATCATTTGATGGGTTCTGGTTTGTCTAGAGCAATATATGCTTGTCTAAGAACAGGAACAATGTTCGTAACAAGGCTGTCAGTAGGTTTAAGTCAGCCTAAGGATTCTCTGACTTTCTCAAAATCTGTAGCTGGCAGCACATTTCACCATAAATGAGGTATTTTTGCTCACACCTACATATTAAGTGTTGCCAGGGACTAAAGTAAATTTCATCCCGTTCTGGAATAAAGGATTAGGGAGTTAGGGAGGGAAAGGATGAGAAAACAAGCCTTGTCATCGCTCCTAACAGGAAGCACTGCCAGTTTAAACAAAATAAAGGAGAAAGTTCAGTGGCCTTATAGCTTCTGCTTCAGATCCCTCCTGCCTGGGACATCCTGGTCCTTCTAACCAACACAGCGTTCACTGCCTGAGCACGGTGGTGGCGGAAGTAGAAGCGGTGGGATGGCGGGGGGTGGTCTCCCTGCCGCAAAGCAAGCTCAGCTTCCTCGTTACCGTTCCTCACCAAAGATACTACCTTAAACCAGCCTGGAAGCTCTGTTAGGGATTACAGTCTGGATGGGAAAAATTATATCATAATCATGAATGCGTTCACAACAACAGTAATTTCTTACAAAATGGAGGGAACCAGAGTCATCGAGAAGCTGAAAGATGAAGAAAGCAAGGATCTGCAAGCTAACCTTCTATGTAAATCAAGGCTGGCTCCAGCAAATTCAGCCAAGTTACACTGGAAGAAAGACTATAAACAAGATCAGAATCTAGCCCACAGTCCTGCATTTCATCACACTGGTAATATAAAAAAAATAAAGTCTGAATGCAAACATTGAAAAAGAAGTGCAAACATTTTAGAAGCTAAAGGTCCGAGGTTGCAGGACTGGAGGCTTCGTGGACTGTGTGTTGGTCTGGGTAAATTCAGTATGAAACACTGTCACTCACTTCACACAGATGTGAAAAGAAGCCTATAGGATGCAAAGGAATGAGAAATTTCGTTATTTGGGTGAACTGTGAACTATTGACATATCTGCCTGTTCAGGACATCCTCTGCACACTTCTTGGAGCTTGCACACACACACAAGTTTAATGGGTTCAGCTTAAAATAGCCATTTTCAAGAGCTGTATTTTTACCTACATAACCCAGGATAAAAGTGGTTTGAAAGTATACAGTCACATAGCTTTATCTCCACCGATACAGAAACATTCCCTTAACTGGCACTGCTCTGTGTTATGGTCAGTCTTCCACAGTGGTCCTCTCCAAGTTGCAGGTTGGGCTTTTCTTACTATTTCCTGAGGTGCTTGTAGAGCTTATACCAAGAATCTGGGACCAATTACCATGAGACAGCCAAAGCAAGAGGGTAAGTTAATTAGGTAAAGAACATTAAATTGAAATCAAACCACCATGTTTCTGTGCCTCAGGATAGGATTTCAGATGTTTCATAAGAAAGTGGAAGAAAAGACAGTAAGACCTCAGGAAATACGTCTTAGCACTAATGATTTGAAAATTCTATTTTCTGGAAACCAGAACAATACAATTCATAAGTGAAGCATTTGAAAAAGGTTTAGAAAAAGAAAAAGCTACAAGTGAACTAATTTTTTTAGCTTAATTCACTTAAAATACAGAACTTGGAGAATCGTTTAAGTAGACAATACAATCCGTTCAGACCTTTCTCGGTACCTTTTATCTTCTGGCTGTCAGCAAGAAGCAAATGCTACCTTATGCCATACTGTCTATCGCTGTGAGAGATGACAGCTGTGTTCATCCAATCCTTTCTTTCCTTCATCTTAATTAGAATTGAAGACCAAAAATTTGTGGCTCTCAACACCCAGGAGATATGTAAACTACAAGGGAAACATAGCTAAGGTCTTGCCTGCGTGTGTTGCACACCAGATAAGGCAACGCTCTTTCCTTCCCCTCTCCTATTTACAGTGTTTCTACTACAGCGTGTGTTCGGTGGTACTAAGCTATACAGTACAGCAAAAGCTTTTTATGAACTCTCACATCTGTGCACACATAGTGGTAATAACACAAGACTGTAGTAACTGGGAACATTTTGATATGACATTTTTCTAAAGGAAACCTTATTTCCTTGATTTCTGCAGGAAGGAGAGAAGCCTGCTCAAAACTCTCAGACCTGCATTTAAAGCACTGATGGGAGACCAAAGCAGGCATTCAAAACCCCACTAAGTTTCACCTTTGAGAATGAAATGCCATTTTGGATGCTCATTTGAAATTAGGTTTACTTGATTCAGATGTCACTTGCATGACAGAAACAGTAGCTTCTGAGCAAAGTGCTCACCAAAAGGAAATGAAACCACTAACAGAACTGAAGAGCTGAAAATAAACACACAGTGATGCAGCTAACACACTTAACTCACGGACGCTGCGCATCCTGATTTTCTTAGATGGCCTCTGCTTAAGGATGTCAGCCAAACGCTCTTCAGAAACCCAGGGATGATTTTCAAAAAATCCAGCCCTGGGTGCTGATCCTGAAGGACTCTGAGAGACTTCACCTGTCACAGAATCCCCTAAAATTTGTCTGCTGGGTCTCTGACAAGAGAAGCATGTCCCTGTGCTAGCTTTTGCTGTTGGAGCGAGTTAATAAAAAGAATTATCACTCCCATAGCATTTCATGCCATTGGTAAGTGAAAAACTAATTCATATGGTTCTTTTTTCCCCCGGAAGATTATTTGGCTCTGTTACAAAGTGAAAACAAGCATTTTCTAAATTCCTAGCAAAATAAAAAATTCAAAGTATTCTCAAGTTCCAAAAAATCACTCATTATTGTTTAAAACTTTTAATTTTATTTAAAATTTAAAAATGTGGTGACTTTATAGAAAAGTAATGATACCTTGGCTTTTCAGAACAAACAGTCAGACTAATGTCTCATACATATGGAATGTGATAGTGCCATCAAATCTGCTTTTTCTCTGGGGAAAAAATCTGTTCCACTTCATATCTTTAAAGATTTGATTCACTTAATAATTTTTTTTTCCTGAAGGACTTAAACTAAGGTAAAGTGGCACCAGATAACCAGAGGCAGCACCCAACCCTCAGCAATATTACTTGAGCTGATGTGCGCTCCTGGTCTTACGAGGACGGATGCCAGTCCATCGCACAGTCCCCCTTCCCTTCTCTTTCCCCCAACCTTAAGTTTGTATTTGGCCCCGTGGTGTGGACTGATAATGTTGCATATCTTGTAAAACTAGTTCCTGCACTTGTAAATAGAAATAATACTTCATCTAGTATAAAAACATGTTGAGGTACACACTGCAACTTTATTTTCCTCCTATTTTTTTGTGTTGAATACTGTGCTGTATCTTCAGGGGTTTCAGCCTTTACTTCTAGATCATTTGATATAACAAACCTAATAAACAGACACAAGATAAACACACAAATGGAAGCTAATCCCTTTACTATTAAAAAAGGGCTATAGTAGTAGAAGTCGTATAGTTCAGAGAAGTCGTATAGTACAGAGGAATAAAATGCTTCAGCTACTTTCAGCCACCATTTGGGAAAGAAACATCATGTTCAAGACACGCAAATATCACACTTATGGTTCAATTTTTACTTGCCATAGTTGCAGCAACTCCTAAGTTTATCGGAGCATAAGATGCTAACAAAGAATAGCATGGCCTGTCTGGTTTTCAATTTATTTTGTGCCTTTGATGGCAATTTTTATATAGCCACTTTCAGAGCTTCCTCTTTCTCATTCACCAAATCACTCTTAGAAATATCGCAACAGGAACAAGCGAGTCCTTTTAAAACCATGCTAAGAACATGACTACGAACCGCATCTTTAAATAAACTGCTGTTCTCCTCAAAAGGAAGTATTTGCTGTGAATTATTCTAATGTGTAAGACAACAAATGGTATTTTGACTTGCATTTCATAAGGCTTTCCCAACACTAATGAGCGCAGCCTCCCAGGCCTCCTCCAAGGATGGCGGCTGTTCCTTCTCTGCAGGAACAGAGGCACCGTGAAACCCCGTGAATGCCTTGGGGGTCACGGAGGAAGTTTGGGGTAAGGCTCAGCTCAGCTCGTGGCCCCCCCAGCTGTCGGATCTGCCTCCTGAACCAGACCCAGCAACCGCTTCTCCCTGGGCAGACTGGTCACTGCTGCTGCCCAGAGTGAGATCCTTCAGCCAAAATGAAAAATGGAGGGGAAGGGAGGAATCTTCCACACCTCTCTAGCCCTTTTCTAGCTCTTCACCTTCTCAAGATCTTAAATCCTTGATTATCAATGGTAAACAAGGAGGTCAATCAACCCCTCCCCTTCGAGCCAGCTGGTGGTTAACCAGCAGCACCCCACCGGGCACTGCACCAGCCAATTCTCCTTGTGACTTGCCAATGCCACCACACAACAGGAGCTCGATTCGGCAGGATCCTCCTCTTTCCAGATCGTGCAGAAGCCTCGCTAGCTATAGAAAATAATAGGTTGAAACGAAAATCACTGCCTACCTGTGACTTAAACAAACAAACAAACAAAAATCATAAGGCTCAGATCCCAAGCTGGCACTGCTGTCCTGTAGTGCCAGAAAAAACATTTGGCAATGTATGTATTGCCGAGTTGTTTCTTACTGAATCACATCACATCCATAGGTATCCTGAGCAATCCTAAGTGCTGATTTATTTGATAACTTAGTAGACTTTGAACATTTTTCCAGAAAGGAATGCTGGACCTGAAGGTTTTGTTGTTATTTTGTTCAAGTGAAGCAACAGTAGCTGAAAAAACTCGCATGACTCCTCAGCAGAGGTAAGAAAAAAAACAACTCTGTTTGCATTGTGGCAGACCTTGAAATCAGATCAAACAGCAACTGTGAAGCAACCTCTTTTGAACTGCAAGAGCGGGTGTAAAGAATTATTTAACCTTATGCTCTTATGGTGAGATTAGATGCAAACTTGAAGAGACCGGATCAGAAACAACACTAATCAACAAATCTTTCACAAGACATATACTGTTCAAAATAAGGTAAATCTTTGAAGTGGGTGATCATGGGAGATTTATTCTATCATACTTTTGGTCCTGCAATTTTGCATCATCAAAGTGAAACTCAAAGGACTAGTTAGGCTTTCCATTTTAGCTAAGTGTAAACAGATCTTCTTCCATTTCTGTAGATTGTTTTACATTTAAGGATGTCAAAATACGCCGCAGAGTCCATTAAATGGCATTCATTTTTGCAGGGAAGGGGGAGCAAATGATGCACAGAAAACTGCAATGATCCCCCTGGAAGTCACAGAGCAGCAATGTTTAGAAAAGACCCACTGCAAGCCCTGTGCCTTCCCTACCAGGCTGCTCTGCGGACCGGAGGCTGTCGTGACTCCAGAGCACCAGCCCCTCCTCAGGGTCTAAAGACAAGACGTGGGGAATGCGTTTCTCTTGATGAAGCAAGCTTGTGGCTGGTGAGACTACATGCAAGCTACTGTTTAACAAACGCCTCCCAAAGGCTGTCCACACCGGCGTCCTCTCGCTGCCCTGGGCAGCCGGCGTTCCCCTGAGCGCCTCCCTCCCAGCCGTGGGGGTAACAGGGCACGGCAGTGGAGGAGGAGCCCATGGGAAACGAATTCGGCACGTGCACTTCGGCAGGGGAGCCCCACGCTGAAGGGACGAGACACGCGGCATCGGCACAACTGCCCACGCGGCTTCAGCTTTCTCCATGGCTGGCTGAGCAACGCAGGCTCAGCGGTGGCAGATCCTAGGTATGATCTTCAGCAAGTGAGATCTGAGTATCAGACAAAACCAGAGCCCAAACTTTCACTAAACACTGGGAAAAACATAGAACCGGGCTCAAACCTCACTGCCTTTTGCTGCTGGTAAGGAGACGGAGCTGAATTTCTTAGTCACAGAGCCTTGGTATTGGGGGTCTCGACATGGATCTGAACAAACCGTAGCTAAAATTGCCATAAGAATACAATAAAATCCCACTGCTAAATCCAGAGAACGGCACTGCATTTCCCCATAAGAACCTCTGTTTTATTCTGTGCCACTGGATAAGTCTTTGAGCAAGAATAAACCAAATATTTGCTATCTTACCAATTTCAAGGCCAAAGCTGTACACAGTTACAGCTCACTCATGCTCTAGCTCTTCTGAAAAGGAGATAGTTACAGTGAATGAAGTTACATTCTAGTATCCCTTTATAAACACAACACACAGGTTTCTCAGTCTGTTCATCCTTATTGTTGTGTCAAATAAATGAGATTTTGTTATTTTTACAAAATTAAAAAAGTATGAATTTACAAGTTCATGGCATTTTTAAATGAAAATCTGTATTCACATCTCTTTGAATATTACCATCCGTCCCTGAAAATGGGCCCAGTAAGCAACCTGGTGAGCCCAGGTGAGCTAGACACACGGCAAGAGGCTGAGCAAGTGAATTTTTCTGGAAGTCAAAATGCAGCACCTGCCTGAACTGACTGTAGCTGATAGAGGCACAACTGCCCCCCTCCACGAGTTTCCCAATATTCCAGCTCCATTTCAAAGCCCCCATAATCTTAGAAAACAGTGTCCTGGCCAGCTGAAGGCAGTAGTCTCTCTGGCAGCCTACACGCAGATCTGAAATATATTTCTCCCTCTAAGCATGTTAAACCTTAGACAGATCTACATGTCTGGTGTTCACAGCGAAGTAGATGCAGCGAGCCTGTCGCCTGAAGGCCCACGAGGAACCTGCCTGGAAGGACACCACAAGCCGTTGTCCCTTGTAAGGGGTTAATCCGAAACCACATTAGAGATGGCAGAAAAAATCACTCCATTTGACTTTTGTGGCTCTTTGGGTAACCAAGGTCTTACTGTAATTATGTGTCTACACATAATGTATACTCTATATATCTGTAGAAGGCAGAAAGTTGTATTAGTCTCGCATCACAGACTAGTTTCGGTATAAAATCACATCCCTTAATCTGAGGGGAGGCAAGAACTTTCGGAACAGGTGAAGCAGAAGGACTCGGATGTTGTACCTTGCATGGAGATCCTGCTAGCTGACCTTTTTCAAAACTCCATCTAATCATTTGGTCCTTTGAAAGGCATCAGTGAAGTTAGGATCTAGAAGTGGCCCCAGAACCCACTGAAGTCACTGGGTACCTCATGGCTTTCTGTAAGCTTTGGATTCAGAGTGCAAGATCCGTACAAAACCTAAACCTCAGAAAACTGCATGTACAAGAACAAATGGGACTGATCGCATCGGCAGATGCAGAGCTTGTAGCAGCTTAAAGTCATTTTGTATACAAGGAATTTAGGATACAGGACAAGACAGGCTCGGTTTCTCCGAGGAGATGGGGTTAACCTGTCTCTTGCAGGGAGCCTAGCTCCTGGTATGATCTCTCCCATAAATAATTCCTTTTCTTTTTCTCTTGCAGCGCTGTGTTGGAAGGACGCAACAGAGCAGGAGGCTGAAAGCTCAACTACCCAAAGCTCTCCGTCCTAACGCACTCCTGCTGAGCATGGCAGGGCCTCGAAGGAAGAGGAAACCAAGTGGAGAGCGTTCAAGCGGTAGCATTTATTGCAGAGCTCAGAAAAACAAACTGGAAGACAAAGCATTATATTGCATTTTAGACCCTAAGCCTGCCTCTTCCACCTCACAGGCTGAGCGTCTCACCCAGATTCACACTGACTCACACATTGATCCTGCAGCAGGATCCACGCAAGCATGAAGTCCTACAAAACATTGATTACCCCATGCCCTTTAGCAACTTTTTCCATATAGTTTGTAGCATCCATAATAATTTTCCAGGGGATACACCAAGAGGTGTAACTCTGAAACAAAATGCCCTCACATGAGAAGCATGTATAGCGCATCATTCTCTGTGTTGCACGCTTAATCACTTTGCACAAATTCTTGTATGTTTGTGCATCTTTGAGGTAAAAAGGTGAGAAAAGCAGCCTGATTCTTTTTACGATACAGATAAAATTTTCCAAAAAACAAATCCTCTGTTAAAAATGTGAAAACAATACAAAGGCTTCAAATGCATTAAGAAGTAAACAGCATAAAAATAAGCCATGAGTATTTACTGGTGGTGCAATTAGAAGCAGATCACAGTTTAGGTGTCACAAATTGCAATGCTCTGGCAAATGTACATAACACTAGTAAGACACGGCATGCTTTTCAGTCTCCTCATCTTGCACAAAGCTGAGAGATTTTCTAACGTAGAGAAATAAAACAACATTCAGCTACACAGGCAGCGGTGAGATCTTGTATGCAAGTGTAAGCAAACCTTCAAGGCTGACACTCAGAGATGCTATAAACCTGCGGATACTGTTAGAGGCAAGTGAAGATGAGCCCATCTTTAAATCTGGCCATGAATCCCCATGAGAGGGTTGGAAAACTGGTGTGTCGCCGCTTCGTACCTGAAACCATAGTTACACGCCAGGGAACATTAAAACAACCAACAGTGACAAAAGACTACTCTTTCTGAGGTAAGAAAAGTAGGGAGAGGGAGGAAAGATAGAAGAAAACCACCAGAAGACTCTGTGGAAGAGCACTCGCCAGCGGTGCCTTGCCGACAACATGAGTCTCGCTACAACTATGAGCCCTCCTGAACTTGGGAGGTTGTACAGCCTCGGAAACTGCATCTTCAGAAGCAAACCAAAAACCACTTTCTCTACTCATATAATTCTGAATCCTTTCTACGTGTTTTCTTTCACATAGGAAACCTGGCATTAAAGAACCTGGCAGAATCTTTGAAAAGCTTCTTTCTTTGTCTCTCAGATTCAGCAATGTAATGTTAAAGGTAAGAAATACTTTATAAAAATAGCCTTCTGTCTCCATAAAATGTGTTTATAAAAAAAAAAGAGTCAAACCAGTAACTGCTGTCTCAAAAATACATATAACAAAATAAATTTACACACTTAAAATGCTGACAAGTCAAATGAGACTTCAAAACAAAGCTATAACAACTACTCCATTAATATCACACTTTTAAAGAGAATATACTCATTTTTTGAAAGTCAGCTTTTTTCCTAATACTTAAACCCCTTTCTTACAAAGAATGGGAGGAATAAAACATTCCATTCATCTAATAATGCAGAATGAGAGTGCATAAATGCAAACATATATATGCTGCTGAACATGATCAGAACTATACACCCGTGAGTCACAGGGTCCTATTTGGCTGAGTAAGGTTCCCGTTTATGTCAAGAGAAGCTCGTTAAGCAGGGAGCTCTGGCATCTAGCCCTTGCAGTCGGCATACCAGGTTGTCGTGGCAGGTTACGCATGGTCACCGGCGTGTTTAGCTATTTCAGAATTTTTGTATGACCTACCGTATGTGTCTAAAGTCACCTGAATCTGGACTGAAATTACTTACCAGAAACTGCTCCAAAATTGCAGTTACTTAATTCCCCAGATAGATATCATTTTGACATCCAATAATTTGTGTGACACCAATAAATCCATCATGCATCGGAATAAGAATACACTCCATGAACAGGCGATGCTGTTGAAAGATTATGTTGAGGGCACAGAGAAACATGGTAAGTTCCCTGTCGGTGAGTTCTCTCATTTAGCATAAATCTTTTTTATAACACATACAATCATTGTTTGATAAAAAAAGCTTTATTACAATGAAAGGGAAATATCGACTATACAGAAATAACTTCAAGCAAGAGTACATCATAGACAGGCCTGTCAAACCAGTACCACGTATTAAAGTTGCTATGGATGCCCCGAGGCAGAGCAGCACAGTTCTTTCGCAGTGATTTGGAAATACACAATTCAAGGTACATTGCAAAATTGTTCCAAAAAGCGCTCACCCTCGGCTGGTATCCAGCATGGTGCTGGCGATGAAACTGCCGTCGGCAAAGCTGTAACCATCTATTCCCAACCTGACCCAAGTCTGTGAGTCAAGACATTCAGAAGTTAAGTTTGCAATATTCCTTAAATCACGGAAGGTAGTGATGTGAAGGGTTTCAGATGCTCTTGCAAGGCAGCTAGTGTAGCATCACCTTCGTTTCTGGACTGTTTTCTTCTATCTCCACGCGCTCAGCATTTTCATTTTTTTCATCTTACATTGGTTGTAATTTCCGTACTTCTGACTTGGTTTAGTTAGCTTGGTTCCCTATGGAAACCAGATTTCCAGGATCAGTCTGTGTATATGTCTGTGACAAACCTTTAATGTTGTTTTCAGACCAATCAGACAGATACTGGAGATCTCAAATATGATGAGCTCTCTGTGTATCTTTTAACTCCAGAGTGAGGGAAGGCCAAGGGTTTGATTCTGTCGGCCAGATTGGTCAAATGAGGCAGCCTGCATGTAGCTGTCAAAATATTTGGCAGAAGAAAGGCTGTATGAGAAAAGATGGGAATTTTACAAGACACGCGGTGAGAACAGAAAATAAAAGTATAATTTAATTTTTAAAAGTCTATGAATGAAAAGGCTCAAGACCATAGGAAACTGAGTTTCCGTAGTATTCTTTGTAGCCACAGGACTTAACATACACAGCTTTGTGAACAAGCCAAATTCATACCAGCAGCTATATTTAAGCTAACACTAATTATGAGATTTTCATTATTAAGCTTTGCTGTCTTCCACAATAAATGGGCCTGTTGCTGGAATCTGAGGGAATTCAGCAGTCGTGCTGGGCTGGCCATCTCTGCACAACGCTTGGTAAAGCTGCGGTGTAGCGTCTGCGTGCCTAAAAGGAAGAAGAAAGGGCTGTATAGGAATAAACTAGTCCAACAGAGAGTCGAAGCCTAGCTAATGGCCCCTATTTTATTTTACACCCCCATTGCAACCAGTGGCGGGTTGACACTGAGGACGGCGGTGGTGATGGTTGTGTAAACTGCACCGAGCAGCGCTGCAGGAATGGCTTAACGTTAGTCCCAGCTGCTCCAGCCACATCCATCCCTGTGCCACTTCTCATTCCAGTTCAAGCAGCAATTTCCAGGAGAAATGGATTTCTTCTGCATTCAGCAGGGTAGCGAGGAATCCGATCTTCCTTAATCTCACTTCTGGGACTTATGCATTGCAGTTGGTGGAAGAAACGGCTACTTTTAAACCTAGGATTTAATTAAAGTATGCCCAGGATTTTTCTCCTGTAATTCAGTGACCCTTCTCTTCACAGGCTAACCAGAATTATTTGCAAACTGTTGTGGTACTGCAGACAGAAGAGGTCTCCAAGCTGCACCAGTAGCTGTAATTAACACATGAGCATATGTCAGTGTGTAAGTGACTTCTCGGGGAATTCAGTGCAGCCACACAACCAAGCAGCTCTGACAAGCTTCTGGCATCCAGGCAGCAGCTAGACCTGCCAGAAACTGGAAGAAGAGCAGGAAGAGACCGAGAAGACCAGTTTCTTCTTCAAGGATTTTTCTAAGATCATCTTCCCTGGGTGCAGGGTCACGTCCAGGCCCATGAAACCCATGCTGCTTAGGGATCTAGGTGAGCAACAGTGCTGCAGAACTTCAAAGCCTTTCCTCCTGCTCTTGGCCAGTCAGCAATTATTTGCCGTGGCATGAACGACAGGACCGCAGGGGGAGGTACGATGAATATGGGCTGCAGCTATCAAGATTATAGATTGTGACATTGGGGTGGAGCCCAACATCTCAGCAGAAATGGGAGCCCTAGAGAGTAATTGCACGTGCACCTCTGCAAGCAGGCTGGGAGGGAAGGACTCGGGGCAGGATTTTTTGCCCATGTGAGCAACGGGATGGTTAATTTAACAGAGGGAATGGCTCTTCTTTGAGAACAGGCTAATAATTGCATTTATTTCTCGGCAATTAGTTCTGATAGGTATAGGCCATCACCGACCCCTGTCATCAGAAGCACAGAAGGTGACCATCTAAGAAAGTTAGAGAGCCTAGCCAGATACACACGATGTTTTGCATGGGTGGGAGGCCACACATTCCCATTCTGAAAGGAACCATAAGGTGGCACTGCTTTGAAACATTACCTCCGAATGTTTCCCCTGACACTTTCTACACTCTACAAGCACACAGAGAGTTCCCACTGAAATCATGTAAATAAAGTAATCCTACAGAAATCTCAGTGATATAGTGAGGGTTAATATCATGCACATATATACTTTCACATATATTATTTACTTTTAAATCTCTAAGTTTTTTCCTGAAAAACAAAAAAGTCTCAGATACTTTTGTTCAAGCACTGCACCTCCTATTTCAAAATGTATGTTTGTGTGTGTAACACACTCCCACTTTGTACAACTGACTGTCCTCTGGCATGCAATATCATAAAGATTTTGCTCTTTTTCTGTGCCACATGAACAGCCAACAAAGACACTTGTAAGAAGTAATTTTCTGTTTCACATCTAATGTGCCGGACAAGAGTGGCAGGGAGTTTGGGAAAGCAGGCTCTGCAAGCAGAGTCACAGGGCATGAACGGTGGTTATGGTAAAATGAGATTCCCTGTGACTATTGATTTGCCGTTGTAAAACAACACAGTAGAGCAGGCACCATTTTAAACGAATGGCAAAAGGGACCTAAAGCCAGGTATAAGAAGGAAGGAGAGAATAGTGCAAGACTAATTCTTAACAAATCTCGAACACAAAGATAAGGACCCTACTGAACAGCTCGTATCTGCCAAATATCCTGTGCACAGAAAGAACGAGATGCTGGTTCTGTGTCGGTGTACAGTGCTCGTTATTCACAGCACGAGGAAAAGAAATGGGTCAGAGGATAAATGCTCACCAACTGAAGAACCTTCTGCAGCGTTGTCGTGTAGAAGCCCAACTGATCTGAAAACAGCAAGGCCATGAGTTCAGGTCCCCCTTCATCTTCTGTATCCAGCTGGTCTCCTGCACTGCAAAGAACTCCTCAGCTTTCAGACAGCCCTTTACTATGAACATGCAAGGTCCTGAAGCACTGTTATTTTTGCAGTCTCTACCACAAAGTATGGCTTGCCCACCTCCAGCTACCACATGCTATGCAGAAGAACACATTAGAGCAGAACTACCCGAGCCTAGCCTTAGACATTTTCTTTCTTGATCTAGCATTACATCCCAGTAGTGACCTTGCACTGGGACCTTTTAGCCAACGGCTTAAAGTATTCAAAAAGCCAGTGAGATGACGGACGGGCCACAAACCCCTTTCTAAGCGCACTGCGTGGTGGAATAACGAAGCAGCATCGGCTACAGACTGACGTCAGGACGTGCAATTGCCAGTGAATTGACCCAGGCTGCCTCTCAACAGACAAACAACATCTATCCATTCATCTGTTTGGATCCATCTATCGGTTCTGCCAGCGGAGGAGAAGACACGCTTACACACAGTCTGGCAGAATGCAAAGCAGTCAAGTAAAACAGCTGGAGAGCCACCAAAACGGTCCACCCATGTAAACATGAGGATGTCCTCATTTACTATAAACTTACTGGTATTTCAATCAGGAGAATATGCTAATTCATACCAAGAACGTAAACATAGATCTCTGCAGTGTGTAGTGACTCGGATAATTTCGAGTTGATCCCTACCACTCTGGTAAGGTAATGTGAAGCTTACTTCTACTGGAGTTGTCTGAAAAACCCTCCATGCATTTAAAAACCAAATGGCAGCGATAGTGGGAGGCAGCAGGATGGAGGAACTTGTGAACATCAGCATGCAGAGTTAGTAAGATTCTGTCAGTAAGACTCATATGATGAGTTTTAGTCTTTTTTTTTTCCTCTTTTGAGCATCCAAAATTGTCTTTATTTCAAATATCACCATAGGAGCGGTAATTAATTCAAATGAAGTGGGATTTACTCTAAATGAGCAGGAAAAATATTCCAAAACATTCTGAGCTCCAAACCTTAACAAAAAGAAAATAATTTCTCTTTAACATACAACTTTCAGAAAAAATTAAACCCACTAATTTTTTTCTGAGTCAGTCCATACACTGTGTAAAAATGACACACTAGCTTTCTTTGAGAAGCAGGCTATCAAATTCTCCTTTTCTGTCCCCAATAATAGCTAACTGAAGACTACCAGTGGCAGTGCGAAGCACTTAGACTTACTTGGCTCTTATGGATCTTTTTGAATTGGATACTAATAACAGTCACTAAGCTGGAGCCCAAACATTAAATATTATTACACTCTTCAAATCCAATGCAGAAGCACTTCAATTATCCAAGCCTTGTGTTACCCCAGATGAGGTCATGATTCTTAATGCTTATCATACTGAATAGTCCTGCCATTTTCTGAAAGCTTGATTATCAAAATTATCCTTTGTCCCTTGTGGCGTACGGATAACTAAGGTTTATACATTTCATGCAAAACAGGTTTTGTACCTCATTAAACAGACCCCTCTGTATTTCCACAACGTAATTTCCAAACATAATCTGTGCAGTTTATATGCTCATGACTGGACAGCATGATTATGCTAACTCTAAGGTAAACTGGGTTTTAGTCTGAAACTGCTAGAAACCCACAAATCAAGTGGCAGGGCGCCAGTTTTGGAAGCAGATTGATTTTCTGCGCTCTGAACAGGCATGCAAAATGGCACCATTTGTTACGTTATTCAAGCTGTTTAGCTGAAGAGCGTTTTACTCATGTCTAACTTACACTGGCACTGATCATCCGTTGTTTTTAGTGCAAGTGAGAGTCCAGAAGGCAAATCATACACAGCTCAATTAAACTGGTACTACAAATATGTGACGTGCAGATATTAATTCTTAGTCTGTTGCACGATACTTAAACAGAGCGAGCTCAGCATATGAGTTCACATACCCCCTTTTTTATATATGGTCCATATGGTGATGGACTACGCAGAACTCCTCAGAATGAATTAATTCCCATGTGTTTACCTCAAACGACACTAGCAAGGCGTCAGACTCACTAATCACCATTACCAGTATCTGCCTGGCATTCTTAAAAACGGAAACAAAACCCACAAGACACACAATCAAAGTCTAGAGGGAAACCGAACACTTTACTAATCAATTAGTCCAGCTTCTTGGGAAGAGCCCACGGAGAGCGTAGGGAGGTTCACACCTGCCAAAGCACCACAGGAGCCGGGTAGCAGCACGTCCCCCCGGCTAACAGAAAAATTATCAAAATATGGCATTGGCAAAAATTGGGGTATCACCTTCTGCGCTGTTTTCAGGAAGACAAGTTTACAGGTGATACATGAATCTAATCCAGCTCTTAGAATAAATCGTTTCACTCTTTCATACCTCGTTATCTGAAAAGCATCCTAACAGCGTGAGATAGCTGAGAGAGACCTGTACAGGCAGCCCTAGTCACGGGGCAACGCCGTGCAAAGGCGCTGGCTCTGAGGGGGCTTTCGGGAAAGAAGGGATTCAGTGAAAGGAGACGGGGGGAAAATGTCTGGTACCCCCTGCAGCCCACTGACTGTGGAAAAGACGGAGCAGCAGCGAGAACCAGGGGACAACAGGGGATGGGCCCCAAGAGGACAGCAGTGCGACTGAAGGTGGGAGGCAGCGTTTCTGGGAGCACCTCCTTCGAAGGAGGATAGAAAATACAGAGGTTATCACGGAGCAAACCAAGGTACAGAAGAAAGATGGCCTTTACAGTTTCTGAAACAACATTACTGTGAGCAAATGAACCCGGTTAGCCTTTCTGTGAACAAGTCACCGTGTCAGGCTGTAGAGCTCAGAGCTCAGGGTTGCAAGCAGGGATAGAGCTGGTGAGTTGTATGCCATTTAAAATGCCTCAGAAGGGTTGTTTCATGGATATTTCAGTATGCAGAAACTTAATTTGATCAGAAACATAATTATCTGTGTCCTAGTTCTTTGCTATACCTAAGTATTTGTCTTACAAGATATTACTTCCAATGCATCTCTAGATTTATGCTCTCTCTATATATATTTAAAAAATCGTTAATTATGTTCAGTGACCACTGATCAGAAAACATTAGTGCTACCTGTAAAAGAAATACATTACGGTGTTTTAAAATCAATAATATTGAAATAGGATTTCATTTTTACCTTAGCTTTTTGTTCGTGAAAGAAGATCCTCCCCGAAAAAAAGTGATTTTATACAGCTAGAATTAGTTTACAAATTTCACTTGAAAAATGTAATTCATCATACTGATTTCTACCTTATAGTGGTTAATGTAATTCCACATGTGCTGCTCTTTTAACCATAAATCCACCTGTGGGAAGGCAGTCTCAGCTAAGGGTGCCTAGTTTAAGTTGAGTTTAGCTCTTTGCAGGATTAAGCCCTATGAAGCAGAACTAGTCTGCAACACAGAGGGTCAGAGTAGAGTAATTCTCTAAGTGAGGCTGCAGATGATATCTTGTGCGGCAGGTTGCCAAGGAGCTGCTAGGAGCGGAGAACAAATACAGATGGGAGGAGGTGGATGCAGCAAGGGTGGAACTACACTGAAAAGGCTCTGGCTACAAAAGGATGACAACAACAGGCAGGGAGCAGATAAAGCCCAGGACCTACAGAGCCCAGCCAAGGATGAACTAGCAGAAGAGCCTCTGAAGGTCCCAGCAGTGACTCCCCCCTTAGCTGGAGTTTCACGACCACAGCCCCGTCAGGCACCCTCAGCCCTGAGCCACCTCCTTCAGCTGCTCTCTCTCCTCCCAGCCGCTGCCCGGGGACCCAAGCACCGCTCCTCACATATTCTGGAGGTGCTGTCCCTTTCCCTTTCCTCCATCCTCCTTTTCAAACTGAGGTATAGGGAAGGAGAAATCGCATCAGAAAAGTCTCAAATCACTAAACAAGCTCTAATCTTAAACCCTCTTAGGATCAAAAACCTTATTAAGCTCAGTAAGAGAAATAAAAACCTGACAGCTCTTCCCTGCAGAATCATTCGGCTATTTCAAAGCTGCACTAGTTTCCCAAGCGCTAGTTTAGGAACATTTCTTTATTCAGGAGAGCATTGATGCATGTGCCTACACAAGTGTATGCTTTTACAACGCAGTGTCTTAGAAAGACAAATTCTAGTTGTCTTGGAAAAGAGTGTCATTTAAAACTACTGGTTTTCCCCTTAGCTTCTTTGGCGAGCCTTACACAAGAAAATTTTATCTCTTGCCCTCTCATGTACCGTAGTGATAATACATATCTACATCACTTCATAGTGGTGTCATGAGGATTCGTTAATGCTTATAAGCACTGTGAAGATGAGAAGTCCTATTACCCTTAAAGTACATCAGGGCAATAGGTTTTTAATGCACACTTAGCCCTGTGGTGAGTATCTCTCCCCTTCCACCACCCCCTATTAGCATCTCTAAAGCTGTTTGCCAAAACCTGCCCTGTGGGACAGCCAAAGCTGACCCCTGTATAGGCCCCAGGGACTGAGCCATTCAGACAAGTAAAGTTAACAATGCCCATCTCAGGCACAGCAAAAATTTGAGGACACACGTGTACTTTGAAAATCCCTAAAGCGGCAGTGCCAAGGAAGAAAATGTGCTTATGAAATCAAAATGGGCTCCAGAAGCAAGGAACAAATGAACTGATTGTTATTTAGCTTGGGGAAAGTACTACTTTTTCCTCATTTGATTCAATGCCATGCTTCCCCCTGATTTACTAATTTGTGTCTTTCATTTCTAAATTATATTCTGTCTAAATTTAGTTACCGTAGAGAACAGTAAACCCAGCCTGAACACCTGGGTACTTGTTACAGGCGGGCTATTCTGGAGGTGGCGGTTCGGCACACCAGAACCAGCAATTAAAAACCGCCTCCAGCACGCTCGGCTTTGCTAAGACTCGTGACAACGGCGCTTGGTTCATCAGGCAGCTCCTCTTCCTCTCTCCTTTCCTGCTCTGTACATGGAGACCTGCTCCACACACAGTCCCTGGCCCTGAAGCTGGAAATAGTAGCTACCTGGTTGACTGTCCACCCTGCTCAGGGACAGACGGTCATGTTCTCCTCTGTCCCCGCGATGCTGCAGTCTGACAGTGACCCACATTCTCATGTAAATTCACCAGGGAACCACAACTGAGAAACCAGAGCAGGCGGCGCAGGTCCCAACAAACTCGAGCGACCAGCTCTCGAGGACATACGAGGTGAGGCACAGCTACCCCACCTGGATGGTCGAGATTCAAACTTCACGTTTGTTCCCTGCGCACCAGGACCTGCCCTGGCTCCACCAGCCGCTTACAAAGGAGGCACAAGCACCCTTTGCAAGTGCTAATAACGTGTTATTCTTACAGCGACGTTGTTATGGGCGTGCTTTCTATGCCCAGCTTGTCAAAGCACCAGCTTACCCTCTCTTGACAGTGGTTTTAAAACTGTACCCTAACCTCAGAGGCTCTAGCAAAAGAATGCCATAGCTGATCTGTAATTCAACATCAAGTAGTGCTAAAGTGCGTCGGGAGCTGGCCTGGAGGTCAGCGCGACCGCTGCGTGAGGGCTGCGCAGGGAAAAGGCTCGGCCCCGCTGCGGCCGCCCCGGCCTCCCGCAGGCAGCCGTTCTCCCTCCGGGCAGGGGCAGGCAGCAAGCGATATAGCCTGCGTGCTCTCATCCTTGCGCTGCTGGATAATGGGGCCCAGACAAAAAAAAGAATGTTAGGCAGCAATGAGGAATTTCAAAGGTTTAAAGAACTGGTGAAGAGAATCCGGCCACTTGTAAGTCTGAATACCAGTTTGCCACAGGAGACTTTATATGATTTCTGTGATTCTAGGAAGCTATCCGCCTTTCTTTAATGAAAACATTCTGTCACCACCTGTCAGGAATAAATTCAGGCAAAGAAAACAAGACAATATTGAACTAGAAGGCAGGATCTTGCAAAACATCAGAGCTGATTCATCCCTTCCCATCCCTTCCCCCCGCCCTATTCTGGGCACCATGCCGTGAATACATTAACTTAACCTGCCTGGGGATTTACATTAGATTACTATCCACTACCAGTGATTCAAAATTCCTTTATTCTCCACCATTGCCATATTTCTGTAAGAGATGTACTGAATAAAAGTAACTTCATCTTTTTCTTGAATTATTCCAATTTCTGTAGAGTCTGGCAGCAGAGGTGCCAAGTACAAAAGTCTTGACTACTCACTCCCACCTCTAGAACCGGTATGCCAGGCTATTAGGATATAAATCTGTTATTTTTCTCCCAACATGGGTGAATCACCAGAGTATTAGGTATGTAGATACACATTCTTGCTTGCTAAAACTGCACTCCTACTTTTCAGAATCTGAAAACGGTAGTTAAAAGAAGTCCCCTGTTGTAGGGCTAACCCTCTTGGATAAAAAACCCCTTTGGATCACATATAGAAAGGAGGAACAATAAATAACTGTCAGGAAGCTGTGGCTTCTGTTACCACCCAAAGTGGGGGACATTTTGGTCTGCGCACCTCAACTCATTCTCCATAGGTTCTGCAATGACAGCACTCGGGGTCACAGCCTAGAACGCTCTCTGGTTGGTTACACTTCTCCCCGATAATAATAAAGATCAAATTTATTAATGTAATATAACACTTACCACTCTGAAGAAGGACCTTTTTCCTGCTCTCTTCCCTCATCAAGGTAGTCTCTGTGCTCAGCTGCAAAAAGCCTCCCTGTGCAGGTGCTCTGCAAGCCACAAAAGCCCAGTTTGCCCGGACCAGTAGCTGACCTGGCAGCAGCAAGCGGCGGTGAAAGCAGCCCTCTCTGAAAAGTTTTCTTTGTGTTGCAAAACAGTTCGGAAAAACAACTCAGGTCTACCTGAGCTTTCCCACGGCCCGAACAAGCATCCTCAGCAACTGGCTGCTCCGGTGGGAAGGGAATGGCAGGGGATGGGAACAGGTCGGTCCGGCAGCAGAAGGAAAAAAGCCTCTGAGGCTGGACGCAGCTTCTCGGCTGCAGGCTGGGCACGGTTATACCTTTGCTGAGGGTGGATAGCAAAAAGCTTAGAAAAGTTGTCCTGATTCTTTCGTACTAAAGGTCAGAGGGAATCCGTTTGCTGAGAAGGCGTCCCAAGTCTGTACAACCAGCCCTGCTTTCAACAACATAAAACAAAACAACACAAAACAAAATAAAATAGCCCTGCAAGCTAACTCTCAGGAAGACCCGAATAGACTGAATCTAAATGGTAAAAAGCAATGGAAAGAGCATCTCTTCAGGCTTCCTTTATACATAAAAAAGGAAGAAAAAGGACAAAAATCCCCCTTTATTTCTGAGCAAGTCAATACGTATCATACACCCATTTGCACTCATTAACTGAAGTAGGCCAGTACCAAAGGCGTGCCACTAGGGGCTATGTCCTTTTTAAACGGTTAATGGAGTTTTAATGAATTGTGTTACCTGAAAATATATCTTGACAAAAAGCAAGATAAGTGAAATGCATTAAAAAGTGTGTTTATTCAACTGCCCAGAAATAAGCTGAAAAAGACAAAGAGAACATGTAATAGAACATCTGAAAAGGATGGAGAACTACTGGGAGATTTGCAAATTCAATTGCTGATATGAATAATTATATGCTAGCAAATGTCCACGATGAACAATAATAAAAAAAAAGAAAAACCAGATGTAAATACTAACTCATTTACAAAAAAAGTAGAATATCTGAATCAAACTAGCAAGCATTAATACTATATCGCTATTGGGAAAAAAAAATATATTTTCCCCTTCTGGAAAAGATTTTGACTTCCCATTGAGAATAAAGAGCTTTAAGCCTTTTTTTTCAATTAGAGGTTAGTTTTTCAGGGAAAAATCAATATTTTTAATATTGAACATTTTCTGTGGTGGTTTTTTTTTTAAATCAAAACCTTATTTTCTATTAAAAACAGCTTTGACAAAAATAGTATGGGCCAGTGAAGCATTTCCTTTTATAATGGTTTCTGGCATTCAAGGTCAGGCTCCACTACATTAAATACAATAGCTTGAGATCAATTGTTCAGATGCAGGAAACCAGTGACCAAAGAGCCCGTGTTCTCATTTTATAGGTCCTGAAGCCACATGAGATCTGTCAGGGCATGCACAGATGTTGTAGTAGGGCAGAAAAGGTGAGCCCTTGCCATTTTTCACCTTACAACTGGAGACTATCAAAGATTTTTGGAAGTCTCACTTACTCTTCAACGAGAGAAAAGGTTTATTCACCAACAACATGCCCAAGACAGACCGTAGCAGAAAAAGATCAAACAAATTTGCCTAAAAAAATCCCACGTCAGGTCAGCAGCCCAGTGCAAACAGTGTACATGTTTAACTAAGCCCAAAGCCCAAGCCGCTGAGCCACAAGCCCTGTTTCAGGGGAGGCATCATCGTGCCAAGGACTAGAGGTTGGTGCCACTTAGCCTCTGAAGATGGAAATTACTCCGCAGGCAGCAAGGAAGAGGTACGTTGAATGCTTGCTGCTGTTTGCAAACCATCGCTGAAGCTTCAGAAAATGGTGCACAGACCAGAAATGTGTAATAGTTTCCAACTGAAAAACTATTGATATAGTTTTACGGGGGTTAACAGTTCACAATAATCTGCTGGTCCGAAACGTTTGGGATATTTGTCCTAGAAGTCCCACCACAAAGCAGTCAAGATGCTACATCAGTTAGTTGGATATTATAACGTAGGCAGACCTCAGTTGTCATCAAACTACACAGAATCTAATATTAAATGATCTGGTCGGTCCAGGAAATACCCAGATTTGCTCAATCTCAGCTGAATTATTTGGAAGAGGGGTGTTACTGTCTGGTGCGCTGGGCGGACACACTGGCCACATCCTCAGCCAAGCAGGACCCGCCGCTTCTCTCAGAGGAAACAGGCGGCTGTGGAGACCAAAACACAAACCATCGATGCAATTTCCAAATGTACCTCCGCTACGTGGTAAAGCAGCAGACTGAAGAAATCCATTTTTGCACTAATTGTTAACTACTGCAGGAAGGGCTGACAGGAAAAAATAGTCACACGTGGCTTGCTTACCAGGAATTCATACCAAGGTGAACCCATTAACTCCATTTATTTGGCTGCTCAATCCAGCACAGCCATACCCCAAACAATGGAAATGAAAAACCCTTCGGAAATTGCAGTTTTATCACTGGGCAGACCTGGAAATCATCTTTGTTAAAGGAGGCAAAATCTCCCCCCTTTCCTCACAACCAAAAAGGTCAATCAGATCATCTGTCCCTTTTTTCCCCACGTCTGTTTGGAGATTTTTTTCATATATATTTTTTAAAGTTAAGATTTTATTGTCTTCTCACCAGGACAACATTCCAACAGTGGGGAACATATAGAGGAAAAGATATTAACTGTCCTTTTTTTTGTGTCTTTTGTGCTAGAATCTGCTTTGTCCCCACCTCAGAACATGAGGACAGGGAAATGTTGGGGCTGGCGCAGGCAAGCTGTCAAGAAACGTGTGCAACCACCCACTCTGACCTACCATTGCCCTGAACGGGAGTCACGAACACAAGAAATGACTTCAAAAAAATCCTTCTGTTTTTAGTTCAATGAAGCCAATATGTTTAAGGGATCTTAATCTTCCTCCATTTGTTTTCCCACTGCTTCAATCTTAAGTTATGCACGCATTCTCTGAGATGACACAGACTCATAAAACATTTCTCAGCTGACCTTCTTAATCAACAGCATGACTCTAAGAGGTTCAATATCTCACAAGCAACCTCAGGAAAAAACAACGCTTAGTTCTGTGGTGCTGGACTGTAAGGAGCATACTGGCTTGCATTAAATCCATGCCTGTATCTTGGCTGAAACAGTGGCCAAGAGTGGATGCCTTGGGAAGACTCTCACGACCAGAATAATCACGTAATGCTGCTCCCCAGAATATTTTCCAGCTGCTGGGGATCTGCAGGTCAAGGGCTTTCTGAGCCAGCAGTGTTAATTTTGTACTCTGAGGCTTTTGAAGTATTCTTCCTGAATTTGCCCGCTTGTTTTTTGAATCCATGGAATCTTGTGCCCCCCCCAATGCCCAATGGCAAGGAGTTGCACAGCTAAACAAGGAGCACATCCTTCTGCTCTGAACATGGGGCCTGACGGTTTCATTTGACGGTCCCCGTTCTTCTGCTAACAGAGACAGTGAGCAATCGGTCACTCTCTCGTTCTTCCTCCCCATGCCATGTACGCCTTGCTCTCCTCTCTGCTTACCAACAGAGGCGGCAGATAAAAATAGGACCAGTAACAAAGACAGGTGAAAGCACATCAGCCATTTAAACCCCATTTTCAAAAGTGAACCCAGGGACTTCGACACATAAACCTCACTGACTTTCCATTAGATTTTGGCTCCTTATTGCCCAACTTCAAAGAATTTTACTCCAGAATCTCAAGAAAATAAATTTTAGAACAGAGATTTTAAATCGATGGTAGATATATTTGAGACAGCCCATCGACATTTATTTATACCACAATGACACTTCCAACTTAAGACCTCCAAAACTGCAGAAATACCAGCCTACCTTTTAAACACCCTAGTTTGCGTGGCAGAGCAGAATGAATTGCCCTTCCATCATCTATTGCCTGCCACAGGACAGACCACCGCCGAGCCTGAAGCCTCAGCCTCATTGCCTTGCTCCTCTTTATTCCCTTGCTACCGTTTCAAGTCTTTTCAAGCACTGGGAAAATTTGGCCCTGTTTTGGTCTGTATTTGCATCATAGACACTGTTGGCAGAGATGGATCCTAGTGCTAATCAGCTGAGTCACAGAAAAAACCAGCAGATGGGAAAGATGAACTCTTTAGCAAATAGGAGTGCTCGAGGTAAAGGCAGGAAATCCTCTTATCTTTAGTCCTTCAAAACCAATGCTGATGTCCCACCAAAATCCTCACTTGTACATCATGTAATCTTTTAGGCACTTAAATGCCTCCAGGCACCTAAATTCACTAAAAATCCACTAAAACCCACTTAACCCCCCCCCGTGACAGCCTGCCCAAGCTCTATTAGAAACCTCCAACTGCCTGGCTGTCTATCCTGTTTCTCCCGAAGGCCAGAGACCCCTATTCAAGCCCCGACTTTGCTGTGTTTGGAACAAGGATTTATTCAGTGCTCGCTGATGCCAGGGTGGCCTGTCTTACGCAGTTCAATGCCTGCACGTTAGCTCAGCCAAATCTAATGCTGAAGTAAGTTATCTGTTGTCATGGATTTAACTGCTAACACATTTTATATTCCCCGAGGGTAGCCAAAATAGTAGAGCCTCTAAAACAGCTGAATAAGGAAAATCTCATTATTACCTCAACCCTGAAATGCAGTCTTTGACTGACAGTGCTATATACTATTTGAAGACAATCTCTGAGAAACTAAAAATACCAAAAGGGCACTTTTTTCCCCCAACAGAGCTATGGTGACACCCACCCCCATTAGCCCAAATTGTACCAGTATGTGCAGTTTTGCCCAATAGATTGTAAAGACCAGACAATGACAACTTGGTTAAAAATAAAGCTTTCATTCTGCTCAAACATCTGGTGAATAAAATCTATAGCAAGATGTAGCACTGATCTGTACCTGTCAAGGTATATATGTCCCTCCTAACTACCTTATGAATTAAACAGAGCATTACCAAGCAAGGCTGTTCCCTTCCCTCCTACAAGAGTGGCTACTGATTACTGAATGTCAGAGCCAAAACCGCCTAAGAACATTAACTGATATAATAAAAACAGAAGTAGCACACAATTTCATCTTCATTATACATTTTATTTAGCCCAGCCTGGATTTTCAGTTTATTCTGCCCGTACTAATTTCTTTTTTTTGTTGTCCCTAAATACTAATTTCTCGTTGATTTGTTTGATTTCCACTAATTTCCAAGTGTGGGTACATCTTGCCTTAAGAAATAACTCCAGCAGAATTTGACATGTGAATTTTTCCCTAGCGAAAATGAACAAGATACACAGAGCTGATATTCAAAAAGACAATAAAAGCAGACGCAAATGAGAATTTATATCTAATATATATAGTACTTCATTGATCTGGTGAAGGACTGTCTAGGCTGAATCAATTAGCTCCTAATATGTTCAATTAAGATAGGGAGGTCATGTAGCAAGAGAAGCTGAAAGAGAAACAAGTCCAAAGAGACAAGAATGCTGAGGTTCGGAGAACTGCCTTTCCATCCATCCATTGCCTGGAAATGTAGTCTCTCCTCTCTTAACTGTTACCACCTTCCTGCAATGTCTAATAGACAGCTTGTCTCTATTAACTAGAATGCCCATCTATTTTATTTGAATGACTGGGAAGAGGGAGGTATGTAAAAACAGGAAAAAAAACTCAGGGATTTTCTTCCTGCTTATATTTGCATTAGTATTTTCTTACTAATAAGAAACTGAGTGAAAAGTGAGTGACATATGGAAGAAAAAGAATCGGATCTTTCACCTGGAATAAAATCAAGTGGACCAACCTTAGCTATACATCCAGCTGCAGCACCTAGATACTACGCAATGGTGTTCTTAAAAATGTGTATTCATTCAAGCAAGAAAGTACTTGGAAATGCCTATGTCATCTTAACTATTTTGAACAGCTTGAAGAGGGAGGAAAAGCAGTGGTGGCCAGGAAAGTCTGTACATACAGCCGTCATGTTTCTCACGGCTGAAAAGAGAGTGTGTAGGGACGAGAGAGGGGGGCACGCTCTCTGGAAGGATGAAACTCCTGTAAAGCATCTCAAATAAGGCGTTAGGATAATTAGGAAACCTCAACCTCACCAGTACTCAGAGGGTTTTAGAAAGCCCTCCCTTCGTGCAGAATAGGTTGGACATATGTAGCTGGAGGGGGCAGAAGGAGGCGGGGGGGGTGGCAGGCAGGGAGGTCTAAACTGCTCCCTAGCAGGAGCACTCGGTAAGAGCTGCTGAGCTAAGCTCCAGGTTCAGCAGAGAGCCCTGAAAGCTGCTAGCAGTGTCTTGCTACTGCCCGTCCTCCCCCATGGTGGTCTCTCTTCCTTACCGCACGGCTCCGATGCATACAGCGCCAGACCTCCCTTAGCCCGAGCTGCTCTGCTTTCCTCCACGGACTACAGCAGGGACCCGAGGAACACATGGAGGGTCGTCTGCCTAAGATGTGCCTCTGCACTGGTGAGCAAAAGGGCAGAGGAGGTTGCCCAGAGCATCACTGTGTCACTCTTGAAGCCACAGGACTGCCAGCACCTGCGTACTACTGCTGGCTTCAGGTCACCACTGCCTGAAGGACTTCACCCCATTTCGGTGACTGACGCACAGTGACTGACACAGGCTCCTCGGAGAGATCAGCTCACCCGAGGAGCCAAGGGCTCAGTTTAGGGAAAGCCCACCCCACACACACAACTCAGCAGCAGCTCCACCAAGACACTAACATTTCACTGATTCCACCCATCCTCACAGGCCCATTTTCTCCACGTTAAGAGTTGAAATCCAGTACACTCCCAAAGGGAAGGGCAAGGGCATTATTTCATCCGTCTCTGGCAATAAAATCCAGGTTTTTACTATGCTCCTGAGACATCTGAAACAACTCTTCTACTTATTGCTCCTTTATGAGCACAGATGGCACTGGAAAACTTGATCCAAATGGAAAGTGTGGATTTAACACTGAGCTGTTGACCCATACTAAACCCTGTGCAAGTGTTTCAGCTTTCTATCTCAGTGGCCCAGTCCACTCCAGCTTAATTTATTTTGGAAGCAATCATTGAAACATCAACTGCATTTAGGGACAGCAAAGTCAGAGAGATCCCGAATGTTAGGCTTCCTCTTGTTGGCCATAAAATCACGCGACAGGCAGAACAATAGAAAACCAGGGGTTTCTCCCTATTTTATCTTCCCTTCCTGACAGATATAAAAGCAAAAAGGGGATGCTAAGTCACAAATGGTAGAAAATCCTCTGGAACAGCAGAGAATAAAGGGGAGACAAAGCAATCGACACTGAGGTTTCGTACTCCAGCCTAGAGAACCATGGCATGAAATTAATTTTAACTGTTGATTGCCCACATGACTACCGTTTTTCCAAGACCTGCTAAGGACCTGACCCATGAACTCAGTGAGGAAGGTTCTCCAATAGGATGCCTAAAGTAGGATCTGGCCCCTCATGATCCAAAGTCAGGGCTGCAATTGTGTTTCTTTTTATTTCTTGCTCCTTTTTTCTAAAGGAAGATTCCCTTTCTCAGACAGATCTTCATGCAGCCTTCGTTAGCCCTGACGTGTTGCCTAAGAATCAGGGATTACAAATTTTATCATTTTTAAGCTAAAGTTAGCTTAGTTTAACTTCTCTTGGCACTGCTCTAGTTCTCGTGTACAGCAGAGGAATTTAGCACGGGTGGCCCATAATTCACACGGAGGTCAGTCTGCAATGGGCGGCTCGCTGAACGTGCACACAGAACAGGCTGCCAGCGTACAGCAGCCCTTAAACTCCAATTCAGCCCTTGGGCAGCTTCAGAATTAGGTATGAAAAAGAAACAAGCCCAGATACCTTGTATCCACAGTCCCCAAAGTCATTTTGACCTTTAATAAACCCTTAATTTCAAATCTTGACCATCTCTGCTCTCCCCCTCCTAGTAAGTAAAAGAGTATGATGGGTAGTGGAAGAAGGTAAAATTCAAACGAAGCATTTGTTCCACATTACTCATAATGCAAGGATAGAATTAATCAGCTTTCTCTTTCTTACCCAGCCTGTCCAAACTGTATAATAACTACATAATAATTAACACTAATAGTATAAAATACTGCTCTGGGAATATTTGTAGAAAGAGATTAGCAATGCCAGGTTTTAGGAGCCTGGCTAAGTGGAGGGTTCCTCTCCAGAACAAAGGGAAATCCTAAATCACCTTGCTTGTTCTGCGTCGCTCAGGCTCTGCCAAACCAAGCGCAGCTGTCGGAGCCCACATCAGCGGCTCAGAAGCGCTGAAGAGGACCCCAGGCTCTAACTACCTCACTCACCACGCAGAGGGGCTAGAGATTTCCCACGCCTTTTATCACGAATTTGGAGGGATGTCTTGCTACTCCAGTTGTCTGAGCTACTGCACACTTAGGCTAGCGGGCCTAAAGCTGTAACAACAAAATTTGGGAAGACAACACAAAATGAGAGCAAGACAGGAACAACAGCGGGACAAGAAGCCTGAGCAGTTACATGATTCATTCTGCTGATAACGCTCCTTCTATGCTGGGACTTCCCTGTTACAGCCCGTTTCCAGCCCAGGTCCACATAGAAGGAATGCTTGCCTTTCGGAAGGAGTACTGAAAATTGTGGTAGGAGCTGGAAGGTCTGTATGCACACCCTCTTAGGTCAGGGAAAGGATTCCCTGACTTTAATAGCTTTTGGTTGCAGCTCCAAAGTGGGTCTGGTGCTGCTGTGCAGCCACCCTCCCCTCAGCTCAGACCTTCAGGTTATTTTTCTAAAGCTTTTAGCAGCGCCTTCACCAGTCATAAGTCTCGCATTCGCCTTCACCCATAAACAGTGCCGCTGCCCGGTGTACAAAGAAGAGCTGTTCCATTCGCCGAAGTCTCTCCCTGCCCGAGATTTTACAGCGAAGGGATCGTCTGCTACCGTGCAAGGAACAAGGGAGCGGCGGGCAGGCGAGCCACGGACCGCCAGTCCCTCTACACGGCTGATGCACCGAGCGGCGCTTCGCTCCCACAAGCAGCCCCGGGCGGCTCCGGGCACTTGGCACTCGCCCTGCGCCGGCCGGACGAGCCTCCCCCGCCGCAGCCGTGTTCGCAGCCAGCGGCGGCGGCCTGCGGGGAAACCCCGCACCCCGGCTCCTCCGCACCCCGCGCTACCCTAACCGAAGGCGCGTGCTGCCAGCCGCAGGCATCCATGGCAACTCCAGCCTGAAAACGGCCCGCTCGGAGAGCCGGCGGCCGCCAGCACGGCAAAGTTTGCCCGGCCTCGCCCGCCCGCTGCCCCCGCCGCCGCACCATGGACAGCGCCCGGAGGGCTCCCGCCGCCCGCCCCGCTGCCCCCGCCGCCCCGGATCCCGCGCCACCGGCCCCTCGCCACCCTGACGGGCGCAGCCGCCCCGCGCCGGGGCCGCTCCCGGCGCCGCGGCGCCCCCTGGCGGGGCCCCGGCAGACGCGCCGCTGTCCCCCCCGCCTCGACTCCCGGCCCCGGCGCCCGGGGTTCGGCGGCGGCTCCGCGCTCCCGGCCCCGCTCCGGTGTGCGCGGCCGCGGCCGGCGGGGCAGCGGCGGGGTCCTTACCTTCCGCAGCATGCTGGGCAGGCAGCGCCGGGGGCTCCCCGCTACGGCGCCGCGCTCTCCCGCCCCTCACGGCGCGGCCATGCAGGGGGCAGCGCGGCTGCGGCGGCCGCCCCAGGGCGCACACCCCGTCCCGTCCCGGTAAGGCACGGCCCCGGCACGGCCCGGCGGCGTAGTGCCCAGAGCCCGCGGGCGCGGCGGCCCTCCGTGCGCGCCGCCCGCCTGCCCACACTGAGCGGCGGCGCGACGGCTGCCGCCCGCCACGAGGCAGCGCGGCCGCGAGGGGGGCCGGGCCCACCCGCCCCCGCCGCCCGGCCCCTTCCCCCGGCCGCGGGCAGGGGCGCGGCCGCGGCCCCCTGCCCGCCCCCGCCGGGGCTCGGGGCAGCCGTGGCTGAAGAGGTGGTCTCGACCCGGGAGGGTCGGGGACAGAGCCAGGCGCCTGGCTCTGGCCGGCTCTCAGTCACGCTGCGTGGGCGCCCGTAGCGACTTGGGGAGCCGCGGCGGCGCCCCACGCAAAGCAGGGTGTGGGGCTCCCTCCCCGCTGCAGCCGCTTGCTCCCAGCCGTGCAGCGTCGGCTCGTCCGGGCCAGAGCAGGGCAGGGCTGAGGGCTGCTTCCCCTCCCGGGGAGGAGGTTGATGCCAGGCTGGATGGCTTCATCCCCCCCGGCCAGATCCGGGCCGTGGGAAGCCGCTTGGACCACGCTGGTCTGGTGCTTAAACACTCTGTACGTGGTCACGGTGCTCCAGTTTCCCTTAACGAAGCAAGTCTCACCCAAAGCAAATTACACCTATGGCAGGAGCGATTTACTTTTCCTGCAAGCTGTAGTACACTGTCAGAGCTACAAGCTGTTCACAAGTTAAAACAGGATCCTATCTCGAAAGGTATTTAGCACTAATTATAACGTACTTTCTCATTAACATCAAATGCAAGAACTTGGAGCTCCTGCTGTCCGGTGTGTGGAGGTGAATCATTGCTTGGCATGCTACATCTGGGCACACGCACCCCCAGGGTGAGCCTGTGTGCCCAGCAGCCGAACCCGGACAACGAAGCAGCACATTGTGCCATGTCTTGGCAGGACAGGACCACGCGTTTCAGATTCTGAAGGATGTGGCTTATCTCAGGGCAAGCCATTATTTCAAGTTTTCCCTGTGTCCTGGTACATTCTCAAGTAACTTTTCATGAAACTTCAGTCCTGTGAGTGTATAGTGACCCGTGGTAAATTCATTTCCAGCAAGTTAGTTAGTAAGTAAAAAGCAGACGAAGTTAGTTAGAGCAAACTGTCGTCGCATTTACATTTGGAATTAGTTCGACAGCAGCAGTTTAGCAGTTTAGCTGGCAGGTTAATACGGAGTTCATAACCTTATGTCACGGAGAGGAGGGAGCCGCACCACAGTACTTGGCCACCAAACCTCAGCCATCACGTCTGCGATGCTGTGCAGGCTGAGTCAGATGCTGCTGCCTTTGACCTTGTGGTGTGAGGTATTACTCAGCGCAATGTGGCATTAAGGTGCTAAAAGGGAGGGGGGTGACTTGAATGGAACCTGCATGGGTTTTTATGTTGGTTATGGTTAACCAGTGGTTGTTACATTGTTGGTGACAGCTATTGGGCTCAGATTTGCTGGGCTCCTGTTAGCTTGTTAATTTGTGTCTCGTGATGCTGGTTGTTAGTTACTTCTTTCTCAGGTCTGATTATACGGGCTTCAGTCGCGCTTCTATTCACTTGCTCAGGTTCCCTCTTCCCTTTCTCTCATCTCCTGAAAATGAAGAACCCCTCATTTTGTCAAAATTTCTGTATTACAGATATGATGTGATGTTTTCATAGTCACTGTAGATGACTATTCACAGAAATCGGTGGTGTTTCCAAGAAGACTGCCTGCTACAGCCATTGACCATTCTTGTCCGCTGCCCAGTGTAAAATGCTACGGGACACATCCCTCTTAATGTATCTGCTGTCACCCCTGGTCATGACAGACTCTCAAACAGCTTTCCTTTCTTCCAGACATTTCTCACTGAAATGCACATGTCCTTCTTGAATGAGGGTTGATTGTATAAGCTTGATCCAATTACTAGTTTACCTATCAGTGAAACAGGATAATCAAGAGGAATAAGAACATCAGCAATAATCCTGGACCATAAAAGACATGTGCTCTGGAATCACTTCTTTTCTGAAGAGGATCTCTGAGTATGATTAAAAGAGAGAAGAACCCTAAGATTCAGGTGTTGCAATGCTTAAATTACAGGTATGGGGTTCTCAGAGTACCACAAACCTTAGTGCTTGGTGCGTTGGCTTTTTATGCATTAGGAGAGTTCAAGGCCTTGGAACAAGTCTCATAGCAATTTTCCCTTCCTGATGAGCCAGAAACTATCTAAAGTCAGCAACTGAACGTGGTTTTTCATAGAGCAGCCTCCTCGGGATCTCTAATGACAGGTTGTTGGAAATCTGGCTCCCCAGAGCTTTTGTCTTCTCAGAATGCAGGGCTGAGACATTTGCCCTGGAAATAGACCCTGATGTCCGTATCTTTCAAAAGCTGTATTAGATAACTCACCTCAGCACATGTTTTTTATTTGTTTTCTCATAACAGCAGGAATACTGCTGCCTCCTTCTTGCACTGTTGACCTCCACCTTTTTTTCTGGAGCTATAAAAGTTTGAGTCCATCCCTTTGTTTTGAAAACATATGCAACTTAAGGTGGATTAAAAGTTTGGAATCCAGACCTATCGAGAAATTTGGTGGGCAGGGATTTTTGGTACAACTTCAGGACCATCTGGCCAACCAGCAGCAAATAATTAACTTTGCGACTTGTCTTGTCTTGTCTGAGATAATATCTTTTCATGGCATCAGGATTGTTTGTGTTTCCACTCTTTCATCCCATCACTAACTTTTTTTTTTGTGATCTTTATCAGTTGTGACTCTTCATGGCTCTTGGCACCCACCCTTTCTCCCCGCCTTCTGGTGCCGTAAGCAGTCTCCTTGGTACACTCACTCTTACATCGCTCTGTGTGCCCCTTTTCTCCTAAGTTTTAGCCCACTTACCATGCTTGTGCAATACCAGACATCTTCGGAGGAAGTCTGGGCATGAAGCAATGCATGATTTGGTGGGATTGATCCATGACCTCCAGGAACAGACCCTTGATCGGTTTCCCTGTACGCAAACTTACTTCCTCCTCCAAAAACCTCTAATAAAAATTATGACTGACAAATATTGTACAATTATTTTCAAGCTTGTTTTGACAAAGCCATGTTAGTTTGCTGGTCTTCAAAGAGCTTTACTCACATGCAATAATGCCACTTAATCAGAATAAGATAGGTGGGAACTCCAGCCCATGCTGGTCAGCTCAGATGAAGCTTGGATAACTGGAGAGCAACTGGCATTCAGCATGACCACGCCTGCTTCATATTTCCTCTGACTTTCACTCATATTTTTTGGTGTGAGGTGTCTTCCTTCCACAAAACTTCTGAAATTAATCTGCCTGTATTTCCTTCCCCAAAAAAAGCTTTAGGTAACAATTTACTGCCTTCTCATATTGGGGCCATTTTACAGTATTTTGTTACCAGCTGAATGGTGCTACACTACAACAATGCTCTCTCAACAAATCCCACTAAGGTATTTGCCAATAACACCAACTTTTTTGTTATTCTTAATGTCATTACCTTGCTTATCAGTGCCCAAAGGTAAACACGGAGAAAAGGTGACTCAATTTCCCATTAAAGTATCACTGTATATTAATATAATATATAATTCCTAAAATACTCTAACATTGACGCTATGTGCACATTTAGTTTGCAGTTCTGTCCTCCTGGGTGACTTGCCATCATTTTCTTCTGGACCAAACCACTGTGCTTCTGACGTGTACTGTGCCACTGAGCTGTGTACCTCTCGCCATGGTTTAACGTGGTTTAACCTCCTGTCTGGAACCAGGACACTCCCAAAGTGAAATCCTGGATAAATATGTGGAATCTTCCAGTTCTGCCTGAACAAGGTTTGTGCTGAGTGAGAGGGCATGTCTGGTGAAACACAGATAGATGGCAGCCAAAGAGGAAGGGCCAGTTTATATCATCTCCCTTAAAGACTACTACAAATTTCTTCTGCTCTGTCCTTCTTTCCCAGTATTTCACAAAAGAACCAAAAATCCCAAGGTGAAATACGTTCCTTGTCTTGTCCCTCTGTCATTGAAGTCTAATTCCCTCTTCTTTAGCCACAAAAATCAACCCTGCCACCGCATGATCAACCTTTACAGTGTGAAGTGCAAAACCTAGAATCTAAATTGCTTTTGTCCTCCATTCTTTCTTCAGTGGTGTCTTCCTTCAGCAGCTCCTTGTATTGGGAAAGACTTTTTTTCCTTCATCCTATCTGCCACTTCTGCAAAAATTCAACAGCCCACCCCCTACTGCTGCCCCACGTCTCTGAGATACGACCTCCTGCATGGGTTTTACTCTTCCTCAGCCTGCTAGCCAGTTCCTTCCAAACACCATGATCAGTGTTGTTATCTCCATTGAAGGTGGGAGAAGAACTCTTACAAAAGTGAAATCTGAGCTTTAGACTGATTTTTACTTGAAGTTGTGGTATCTGTTCAGACAACAGATAGTAACGCGGTCAGGTTGCTTCCCTGTGCGCATTGTACAAGAGCAGTTCAAGCGATGCTCTGTAGCGTACCTAGTATCAGCAGGCTCACGTTTCACGTATGGGCATGCAAAGATTTTTCTTTTTGTTTCTCTGGTGTTTACTAAATAATTCTGTCAGATGCAAAAATGAAAACACATTGTAGAGCACAACCGGCTCTTTAAATGCACCATGTTTGAAATGCCCCTAGCCAGCCTCATTTCTGCAGGCTCGAATGCAAATTGTTGCTATGGGAACAAAACCTTCTCTCCACCCAATCAGCTGAAGCAAGAGGTGGGTTTTTTTTAAAATAGCGAGATTGTCTATATCTGCACTTCACCTAATCAGTCAACACAAGACGGAGAACAATCATTTTCACAGCCAAACAGCGGAAAAATATGACTCGTTCACTGCCAAAAAAACCCAATAAGCTTCTTAGGGATGGGAAATTGCCACCTTATTGTAGAACATGAACAGACAATAAGACAAACTGACAAATCAATCCCATTTGGCAGTGGAATCAAGGAAAGAAATGGGTGTGACACTGCTCAAATTTAACTAAATCTTGCTTTGGGAGAGAAAGCTTGAAGACGTCCTCAAAGAATTTGGAAGAGGAATAGTTATAACAGAGGACAAGACTTAACATGATTGTATGATTTGCCTCCTTTACCCTGCATGCATGTTGAGGCGGGGTTTGTGTGGTGCCTTTCTTTTCCATGAGCTGGTACCCTGTACCCCAAGACAGCAGCTCTGCTGCCCATCCCACCACAGGGGTGTCCAGGCTGCTCTCACACAAGCCTGGTAGCCTGCGGAAGCCGAGGTCAACAGCGGCTTCCCTCAGTGACCGGTGTGTACTGCTGCTCCACAGGAGCATGGACCAGCCCGTCATCGAGCACCAGCTCCTCCAGGAACAGGGGCTGTGGACAGAGCTGCTCTGTGAGACAAGGCTCATACGTTGCTTTGCCAAGTCCTTCACAGTGGACTCTGTATTAGTCTTTGTCATTAATGTTTTAAGTCAGTCGACGATGTGAGTCAGAGACCTCTGTCCACAGCAAATTAAAAGTAACATAACCTAGCTTGATCCTCTCTTGCCTGGCATGGTGTATTAGTCCTTTGGCTCCGCTGAGGTTTAGCAATCTGTTAAACTACAGTAAGCATATATTTAAGTCCTGTCTCTTGTCAGTCTGTAAGCAGAAAAGATATTTCCCAAAATTAAAAAAAAGGAAAAAGATCAGTAATTTTGGGGTCGTTTTCAGACTAATTGAAATTCTGTTTATTGATAGAGATTTTTCTACACTGTCATACCAGGGGAAATTACTAAATCAAACTTTAATAATAATAATATCCTTTTAAAAATGTTTTAGAATTTGACTAACACTTTCATGAATGGGAATACAGTAAGTCTTTATTAATGAGTGATTGAACTGTCAATCTTCACTCCTTCTTAGTCATTATAACGAATGAAAGCATACCCTTATCAATCTTGGATTCTGTACACATGTCACATGCTGTTCTCTCTCCTGCAGGAGCTGTCAATTTAAAGCTATGAGACAGTCCATAGAAGAAAGGAACTAGCTGTCTGCTACTCATAAGGCCCATAATAGAAATAAAATAATACTATATGCACAAATACAAAATAAAATGTGAGCATCATCCTAGTTATTTTCTTTATACCAAATGTAGAAGAATGATCTGTGCTTTCTGGTTCTTACAGGTATATAGGAAGTTATGGTGACATAAATTATTGAATTTCAGATCAGCCTACATTCAGGTCTAATATAAGCATTATTTAGCTAAACTTCTTGAAATCAGCTGAACCTGATTCAACAGTAAGATTTAAAGCAGGAAAATTGCCATGATCTGTGTCATGTTAAGACATCAGTGTTTCTCAAGCAAGTCAGGGTGTTGTCAGATGTGATGCTAACTCCGAATGAGAGGGCAGGTTCTAGGCTCAGTCCATTTTGCAGAGCTATTAAGATCTCCTGTCCCTGTGGAAAGTGCAAATCCTAGGATGGGCAACACAGGAGAGATGCACAGCTTTGTCCATGCATACAGCATAAGTAGCCAGAGAAGTGGACAAGTTTCCCAAGCAGACTTCAGCCCAAGACATTGGGATATCACCAAGTTTGAGTGAGCGGATATTAATAGACCTGACTCGAGGCGGGCTTTGAACACTGGAGTGCTCAGCATGCAGTGGACCAAACAAGGCTGCTGCCTCACTTGTGTTCCACGTTGATCTGAGGAGGTGCCCAGTACTGCAGTGTGTGAATCATAACACCTTAGAAAGGAGAAGGGAGATGTTTCAAAATAAGCATGGAAGAAGGTACTGAGGCCTTTTTACACATCACAGTTTTATTAGCTCAGTTACTCAATTAGGAGTATGAGCACTTGCTATTGCAGCTATCCTAATTCAAAAAATATGTGTACAATAAGGACGCTATTTAGTATAAGACAATTACACTAGGATAGTGAATATTGGTTTCAAGGACAAGTATTTCCAATGTAAGTACTTCCATTACAGCATAACATGCTATTACCATTGTGCCTATCCTTGGAGTGTTTTGTCAGTTCAGTTCTTATGCTGAACTTGTTCAGCTGCTGTAATACCTGCAAGCACAACTGAAGGAAAAAGCATGTGGGGTGCAGGAGAGTTGGGAAAGAAGTGGGAGCACAACTTTAAAGCAGTTTTACTACTGAGATGCTCATGTGGTGGCCACGCAGCCTCAGTTCCCGTTGATGCATACTCGTTGTCTGGTCTCACCTGCAGAGGTGCCTTGATGACGATGGCAAATGGTGCACCAGTAATTTGAATTTATCAAGGGGTTTTGTTTTATCATTTGCAATATTGCATCTTCCTGTAATATTTTCAGCTCTCTTGCTATTTGCACTTTTCAAGCTGCCCTAAGCAACCTGAGTGAATCCTCTGTCTAGAACTGTCCTTGTCACTATTTCCTGGAAGCTGTCATTCAGAAAAAAGAGATACAATTACAAAATACATGTTTATTTACAGTGTCCTTTGTTCCTAGAAATCTGGAAGGTACATGACGTTGATCAAGTAACTGTTCCTTTTCCTGCCTGTATGAATGTTTGCATATGTATTTACATGAGGAATTTTATTATAACTGTAAAAATTTAGTATTATTCCTCATTCACAAAGCAAAAGAATTGGCTCGTCCTTGCTAAACAGTATGCTACCACAATTGTGGTGTAACTTTTAACTCGCTGTGAATTTAGCTGTCATGTTCATTAAAGAGCACTTCATTTTCTCGCTTTTCAGTCAGCTACTCGGTTGATTTTGCTGCTTCTGCTGATTTGCCTAACAATTTTACATACACAAAGCCAAATCCTGCTATTATTTATGTACACATGTGTTCCCATTGAAGGCAATCCAAAGATTCATAATACCAAGACATTATGCTGATAGCATTGGTTGAGGCAGATACAAAGCTTCTCATATTGGGAGTGAATTTAGGATCTTGTTAGATCCTAGAGCATCTCATGTCAGAATAAAATTGCCATATTTTAAATAGAAACTTAATAGATTGTGTCTTTCCTCTGCCTGAGGAAGAGGGAAATACTACAATATATTCTTCCCAGCTTCTGTACCGAAGGACATGGCAACTTCTAACAGCTCCATAACAGATGCCTCATGCATTCCTTAGTCATCATAAAGCAAATCATATATCTGAAAACATATGTTTGTGTTCACTCACCTATGAACTCAGAGCAAATGGCCATCAGCAAGCAGTAGGGAAAGCAGAGAAGTCCCAGGAGGGCTAGCCAGACTGACTTAGCTAATGAAGTGTGCATAAACACCAAACATCCATCATCATAAATTATCTTCAAACTCCCCTTTCACATCCAGTCACTCCTTGCATCTAATGCTTCTCAGACAACCTGTGACATCGGTGGCCTGAATCCTGCAAATGACTAGACTGAGTAGGAAATATGCTCTGTAAACATGCTGTTCATTATAGCTATTTTACCTACTGCCAGATGGATTGATTTGAGATGGTTTATTGCTTACTCACCCTTTTGCGTATTTGAATTAGATGAGTTAGCAAACTGCCTAGTAGTCAGGAATCAAGTGCTTCAGGCCAGCAAAGGTTTTGAAACTGCCATTTCTTTTCTGCCTCCACGGCTGTTGCAGGGGAGTTGAAAATTTTACATGGGAATATTTTCATCGGAGCTAATGCAAGATGAAAGAGATTGGCTTTGTTAAATAAGCATCACATTTAAAATAGAACTTGTACTTCAAGTCTATTCATAGGAGAAACAAATACAAAAAGATTGTAGCTTAATAACTGGCTATGGTGTTGTTATTTTGATATATTTTGAACAACAGATAGACAGAGAAATCTAGATAGATAGATCTTAGTAGAAGAACTCAACTGGAATGTAAGAGAGTTGATAATAAAAAGATAATTTTCCCCAGAAAAGAAAAGACAAGGGAGTAGTAGCAAACATATATTCATTCAGTATCGCTATTTCAACATCATCCTCTAGTCATGAGATCAAAAGTGGTAGCATTAGTACCAGTATCCAGCAGTTACTAGTAAAGCAAATGTAGACCAAGTGAACCACATAAGCACATATTTCAAAGCACATGAGTAAGCTCAAGGAATAAAAACCTCTTGAAAGGAAAAAAATATTCCAGTCAGGTAGAACATACCAGAATTAATGGAAATACATTATCCTGTGGCTAAAGAAACAAACTCGGCCAGAATTTATGCTCCCCTCCAACGTTTTCATGGCATGATGGCAGGTAGCTACCCTGCTACTTATGAGATTATCTGAATGTAACTTCGTTGAACTCAGCACACCGAGCTGCATTTGTAGCAATTTCAGTAACTGCCATTCTGGTTCAAGCCTGTAGATTTTCTAAAAGATACAAAAATATGTTTGCATTTGGCTTTACCTGCTCTATAGATAAAGTAATTCTCCCCCCCAGCTGCTGTAAAAATAAGGCCAGCCTTTGCCAGAGCTGGCTAGCTCAGGTATGGCACTGGTGCATCCAGGAAATATTTTGCATCTCTTACCTGCACTGACATTTGAGAGTGCCTGCCCCCTGGAAGGCTGCCTGGGCTGTAGATCTTTTATCAAACTGGGTTTTGATTTCAGTTTTGCATTCTGGCTAAGCTTACAGAATTCTTGATTTTATGTAAATGATCAGATATTAGTCCTGACTCAGGAAAGCATTTAATAATATCCTTGAGTCCCTTCCTTAAGCACTTGCTTAAAGTGCTTGAAGTTTACTATGTGTTGAAATGATTTCTTGCACTTACACCATACAGCGCTAGACTGTCCTGAAATGACTTTCTGTCTTTCTTAGTGTTGCTTTCCACCGCCTCTGTAGAAGAAATGCAGGTTAGAAACATTCCTTCGCTGTCTTCCTTCCCAATCCACTACCAATATCTTCTCCACATGAAGGGTATTCTGAGGACCAGATCCTCTCTCGTTACAAATTACCATACATGGCGTAGCTCTCAGCAGTCCCAGCAGGTGCGTACATCCACACAAAACTATAAATATGGCATAACTTGGGGCATGTAAAGCACCACGGTTCACTTCAAAATTGTAATGAAGACCTACTTTTGATAGCAGCAAGGACTTGGGAACATGGCAATTCAGAACGAATGGAGGAGAAGTATTGCTCTGCTTTTCCCAGTTTGTGTACCTTTTGGTGGGTATTCACACATCAGATGCTCAGTGCCTAGCTCAGCTGCTGGCAAGTTGTTTACCTCTACCTTGCCTATAGGGAGGCTCCTTATATGACAAATGAGGTAAATTTACTTAAAATTGGTAGCATGAATGTCCCTTCCACTCAACACCCCCCCCAAGCCAATAAATGGAGCCAGTTCCCTTCCTATAGAACAGAGAAAAGACTATTTTAAACAATAGGAGTAATAAAAGTATAAAGCAAAAATCTGGCAAAGAAAATGTAACATTTTCCAGAGCTATTTGGACATCAAATTGGGCCCTTTAATTACCGAGTACAAATAAAGGTGTCAGGCATCTACTGACAGTTTTTTAAAATGATCTTTAGCACACAGCATGGAAAAAAATATAACCTCAGCATGCAGTGTCAGATCAAACAGTTTGACTGCTGTCTATTAGAATGAAAGAATATATTAAATCTCAGGATGACATCTGGTATTTCAATATAAAATTGGAATCTCTCAGACTTAAAAAGGCTTTTGTCAAGATAATCTCCATTTAAAGCTCAGCGATGTAAACTGTGACCAGATTGAAGACTGCAAGCACTAGCGCACTCAAAAGTGAGACACTGAAAAGACAACTTTTGATTAGTTGGCATTTTCCTATCTTTTAACTCAGGGCAGTATGCTGTGAGTGGTATATGGGCTGTGCAAAGCAAAATGGAAAGCCACAGGTGGCTGCGTTGAATTAGCAAAGTACTGTAATGTTTACTACTTCATAAAACCCATCATATGAAAATCAATTCCCATCACAGAGGTTGTTGTTATGTATTTTGGCTGTTGAATGGTAAATCAAATGCTAGAACCAGAAGTTCAATATACAATGTGTCTTGACGTAGGATTTTTTAATTTTTGTTTTTAGCAGTTACCCTACACAACAGGCTATGACTTCTTGTTTTGAACAAACATAAATAAATCTTCTGTGGCAGCGTGCATTAACCTGATTTGGCTCTTGTAGGCTGGCAGGAGAAGGAAAAGGAAAGGCCGTGTGCCTACTGCAGTGAGATTCAGTCAAGCCGCAGAAGGCCGTTACTTTCTGATTAGAAAAAATAGGAGGGATCTTGGTCAGCATGGAGAACTGGTAATGATGAGGCAACCTTTCACTTCATGGTTTGCTTTATTATTTTCAATAGATCAGCTGTCAAATGTAGGTAAATACAAACACTGTTGCACAAGTGCTGGAATTAGGGAAGCCCCCATGGCCTCATGCGTCCACCAAAATAGCTCTGGCCTTTTCCTCCCTGCGTGTCCCCATCGCACGCCCTGTTCCCTCCGCACAGCCTAAATTCCCCTCTGCTTTCAGTGCTCCCTGCCTGCCGTCACACTGGTCCGCACCCCGCGCTTACCAGCTGGGGGGCGCAGGCTGGTGCGTAGGGGCAGGCCAGGCAGCAGAAGTGACTGTGAAGCTCCTGCAAGCAGCCCGTCTCCTGGTGAGGTATTAATTCATGCTTTCTCCTTTACCCAGGTGTCAGTATTTACAAAACTTGTAGGAACTTGATATCCCTGGTACCTGTATATCTCACTTTCTGCTTGGCACCATACCTTGTTCTCTGTTAAATGGTTAGCAGCAGACGTCCTATCTTCAAAGCAAAAACCAGCATTACGATGGTGCCAAATTCTTCATGGGGCTCACACGTTAGGAAGTCAATGATTCAGGAAGCACCAATGTTGATTGAAAAATCCTGATGTATAGCAGTTACCACAGTCAGAAATAGGGACAGTGTAATTTGGTTTCCTTCAGAAATTTAGAATGACAGTGTGAATCAAAAGCGACATAATCAAAATAAAGCTTGTGCCACTGAAGAAGTAAGGCCTAACACATCAGGTAAGATGTATAGAATGTGATATTTTAATACAGTTGGGAATTTTGACAAGCAACTATAAAGTACTACATTTTTAGACCCACCAAATGCTAAATTAAGAGTGCAGCTACAGCTGGTGCAAAGGCACCCTGTCAGTTTTATGATGGCACTGTGTTATGCCTTGCTCAGCAGCTGCCTGGAGCAGCCTTACCGGGGTTTTCAGCCCTGGTCCGGTCTGTGAAATAAGTGCACACACTCCCCTATCAGTCAGCAAAGCCTTCTGCAGGGTGATTTTTTCACTAAATATATAAACAAGGTGTAATTTTAGCATTAGTGGCTTCCTACGTGCTGGTTTTGCTACAGCCTTGCAACACAGTAAAAATAGACCCGCAATCCCCTGAAGTTTCTCTGATGCCAGTCAGAAGTAAATCTATTAAAAAAATAGCACAAAACATATGCAAGAGGAAAATCAAGCCCTTTTTAAATGAAACCTAATATCACAGGAAATATCACAGGAAGCAGAATCTAATGAGAATCCTGGCTTTGATTTTTTTGTGTCATTTTAATTTTGATTTCCCATTTGTGTGTATGATTTTAAATTCACGGTGATCAGGGTGACAGTGAGCATCCCTGATGATCAGGGAATGCGGTCCCAGCATAGCTCTTGAGTCTGTAGAAATGGAGAAAATTGGGAGCAGTAGGAGACTAAAAGCAGAGCATGAGTTTCTACCTTTCCTTAACAGCCCCCTGCCCTGATTATACCTACCCCAATAAAAAGCACTTATGCTTATCAGATAGAGCAGTGTGAGTCATCAATCATTTTAAAACCTGTATTAGCTTGTGAGCAGGTTATCATCAGCTGAAATGGTTAACAGTTATCAAAGATGGGTGGTGAACAAATGCTGCTCCGTGGCCTGTTCTTCCCCATAGCTGTCATCAGCCTTCTTGCAACTCTGAGAGAGCAGATTCCCCAGTTCTCAGGTTCCCCTGAGCGGAAAAATGAGGTATTCAAGCACTTATCTTCTCACCCTCGCCTCTAAAGGTCAGGCAGTTCCCACTGATGAGGTTTGCGTGTCAGCTGTGAGGCTAAGGTCAATACAGAAGTACACAAAGAGCCAAACGTCTCAGGAGAGTAGATGGTTCAGAATTGGATGGTGGAAGTGCTAATAATACAGAACAGTTAAATATTTTAATTTTGTATCTGGAAAGAAATAGGATTATGTATTCATATCAATTAGAGAGAATTTGTTCTTTGATCATGAGTAACTGAGGAGGATGTGTGGGATGAACTTTACTAACCTGGCATGTTTAGGTGCCAGTGAACCCCAAGAGTGGTGGAAGAGTTCACTGAGGTCCGTCTTTTTCATGGTCCTTGATTTTGAAGGTACTGGGGAAATTCCAAGAGACTGGAAGATTACTTATGTTGTGCTAGTACATAAAATGTTAAAGTGACTTGGCCAAGATAAATATATGCTAACAGTGACTGGGAGTGTAGAAAAAACATACTGGTAGAGAGAACAGGGGATGACAGCACTCCAAGAATTAATGGTAGGCACAGAGTGTCAATTATTGTGATTTTTCTGAGATTTGCCAAAGAAATCTTATTTCAGATTACAAGTTTGTACAGGTAAACGTAGAGGTATAACGCATCTAGATGACTGCAAGGAGTTTAATTTTGTACTGTGTAAAACCTGATGAAAAGTGAGCAATATACCATGTCAGAAAAGCACTTGCTAAGTGGTTTAAGAATTGGCAAATTCAGCAGTTCCCATGGATGTATTTTTTTTATTTGGCTCTTCCCCCTATGTCTCAGGGTTATATCCCACCCTGTCCTCCCTCTCAGTGTTTGCTAACATATAATTCAGCAGCTCTTAAACTAGAAGGATGTGTCTGAGAGCGGAGCTGGAGCTGGAGCGGGACATGGGTGAGATGGGAACGGCAGGGTGAAAGGTAGGTCTGGAGCACAGGGTGAGCGATACTTGGCACTGGAGCTGGAAGAGCCCAGGGCTTGCTGCAAAGTGCCAAACCGCAGCCAAGCTTCTCAGATGGGATCTACTCACCCACTGCCTTCAGGGCAACCTAAAGTGAGCTCCCTGTGCAATCCTGCAGCAAACAAAAAAAAGTCTAGTCCGTCCTTGACTCCTTGCTGCAGGCAAGAGGGGAGTAAAGTAAGCAGGAAGAGAAAGAAGATTTTTACACTTTGTATACAGGATTGGTATGCTGGGAAATCCTTATTCTGAAAAGGCTGATGAAAAATCAGGGAGGGTAGAGAACCATAAAAATTACCAGGGAAAAGTGCTTTTCATGGAGAGATGGAGGGTTCCATCTGTTTAGCTTGTCAACAAGAAAAGTGAGAGGTGACTTGGTTACAGTGTACTAGTGCTTTCCCAGGCAGAAAACACTGGGTAGTCATCGCTTCTCTCAGCTTGCAGAGAAAGACAACAACAGGATCCAGTGGCTGAAAGCTGGAGCCAGACAAATTCAATTAGAAATTAGGCCCAGCTCTATAACGGTGGAGGCAACTGCTCATTACGACACGTGACCAAGGAGAGATGGTTCCACTGCAAGAGCAAGACAGGTTGCTTTGCAAGACGGTATGCTTTAGCCAAACCTGAGACATTTCACTCAACTCTGAGAAATATAAACGCACGTTAGTAATTTCTAAGAGGAGAGATTACATGGTCAAACACCTACTTTTAAAAAAAAAACCAAACAAAACTCATTAATCAATTTTGCTCAATTCATGGATGTCTGTCAGATTAGGGTAACAAGGGGAGATCTTGCCAGTCTTTGTGACCTAACAAAAGAGCCACTCATATTTGAAAGGAAAATGGCCAAGAATGATGCGCTAGCAGGACAAAATGGAAATCTCATATCTCTTGCTCGGTTCCTTCATACTGGTAAGTAATCATGCAACTTTCCTGTTAGTTAGGATGTCTGGGGGAAGAAAATAAGAGACCAGCTTTAATTAGATTGGAGATTGGATTGATGCAATTGCATTAAGCACTCAGCTCCATCGGTGACGGGCACAGTATTAACACCCAGAAGGGCAACCTTGCAGGATTAGACAGGGAAGGGGAGAGGCAGACAGCTACCGGCATGAGAAGGGAGGGCAGAGTCTGATGCAGAAAGTCAGGGGTGCCACAAAACCCCTTGGCTGTGGATGAGGGGAGATGGACAGGAGGCAGCACGCAGACCTGCAGTGCCAGCCCCTGGAATGAGGCAGCGCAGCAGGGCAGTTGCCTTGAACAGGAGGGAAAGTGGCCGATAGCATGCAGGAAACTGCAGGGAAGCTGGAAAGCTGCACGGATGCACCTTAGAGCAATAACGCATGAGCCCATCGACTGGTTCAAGAGAAGCAAAACTATTATCTGCAGAGAGTTTCCTCCTGCTTTCCTCTCAGAAGTGATTACAACTACAAAATCTGTTTGCGCTACCAGCCTCCCACTGCCTGCTACAGTCATCGCTGTAAAAGCAGTATGTCCTGCTGTGGAGAAGCCAAGCTGCAGGGAAGAGGTTGCTCCTGGATCTCACCGGCTATTGCCACAGTGCTTTCGACAGCGTGGAGCTTCCCGGCAAAACCTGAACAATTCAGCACAGCGAGCGACAAGCTTTTCAGTGCTCTTAAAGGCTTCACTAAAACGTAGAGACAAAACATTTACGCACCCCACGGGCTTGGGCTTTCTTGACCCTCTGTGGCATGGCTTTTGGGGAATAAATGAAGAGAAGTGGGAGTTCCAGGCAATGCTGGAGGTGAGAATAGGTCCCCTATAGTCTAAATGTATACCAAAGCTAAATAGCTACCAAAAGACAATTAAAGGTTCAAGCAACTCAAGTGATAAGCACAAATATTCCCCGTATAACATATGCATGTATAACGGTACGTGTGTTTATTAACCCTATTTAGGAGGTTAGTGTCTCTCTTGGGAAAGTTTGTTATTTTAACTGCTAATTCTTATTTTAATGTTATTTTAATTGAGGCACAGGGGAAGGACAGAAAGGGAATGACGGAAAGGAGGACAAGACAGTCCTACAAATTCATTCACAGATCCTTGTTAACACTGGCAAGCTGCTCAGGAAAGATATTGTCTAGATGCCTGCAAAATGTTGTCTTCTCTGAAAAACTTGTATGAATTATAACGCGCAACTGCTAGTCTACAGCAACTTCTAAATGCTTGATTCTAGGCAGCATATGGTGGGTGATAAAAGTTGTTTGTTTCCTTGATAACTTTCTGTATCAAGATGCTATTCTGTTAACTGCAGAGCATGAAGTTTAATTATAATGTAGAAATTATGCATTGTGATATGAGGATGTTCATTTTGCCCAGTGTGGTGTTAGACAAGTGGGCAAAAGATTTGCTGCCGCAATCAGGCCTGGACGGTCAGTTATGGCTTGTGTTTTACTATTGCTGAGTAACAACAGCAATTACAATCCCGACTAATAGGAGCTACAAGTACAGATAAGAACCCACTAGGGCTTTAGAAGAAACAAAAATTTACTCAATGTAATTTGTCAAGTGTTATAGCACAGATTAATTGCTGCTCACCGCTTTTCTTTTGCAGGTATGTAATTAATTGCGCTCACAGGTTGGGTTTGGAGCATCCAGTCTGTGCTTGGCCACGATGTAGATGTTCAAAAGGTATTTGCTTTTTGGAAACCAGTTCGTGTTTTTCTTCAGCTGTCAGAAGCAGGCCTGCAGCTGTAGCACAGGTAGGTGACAGAGCCACCGCCTTGTAGCTGTGGTAAGGTTGTAGCTGTAAGGTGGCCGTTATGGTGTGGGTTACACAGCAATTACTTACTGTCCTTCCTTTCGTAAGCTGCAGTGATAGGTAGCAACCAGCATAGATGATTGTGCTTCAGAGAAGTTTTCCAGCTCTGGGGATGAAGGCTGTTATTAGCACAGAGTCAATAGATGCTCTAATGATTGTTTGGATCCAAGTGCATGGCTGGCACCTTGCCAGGAGGACTGATTTGTGGGGAATGAAGGGTAAACAGCCAAGTGGCCACCTCTCAACGATGTGTGTGCTGCAGGGGAGTTACTGCTGTGGGTTTGTGTGAGCACAGCAAGGACAGCACGCACAGATCCAAATCCAACGGGTAATACGGTTCCCCAGCCACCGGGCGAAGCTGGATGTTACATTTGGGATTAATCTCTGCGCCTCGGTTTTGTTTGTTACAGATGTAAATAACCATAGATTACTGCAGGACAGCAGAGCACCCAGCCACGGTGCTGAGCAGAGGCCAACGCTGACATCTCCTGAGCAGCCCCTTCCTGGTGCACGCACACAGCGGCCTGGAGCCAGCTCAGGGTCCCCAGCCCAGCGCTGCCGGGTACCTACTACCTACCTACCTACCACAAGTTTTGCAACCCGCTTTGATGAGTGCAAAAAGAAGCCATGCTTAATTTGATTCTTCATTCAGCTCTGAGAATTGGTTACAGCATTGGTGCTGCATTAATTTTTGCCCTCTCGAGCTCTGTACTTTCAAATGTGTCACCAGACACGTTGCTGTTTACCTCACAGTTTGAAGTGATTCTGCCAGGACACATCGGCTTCTGTTGCTGCTTTTCAAAAAGCAGCCTAAACTTTAATGGCTAAATCAAACTTTAAAAGCCCAAAGACTAACAGATGTGTAAGGAATCTCTTTTGAGAAAAAAATCCATCAGAAAGTATTTGAAGTCTATCAGAAATCATTTGAAGTTGATAAAACACAAATTAACATTTCCTGTTAGTGTTTACAGCAACCGCACCGCAGGACAGAGAGCCCCAAACTAAAAAAGCTTGTTTATAAAAATGAAACTAGAACCCACTGGAAGGGAATGCAAATTAAATAGCAGGAGTTAAATGAAAGCCAGGTAGATTCTAATCTGATAGCTAAAAAATAATAAATAAAAAAAAGTATTAATATCTTCAGACTGAGCTCTTTCAGACAGCATAAGATTGCGTCCTGACCTGCAGCCCATGGCTTTTATCTCAACCCTGTGTCTGAGACAGTGTCAGCTCTGTATGATTCTCCCGTGGGCTTTAACTCTCACAGCTGATATTGAGTTAGTGAAGAAAACTTTTTCTAAGGCAGAAGAAATAAAGCCAGATATTCCTCTCACTCTTCGTTTTTCAAATGAGTAAAAAGTTTGAATTTTTACACTTAATATAAGAAATTTAAATCTTGCTTTACTTTTTGTGATTTGATTTCTTGCTCGTTAAATGTACGAATGTGAGCTGATCACTCAAAGTATATGCTCCCTCCCTGTGATCTGTAACAGGCTCATTTTAGTGGCAGGTTTTTTTCCTCCATTTTAATGGTTATTCACAGAAAATTGCAAATTCTTGAATGGAGAGATGTGTTTTCTGGCTGCCTGGCCAGTCTCCAGCTGGAGAGACTCTGAAGCCATCACGACTTCCAGGTGCCAGGCAGAGCTCTTGGTGTCACCCGCACCTCCTCCCGCCTGAAAAATAGAAGATAGCACAACTCCCTTGTTGGCTTCTGTTTCTCTTTTCAGACTTGCTCTTCTGCATAGATTCACATTATTAATGGGCTCTCTGGGGCACAGACATCTAGAAATTAAGCTTTGATACACCCAGAAGGCTGAGAGTGCTGCTGGGAGTCGGCACCTGATTTAGACCCACGGTGACGAGGCTCAGTTTGAGATGCAGAGGTGATCTCCCCTGCCAGAGGCGGAGAGGTCTCTGTCCCAGGGTGGCTTTGTGCTGAACGGCCTAAGCCAGCCCTGGGCTGGTTGCCAGAGAGACGTGAAGGTCAGACTGGAGATGTCCAAGGTCAAGTTCCGATGTGCCAAATAACAAAAACATCTCACTTGTGCCAACAATGGTCTTGCTGCTGCGTTGTGGGCAAGCGAGGTGTACCTGAGACTCATGCCATAAAAACCTTGCACTTAGCTTTTTTCTTTGGAAGGTAAAGCAGCTCCATGAACTCCCCAATAGCCAAGGTAAATAAATCCTGTTCTTTTTTAACACAGCTGCCTCAAATTAAAACATGCTACAGTTTTCTTGCTTTCTCTGGCCATTGTTTTGCTGCAAGACATGAGGGAAGCTCCACACGGACAGATATTGCTGAATTTGGTTTTGCCTCATTGAATTTTTACGGATGGTTACCCTCGAAAAACAAACTATTAATAGGCCTGTGTCTGAATGCTCGACCACATGAGACTTCATCTGTTACATTCAGGCTGTGTTTTGATGGATTGCTTTGGGCTAAGAAGGATATAAAATAGTCCTACAACCACTTGCCCTAAAACTAGTATTTAAAATATATTTCACAGGGAAAAATTCAGTAGTCCATTAGAAGAGTGGGAAAGAAATTACACTGTAGGCAAAGAGAAAGAAATAGATACAATATTCTAGCAATATAAATCAATGTAAACTCCTGAGCTGCAATTTGCTTAAGTGATGCTAACAGTAGTACAGATTATTTAAATAGATTTTGTAACTGCTGTTGTTATTACAGAGATTAAATTACACTAAGCTATTAATGTAGTTTTCGGTCAGTAATTTACATAAAGAAAAAGATAGGCTCCTAAAATTTTAGTTTGCTGCATATCCTTCTTAATGGGAACAAATTCCAAAACACTAGATTTTAGAAGCAGTCAGTGAAGTTTTCGTTTAATCATTGCTCCTGCTCTAAATACCCACTTGAAAATTAGCCAGTAACTCTTATTTTTGCTCTTATGCACGTAAACAAAAATTTTTGGTTGCAACATCAAAATCAATCTCTTCTGCTTTATCAGTTTTGTAGTGCAGGATAAACTGATCTAAATGAAGTGATTAATTATTTTAATTAACAAGCAAGAAACTTTGATTTAAATATCAGTTTTTAACTTGTTTTACATATTTTCATAATTTGATGAAGAAAGTTTAGCATTGTTTGTTTGTTGGAAACTTTGAAATGCAAATTTCCAACTAAAAATAGTCTTTATGCTGAATTTGGTATTTCTTTTTCCTACTAAAAGTGTATCTATGCACATTTGTGTATATACATATTGCTTAGCACACATGTATTCATGTTCTAATTTTTTTTTACTCTGTTGGTATTTAATAGGAGAAAAATCGTGAACCAAAACCTCTAAGTAAAATGCATAGAGGGAATTATAAATCTAAGTCTTAAATTGCTTTTTCGAAAAACAAACCGTCTTATAGGTGATTATTTCATACATAAATTTTGAAAACACTGCTTTTTTTCTCAAAATCCTGCTTTGATTCTGCCCTTTGTGTTTGTTGCAGGTGAACAAAGCTAAGAGCTCCTGCAAAATTCATCAGTCTGGGAAATGACGGTATGTGGGTTCAAGTGACTCGAAAACGTAAGTAAAGGAAATGGCCAGACCTGGGTTTGGCTCTTCAGCAAAGGGAAGTCTCTAGGGGCTCCGAGATCCTCTGTGGGCTGAGCGTGGTTGTGGTTGTGCTCCTTCTGGCAGCTGGGAACGGCACGCACAGCAAAGCGCTCCCCTTCCTGGACTCCATGCTGAAATTCGGCTGGAAGCAAGAGCCATCATTAGCTCCAGTGCGTGGGCCCTGGCTCTGCTTGGGAACTGGAGGGTGGTGTTCAGAGCTCAGCAGGTCTCCGGGAGGAAATCCCTGCTGGGCACTTCCCCGCTGACATGCGTTGCTCTGAGCTCTTCCACTGAAATAGGCTTCCCCCGCCATAATGCAGCGTTGACTGTGGGATTTGCGTGGGGAACCTGAAGTGCCCTTTAAAGGCTGCCACTTTCCCCCCCACCTTGAAGTACCCGCTTTTGTATATCCCTTGCGAACACCACATGAAAGGAGAGCTTTTAGACTTGCTGTTGTTTTAACCTCCTAGCAAAGCAAGGATCTGTTCCCTCTTTCCCCTTTTATTACCAGCAGAATAATAAGCCCCACAGAATTAGTAACTCAAAGGTTTCATTCAGAATGCATCACAGCTGTGGAAAATATATACCCCAGCTTGCTGGGCTGATGACTTCCAAAACAATCATCCCTGTAATTCCCACTCAAGACTGCTTCCCAGCACCAACCATAGCAGGAAACATCCCAGAAATTGAAGCCTTGAGTTTATATGACATAAAAATATGAGGTCATGAGTATCTGAATGTTTTTGACGTGCCCCCAAGGAGCTGGGTGGGCACAGCGTGCAGGAGTCAGTAGTACAGCACAGGTTGGGCAGGAGAGGACAAGGCTTCCTCGTCTCTCCTTCCACCTTTCTTAAATGGCCCAGGATGTCCTTGCCTGTCAAAGATTTCTCCTTTTGTTCTAGCCAGAAATGGTTATGAAATGTTAACTCTCTGCTGCAAGCTCTTCAGTGCGATGCTGGTGCTGCCTCTCCCCTCCATCTATCTCATCTAGTGAAGTAACGTTTTGCCATACAGTGGATTCATTAGCTGCTTTCGACATCAAAGCCAGTATCAAGTCTCGAGAGCTGTAGGTGTTTGTACATACCTACAGCGCAGGTCCTCTGTCTGAAAGGCAATGTCCACCCACTCCAGTCCTGCGCAGACAGGGTGATGTTAGGGTCTTAAGATCAAAATCTGGAGGCTTAGTGAGCGGCGTGCTGCCGATGAATCCTGTTGATGGTGCCCACTCATGTTATTGTAACGCTGTGCTGTGCTGACCTGGGTGGTTGGACTATCAGGGTCTTGATAAACTCTCTGCTGGCGAAGAGTCACCCTTGGTGATGGGGTCTGGGCAGCGTGTCCTGCCATGCAATGCTAGCCGGCTCGGCAGGGGGTTTGAACGCAGCACATGGGAGGTGCGGGTGGCCAGCAGAGTGGTGTTGCACGCCCCAGTATTGACCCATCGTTACTGGGATCTTCATGTAGAGAGATGGTCTCCTGAAGCTCCTTTCTCTGTCATTCTCCACCCTAATGCCTCATGGCCAGTTTTGGCTGTATTGGGCAGAGGGGTGCAGCCCCAGGCAGCTGGGAGGGAGGATGTGTGTCCCATTGAGGGAAGGACACCTCGCCAATGCACGGGGCTGAGCCAAGCATCCTGTCAGTACAGCTATAGCCCAGAGCCACCTACAGCAAAGGGCTGCCCAGGACCGTGGGGATGTGGAAAGCTACTGGTAAAGACACAATTTTAAAATAAAAGCAAGTTTCAGCACTTGGCTGCTCCTGGAAGAGGTACTTGTCTTCTTAATAGGACGGTTCCCATGTCAGAAAGTTGCCTCTTTTAAAGTCACATTTAGTGTAAGGGGAATATTCCTGTCAGTGCTTCAGTTGCACTTGGTTGAAGACACCATCTGCTGCGACACTTGGCCAGCTTGGCAGTTAAAATGTCATTTAGACCGGAAAGCAACTGAGCCTGGATACTGAAGCAGATGTCATCAGCAAAGGTGAACTTCCATAAGTGAATGAGGTTCCTGATAAAAAGACTGAACTGCAGAGGCGCTTACAAAGAGCCCTGTGGAAGACCACTGATTTTTCTGCATATGCTTTATTTCCTGTATATGCCTTATGCAATGTACCTTGGAGAAGCAACGTTACAAGAGATGTCAGTGAAATTCTGCATTTAAAATCCAGCACTTGTGGTTCCTGCTGATTAAAGCAGGATGAGCAGGTTTCTGTCCTCTCCAGAAACGGTATTGATATTTTCCAAACCAAGCTCCTGAGTCCTAGGCTTGCTTCAGCCCAGCGGGGCAGGAGGATGAGCCCATTTTCCTGCCTTTCTGTGGAGTATTGCTGCACATAAAGCTGTTCAAAAGTGTTTCCTCCCTCAACGTTTCTGTTCCAGCTGACAACAAAAGTACAAACCAGCTCTGAGGCCTCTTCAGCACAGGAGGTGTAGGAAGAGTTACTGCATCCCTGTCTGTCCCCTGAATACAGAGGCTCATTCCCAGCTATTTCTCCTGACGTGTTTAGGCTGCAATCCAAAAAATTCACAGGACAAAGAAGGAAGAGGAATGAGACAGGAAGAAAATGCATTAATAAGAAGTAGAAGCTAAAACTAATAGAGTTAATTGCTCTACCCAGGTTTGTGCCCATAGGGCATGTATAGATGATTGTTAGTATTGAAGCTCTTCAGCAGCGCTGGGGCAAACTTGATTCTTAAGGTCAAATAATCAATCAAGATGAAAATGTTGAAAGAGTCCTTTCCATGTATGCTGCTCAGCGTGGCTCAAATTGCTTTTCAGCTGTGCTCAGTGCTTTTTGTTGACTTGAAGTAAATTAAACATTATCCTTTTTTAGATAGGTTAGGAGATCTCACTAAGTGCTACTTCGTACTACTTTAAAGACTAGAACTAGTTTAAAGCAATTAAAGCTAAAAACCCCACCTTTAAATAATGACTTAATACGGAATTTGATTTAATAAGGAAGCAACTGGGGGTGAAGGGACCCAGGCAGGTGGGGATGAGAAGGACAAGAAGCCAGCATAGAGCCAGCAGTGCAGCCACTGGGGCGGCTATTAGGGAGCAAAGGAGTTGTTTTCTTCTTGACAGGGAATTGCAAGCATATAATATATTCAAAACCCTTCTTAGTTGTCTTTATCAATGATTTTTATAAGTCAGTGTATTGGGTGTAATTGCCAAGGCGCTGGCAGCGGGGGCTGCAGGGAAGCCTCTGTGAGGAGAGGCCGGGGCTGCCCCATGCCAGACACAGCCGGTTCCGGCCGGCTCCAACCGGCCGCCGCAGGGCACAGCTGAGTCCCGCAGCCAAGATGGTGACACCTCAGGGAAAGAGTATTTAAGAAAGGACAAAAACATTGCACAGGCAGAGGAGGAGGGGAAAAGAAGTGTGCAGCAGCCATGTGAACACCAAGATGAGAGCACGAGGGTGAAGAGGTGCTGCAGGTGCCGGAGCAGAGATTGCCGGCAGCCCCAGGAGGAGCCCACCCCAGAGCAGGCAGGTATTTCCTGACAGGAACCGCAGCAGGTTTATCCCAAAGGACTGCAACCCATGGAGAGGACCCACGCTGGAGCGGAAGGAATGCATGAGGAAGGAGCAGCAGAGGAGCTGTTATGGACTGACCACAACCCCCATTCCCCAGCGCTGCTGCAGGGCGGAGGTAGAGGAGTCAGGAATGAAGGCGTGAAGTTGAGCCTGGGAAGAAGCGGGGGGGAGGGTGGTGTTTTACATTCGTTTGCCTTTGTTTCTCACTATGCAAATCTATTTTATTTGGCAATAAATTAAAGTCAAGTCTCTCTTGCCCATGATGGTAACTGGCAAGCAGTCTCTCCATCTTCATCTCAACCCATGAGCTTTCTATTTTCTCCCCCATCCAGTTGAGGTGGAGCGAGTGAGGCGCTGGGTGGGCATCCCACCACCGTCAGTTATCTACAGACTAGGTCGTCAGATACAGGAGGCCTTGTGGAGTGGGCAGCTCTGCTAAAAAATATTAGCAGGCTGGAATAAGTATCAACCAACTGCAAGATACAGAAAAAAGCCACAGCCCCGACCAACTCCCTTTCAAATGTGAACTTGCAAACCTCACATTTTTGAGAATAGGTTCTGGTACATTTTACTTCTCTAGCTCCCAAAAAAGTATGCATTCTCAAACTTCCAAAGACCTTTAAAGTCTTGTCACAACCGGGCAAACAGCCATACCAAATCCTTGTGAGAACATCTTCTAATGAATTTCAACAACACAGAAGCAACAAAAAAGATTTCTGTGACGGGGGCCCTCTGCTTACGCTGAGTTCCCTTAGGGGGCGAGATGTCATTTGATTACTACACCCTTACAAGTTTTATATTGCATATCATACTATATTGCAATACAGCAATGCATGCATACCCATGCACAAAGAATTCGTGAATAAAAACTATAATCCTTGATTGGCCTTATTATTCTAAGTTGTCATAAATATTTAAAGAGATGGCTTCCTAAAATAGTACATTATTTGCCATACAGAGACTATAATAGGGGAATGTTGAAGATGAAAATCCTGTATTTCAAATTTATATTTGTGTTCTGTTGAATGGTACAAATGTGAGAAGTAACTGTCACGGGAACGGTTATCATGCTAAAAAGAGTTTGAGAGCTACTTATGTGAAGACAAGAGCCACTGACAATATGACAAAAAGCCCAATATCTTGATGAGGTTAAGATTTGTCATGTATTCTGCCCTCTACCTCTTCCCAATGTTTTCCCACTTGTTTTCCTCCAATTCAATAAACTAAACTACAGCTGTTGTAGGAGGCTTTTATTTTGAACAAAACCAGTGAAAATACGGTTTACACTGAAAGCCAAAGCTGAGGCAAGTCACATTCATTGTTGTTGTTATTTGCTAGCTGTTGTAGGTGGGATCCACTCTTGTATCTTCTTGCGAGTAGTAGAGTAAGGTACGTACTGTCCGGGAGTGCCACTCAGATTGAATTTATGGTTCTCCCAGATAAATTTACGAGCAACTGGTGGATGAGTAGTTGGAGGGTCATCCGTCATTGAGTGAAGCCAGCGATGCCTGAAGAGGAAAAAGACACGTTATTAAGGAACAATAACATGATCTGTAACAAGCCTTCCTCCTGACTCCCAAGAGTTCTCCTCCGAAGAGACACTAAGTATTTCGAGAGGGGAGAAAAAAAAAATTTTAATCCAGTATGATTTTGAATGAGACTACAGGATACTGATTTAAAGTAATTATACAAACATAACTGACATGTAACAGTTCTGCTTCCAAGCAACTGAAAGCACACCTGACTTTGAATTTCCTGTTCCTTTGTACGCTTAGTATTTGGGCAGAGAATATTTCATTGTTACGTGTTTGTATGGCCTTAACCAGCCAGCCAGGTCAAGGCAGGCACTACAAATGACAAAACCACATGATTTTGTTTTGTTTTCTGGGTTTTTTATGTTGGGTTTGGAGGTTTTGTTTTGTTTTTAATTACCAGAAGACTACACTGCACAACAATTTCAATTCCATCTCCAAAGCATTCATGAGGCTACCACTTGGGATATGGATTAATGACGCAGGTTCACCTAAAACAATCACATAAATGTTTACTGACTACTCAATAAAATGGTTAGTACCAATCAGTAATGGGGTAATTACCAAGTGATTATCCTTTACCTATGAACTAAATGTCAATCCTCCCCTATGCAAACAACATGATCAAGCAAAGTATTTTCCATAACAATTTACTGAAACACTACAGCAGGGATCAACTGAATTGTTTTCATCCCATTTCTATTTCAGTGCCCAAAGCAACTTTCAAACCTGAATAACATTTTAATTATCTTCCAGTATAATGTACTTCATACTGCATGCACAGTTATGACAGAAGTGAGGTTACCACTTTTTTTGCAAGCTTATGTATTTTTTACTGAGGTAGAATTAAAGAGGCTAATCAGCTTTTGCCAAAGACTTGACCTAAAAATAAGAAGTCTTCTATTCCAGTTGCTATTAGAAAGCCTAAAAATTGCATCTTCAGCCTTTAGCAACAAATCCAGCACACTTCATTGATGCAGCAAAACAAAACCACAATAAAAGTAGTGAGAAAGAGACTGACAAGTATATTCTAAATCTGAAGATCTCTACAGAAGGTTGATTATCTTTTCAGTCAAATAGCTTCTAGACATTTGTTTCAGAAAAAGAAAAACTCACAACTTTGGATATAACTTTAGTACAAAATCTCACTTTAAAAAAAATGTCAGCCACATGTTCATTTTCTGTAAGTAAAAAACAAACAAAAACCCCAAACGAAAGGGTTGTAGGGCTGCACGTTGTAGGACTAAGGACTGCCAGAAAACTGGCTTGAATACAAAACCAGGTGGAACTATAAGATCCTTTAAAAGTAAGAAGAAAAACCTTGTTTAGAGGTACAGAATGGCCTCCTGTGGGAAAAATCATCCACTTAGGAGTTTGAAAGTTATACACACGTTCAGATGAAGTGACCCAATGAACATGAATGAGAAGGGGATCCCTCTCTTCCTCCCCCCACTCTCCTTTGTAAATCTGGTCTCATCTGAAGTATACATTTCCCACTGCTTATATTAAAAAAAGATGATTTTGGGTAATGATTTCTGTCTGGAAGAAAGCGGCCCCATAGTACTATGAATCACAATGTGGTCTGAGGATACAGGATCAGGCCTTGCTCAATTTTAAACCTGGTATTACCAGCCTCTGAAATGCCCTGGCCACATTACACAAAGCCCTGACCTTAGGTGAACTCCCTCTCCCAATTCACGCCTGTTAGGAGAACTCTGTGTACTAGTGTGCTTCACACCACCTGAGATACCACGTGTCCTATGACGGCTAGCATCAAAGTTGGCAGAAACACTGTAAAACAGCTAACTTGACAGAGGTGGGATCGTATGCTCATACCCAACGGGCTGGCTCTCCATTGCTAACACAAAGAAACACAGAGTTTGTGGCACAGGAGGAAGGGGAAAAGAACAGTCCGTGTATCCACATACATTCTGCCAATATTGACTTAAGTACTGCATTTCAAAATGCTTCGTAGTATCACGCCAGAGGAGCCTCAGCTTTTCAAAACCGCTTACTGTAACATATAAAGGCAACTTGAACTAACGCACCTTCACCTAGTGACGCTCTGGAGACAGAAAAAGAATAGCTTTATTCTGTCATTTAAACTACTGTTTTGCTGCTTTTTTAAGACTAAATCCATGAAGTCTTTTAAAATACAGTGGCTTGGAGTAATTAAAGCATTACTATATTGGCTTTCAATATTTTCTGAAATTAAAAAATATCAATATGAAATTGGGCTCTAATTTAAATAGAACAGCAAAAACAATCCTTAAACTCCATTTTCTTACTGTAAAGTAGAAAAATAATTGCTCACCTACAATACCATTCAGTACAGTCACAGGCACTGAAATTCCTGAAGGGATTTCAAAAGCTTGTTTAGAACTCTATCCACTATTAAGTATGCTTATATATAAGAGTTTCAGGGCTTAAGCCTGGTCACAACAAACTCCCCTTAGAAGCCCAACATGTAACTTATAAAAGCAATTTGATTTGCAAAGAGCCTGTTCTTTCAAACAAAAGCTCCCACTCTCCACTTATGCAAAATATGTAAAAACTGAAAAGTTTATTTTGGGAAGACTTTCCCCTTGACAACCTCCCTCAAAGGGTCCTTTGAAGGGCTGATGTCTCATAGACTCTACTCCCAGATGCTCAAGAAAAGCTTTTCCTGCATCAGATTGAACAGCATGAATAAAGACATTTGACGTCTTGCAGATGGCCAGATATCTATACAAACTCTGCCTATAAATCCGGGCATGGAAAAAACAGGATTCAAAACCAATTAATGACTTAAAGAAGCAGACAACTTACACAGAGCAAAGAAAATAAGGAGGATAGCAGAAGCTCTGAAGAGGCTGAAGCAGCTTCCTGAATCACAGAGCAGAGTCACTAGCAAGCAGACTTAGGCTAGCAAAGCCTCTGGACTTTTTCTTGGGTAAACAGATGAAAGACACCTCAAGTATCTTCAGCTGCTCTCAAGACTATGTAGGATTTTCTCCCAAGTCAGACAAATATTTGAAAGGAAGGAGATTTGAAACTGAAGCTACAAGGGACCGGAGCCAATTATATGATGTACAAGCTGTCAAACAAGAACCAATGCTACACAAACTCGGTAGCTACTACCATATGTGCATCTGCAAGGTTCAGGCACCGTCTACGCAAGTTCAGGATGTTTGCCAACTTGCTAGCATCCAGTTTTTTCAACAAGTAACCATGCTGCAATAAGACAAAAGAGAAGTGAAGATGTGTGTTATGGTCAAAGGGCAAAAAGTATTCCAGTGCTTTGCCAAGTACTTTAAGTGAACAAGAAATCAGGGATTTAACTTTGACTAGCATAAAAAGAAGCTTTTTTTTATTTTAAAGATAGTCTTCACTTATTATTCCAGGTCTATGTATGGGAAGAGAAGGAAAAAGGGACAAGAAACATGTTTTTACCTGTGTACACATGGAAGATAACTTTGATTTCTCATGCAAGCTACTATAAGATACCATTGTACAGCGATGAGACAGCATCCTATTTACCTGAAAACACCACACCAGCATTTAATCTAGTTATAAAACTCACAAATTTATTGTGAAGCTACTGAAAGGACAGAAATTTTACTCCCCCATTCCTTTTCAGTTCAATCTTTTTGTTTTGTTTTCTCTCACAGGCAGACTTGAAAAGCGGCATTTTTACAGGAAAACAGCACATTTCTTTACATTTCTTAGTATGTTGGCACTTTAAGAGTTCTCCCTCCTTCAGCTGTCAAATCAAATAACAGAGGATGTAGACTATTAAACTGAAGTTAAATTTGAAATATTTCTTTGTATGAAGTTAACAATCCAGAAGCTACTTCCAAAGATGTCAGATTTGCACCATAAGGAAATAAATATCAAAGTACAGGACAAACATTGCACATACATAGGACAATGCTGGCAAAAGGAAGTGTCCCTGCAAAAGGAGAAAACTATTCTGAAATTACAGTTGTTCTTTCCCCACAGAATATAAGATACTGAAAGAACAAATTATTTTTAACTAGTTTGTATACATAAACCAGTTGTCAATTTGTTTTTTCAACATATTTGGCCAAAACGCAATCCAAATTATATTAAACCAGATAAACGGCTGTGCAGACAGCCTCAAAAGGCTTTGAATGTGATGCAAGAGAAGCACACCCCTAGCATCCAGCAGGACATCAGGCCTTGACTTGCATGGACTTTATATGCTCTTGAAAGGAAGCCTTACTCCACAGCATAACCCTGTTGAAAGTAGAAAATTGGATTCCAAGTTGCTCCCCCTCAGTGGGCTCAAGCTGAATCTCCCAGAATCCTCCAAACGCAAACTTGTGCTCTTCCAAATTCCAGCTACAGGACTATCCTGATCACTGAATAGCACATAGGAGCCCATGCCAGGAACAAGCAGACACTTAGGGAACTTTTGCATGAGAAGTGAACATAACCTGAAAATCAAGACTGATATATGAAATTTTTGGGAAAAAAATTCTACTCTCTCCTCTGATCCCAAACAGATTAAGGACAGTAAGATACTCAGTCCTCTCCCCGCACCTTGTTTCAGTGGAAATAACTGACAAACCCTTAAATGTGAGGATCAAAGAATCAAGAAATACAAGTCTGGAAGGGATTTAGACACTCCGCATATGCTTCAGACCCAAGGAAGTATTAGCTACATCCACGTCACTCCCAGCAGACAACTGCTTAAGTTGTTACAGAACTGCTGTAATACTGGCTTGCTCATCTTCCCAAACCAAGTTACACCAGTGAAGATGAGTAGAATTTTTTAGTGGTAAGGATAGTAATGTCCAATCTGTATCACTTCTTCTGTAATTTAAACCTAGTGCTTCCTATTCTACCCATCTATCTGTGAAAGATGGACTATGCCTTTTTCTTCCTCAAGAGATTAAATGCTTAAAGATTATACCCATGGTCATTTCCTCTCCTTTTCAAGCAACCCCAAATCTTTACAACTGTCTTCAGAGGTCTGATTGTTCCTGCTGCTCTTCGCTAGGCTTCTCCCACTGGTCAAGCACTATACCCTATATAAATCTTCCTGGTAATAAGCAGAAAGGAAGAGTCACTTTGCATGAGTGCAGACAGTAATTCTTTCTACTTCTCAGGAAGGCATACTTCTTTCTCAGCAGTATGATAATGTGGACTTACTCAACCTGCCATCCCCATAAAACCCAGATCATCCTGCAGCACTGCTAGATGCTCTCCTCCTGCACACCATAAAATAAGAGGCTGCTGGTGCCAGAAGAGCAGGGTCCTGCCCTCCGTTTCTACACCCAGCCATATGATTTCACTCCTCCTTTTCCTCTTGTGATCGCAAAGTGAGACAATGCAACTTGCCATGTTGCCAAACTTATGAGTGCAGATAATCTGCAGTTGGTAATAAAATTCATGAAAAAAGCAGCACTGAGCTCTTTGATTTATCTATCTATATTTTACACCCCTAATATTTAACTTCTCTGTGCAGCCTTTGACGAAGCGGGGAAAAAAGCTAACACTGCTTTAAGCACACTTCCTTACTAACAAACCTGCCCAGAACGTTTCACTTAGGCTTCAGCTTGCCTGTGATCTAAGCCTGCTTCTACTGGGGCAAGTGGGAGGGTGGATGGAGAGAACTACAACCCCTACAGCCCTTGCCCTAGGAAGAGAGCAAATATAGCATCGTTATCAAGAAGTACACATTCAAGACAGCCAGTCTTTACTATGAAAACTCCTTGCCTGTGAAAATACTTTTGGTACCCTAACTAGTACTTACAAGCTGCTCAGGGATTCCCAAGGAGTCACATGTTCCTCTTAATCTTAACGCTAACATTTTCTTCCCTGAAACCTTTCAAAAGCTTTTCTACAGAGCCAAAAGTGTAAAATACTAAACCTGAAAGTCATTTATCCATCTTGGTTTTTGATTATTTTTGGGCAAACAGAAAAAAGTTTTGCTTGTAATGAGTGCATCTGCACATAAGTTGTGACTACGCGTGAATGTGAGCACATGCATGAAGCAGCGTATGCCAGCTGTATAAAATAGCATCACCTGGGGCTCCTGGGGGTGATTTACTAACTGTAGTATTTTTAGGTTGAGAGATAAATGAATGAGGAACAAAAGGTGATACTGGGCCTTCTAACGTAACAGTAACATGGAAATGAGCTCAACACACAGCGCAACCATTAGAGCAATTCTGTAATGGAGACATCTATGAAAGCACTAAACAGAGTGCATACAGGCATTGGTATAAACAGATTCAACTTTTATTGTTTATATGTTCACAGAGCACACCCAATCAGTGTGTTCAAAAATGGAAGTACTAAGTTCTTGCAAACAACATACTCCGAACAGTAGGAGATTAAACAAGTACTTTGGCTTTTCTAACAGTGAAAAAAGACGTCTTTGTGTAGGAAAAAAAATGTGCCCAATATCTTGTATAGCATTAAAAGAAGATTAACACTAATCATTCCCAATGCAAGCACTGAGGGAATTAAAAAAAAAAAAAAATCTAATTAACTTGTCTCCAACAAGTAGATACCAACATCTTGATTTTGAAGATAAGAAAAGAAAACCCAGAGTAACAAAGAGGTTAAACAACACAACTAAATCAGAAAAAAACCACAAGAATATGTATACATATTCTGGTATGGCAACATTTTAAAAAAGCAACAGTCTCAATTCTCTGTATAGCAGACATATGTCAAAGCAACTCTCTTGATTTCCTTCAGACTGTGATTTCAGTACATCCATTGTCAAAAGACATTACACCAATTATTCCAGAATACTGAAAACATTCAGTAGTTCCTAAAAATGGTACTACAATATGTTATTACATATGAGATGTTTTTTCTTGCTGCTTTTTCCTTTTCTCCAGTATCTGACAGAAGGTAAAGGGTAGCTAAATGAATTCTCGTTTTATTTTTTCCAGACAGTTGTTTTCAGAACTTTTCAATACATCAAAATGCTTTTTTCCAATTCATCACGCATGATGAGGTCCACCTGATTGTATTTCAACGATCATTCATATTCCACAATCCTGAAGGCACATGACAGACCACAAAATTATACTTTAAGATGCACAGTGTATTCAACAACCAGAAACATGGAGAAAAACAACCTGTAGTATGACTTATACTGAAAAAAAAAAAAAAGGAATAAAGTGTTTTTCCTGCACATCTGTTAGTGTTCTCTATACTTCCCAAGAAAATAGTGTAATCAGTAGGATAATCAGTAGTGTAATCCTACATACAGAAGGATTTTTATAGGAGTACTACAAAATCATCACAAACTAGTTAGCATTACTATTTAAAAAAGGAAAATCTGAAATCTCTAGGTTAGCCCTGGTCTTAAACTTTGATTTTGTCAGAAGTGCCATCTTTAGGCATGACAGTTGCAAAAGATGTTCTGAAAGTAACACCAGCATAAACAATGTAGTAAAACCTGCTTCCACCTGCAGAGGGTACCACAACATACCTACAAAATGCTCTACTGAGCTGAATTAACTAAAACCCAGAGTCCAAAAAATCAGTGTTTAGAAGAAGTATTCAGACCACAACCCAGCTGTTACAATGGTAACTTTATATACTTCCCAGTTGACCCAAGGATGACAAACTTGTCTCACCTTTCCATCTGTGGAAGGGAGGGTTAGTGCTTTAAGAAATAAACTTTTTTTGCAACTGATAGGACAGGTACTATTATACTATGGACCAAATTAATCTCTTTGTGTGAAATTACTTCTATTAACAATCTAATTTATTTCCAACAAACTTCTGGGTCCAAAAAACACACTCGTTTCCTGCATAGTTGCACAATCCCAGTGTTACATTGACAGCAACTTGTACAATATGTTAACACTATCAATTCAGAACTCTATGCCACGTTAAAAACTGGAGACAGTGTACCATCAGATGAAAAAAAAAAAATAGTGTCTTAAAGGACAGCATTTATTCCCAGTCAAAATACTTCCATTTTTAAAGATGTAGCTAAACAGTATAGAATTACAGGTCGGTAATTTAGATGTGTCACAAAGCTAGGATTCCTACATAAGAATAAACGTCTAAGGTTGCCACGGGATGTACAGATTTATCAGCAACTAAAAAAAACCCAAAAAACTGAACAGTAATGCACAACTAAGCTTCCTAACAAAAATACCTTAGAACACAGGACTGTTTACTCTTTCATGCCCCACTGCACTGACCAGTCTTGAAAATAATGAAACATTTACTGTTTCTTCTAGGGCAATTTTTTCTACGTTGATAGGAAAACAAGTTTTTCTACCTCACTAATTTACGTGATCAAACCAAGATACTTAATACTAGAAACGTCTCTTTGATACTCAGGAAGAAATCCTTTATCAAGGTTTGTAAGGACACAATAAACAACACATAAGCATGAACAAAGAAAAAAAAAAAAAACCAACAAAAACCATAGCTCAAAATAAGGAAAATCCTGAAAACCAGCACAGTCTAACAGTGAAAGGATAAAAACTAGAACCAAAGAACAGTTATTATGCAGATAACAAGGAACAGCCCCGCACTGCTAGTTTTGGAGACTCTAACACCACTTCTAAAAAACAATGCCATTAAGCTTTTACTGGAGAAGACAGAAAAAAGCATAAGCATTAACTGCCTTAAACACAATTTTAAGGCTGGGAGAATTTGAAACAAAATTGACTACCTAGACAGTCTACCCACGCATTTCTCAAATGTTCTAACGAGAGCCACAATTTAGGAGTTTAGATAATCAATCTCAGCCTTGGCACAGAACATCTATCACAGGAATAATAAAAAACAGTGTTCACCAATGCTCAGTCTACCCAAGCACCTCTTACTTCATATCACCTTTCATTGCTTTGTGGCTGAAGTGCTACTCATATTCCTCAAGAATCAGGTAGAGATTGTTTTTGCTAGCATACACTGTTACTTTATTTGGTATGTCTTTTTCCCGAGTTATTTAGGAAGACAAAAAAAAAGTATTAACAGCTGTGTCGCCAGAGACCTTCTGGAACTCAAGGTTGTACAGAATTATTACTGAAATGCACGAACAGAAAATAAAACCTTAAGAAAAATTATAGTCAAGTAGCAGTCAACATACAGATCATCCTGGCCTTTCGCTGTTCATCTTCTTGTAGAGTATCAATGTGTATCAATTGAAACAATTATGCTGTTAATGGCTGTGGATTAAGGAATGTTGTTCCATCACTGCCTTACGTTCTTTAGGTTCTTGTCTAGAATGGATAATAAAAATATTTTTTTCTACCTCTGGCTGTTCAATGCTATTGTAGGCTTTGCCAAACGATTAAGATGGAATCACGACTAATACGGAAAATTGGAAGACTGGCTTGACCTGCTTAGTCTGGCTGGCAAAATGCTTTTCTCATTCCAAGAAGCAGTGAGTGTGACTGTCAGTACAGCGAGCAATATAACATTACGAACGCAGTTCAAAATTAAAAGCAACCAGTCTGAAATCTTCCGGTCATATATAAGATAGCTGAGTCCAAGAAAACTTTATTACCATAATTTTTTTTTTAATCTTCTGCTTTATAATACAAGAAAATATACAGGCAATTACACAATTGGTATCTGTCCACATTATTAAGCTAAATAGTTTACCATTCGGGGGGCACCATACTTCCATCAACTTCCCAAAACGTATTTTTGCCATTCATTTCATTAGTATAGATGACCCATCTGTGTCGACCTTAAACAAACAGAAATATTGTATTAGCTCAAAAAAAAAAAAAAAAAAAAGATATTTTCATATAAAGGAGAGAATTCATGAAAACACAAGGAAAAGTATTTGGACTAAAAGTATCTACCATTATGGGCACTTACTTCAAAGTCAGTACAGCTTTTATTTTTCTAAGTCTTCTGTATTTCCACTGTTTGCTGTATTTTTATATGGCTGAATCTAATGGTCTCTGGAGGAAGCAAGTATTAGCTATTATATAAGTAATGGGAAATAGGAACTTACAAAATTTTCAGGCAGAGAAACAGGTTTGGGGATTTTTTTCCCCATTAGGAGGAGTCTTTTCTAAAAGGACATTGCCATTAGTAACTCAAGATTAAACTAAGTTTCAGCCATATAAAACTACCAAACAATGTTTACCAGCAACTGCTTTCCCCAGGTACCCTACAAGTTAACCTACAGCAGGCAGAGCTTGGCCTAACCAGCACATTAATTGCCTATGTGTCACCATCGTTGTTTCAGGTGCTACCTTTTTAAGTACTCTACAAATGTTCTTTAAAATCCCATTACTTAAGGTAATAGAAAGTTTAAGCTAACCTGTATTTCTTTGCCCTGAAGTGATCATATAAGTAAGTACAGCTGTGAAGCAGTTTTAAAGGCAGTTCTCTTTCTTCCCCCACCTGTTAAGCTATCAGCTTTCAGGTCAAGGACCAAATTCAGCTCTCAATCACATTATCATATAGGCATACCTACATGGAGAGCATCTGACAGGCTTGTATTTATCCCATATTTATTATTTCAGATTGCCTATGTCTGCAAATGAACTGAGGGAAACAGTAGAGAGACAGAAGATGTCAAAGCATTTCTATGAGCCCTCTCTCCAAGACTCACACAAGTCAAGTGCGAGGAAGTTGGGCAGGCAACAAATTCTACTTCACTAGCAGAAACTACACAAGCTGTACAAAGTTGGATAGTCAGTCAGGAGGTGTTCACAGTAGCACACATACCAAAGAAGTTTCTTTTGTCTTCATAGTATTTGTTTCCATATTTGTCAATTCCTATCAGCGTACCAGTCTTCAAATCATTGACCCTGTGAATTCCCAAAACAACAGTTTCAATTGATATCATCTTAGAATGAAGTTGTGATAGAGGTTTCTTAGGGGTTGGTCAAAATCTGTAATGAAAACTCTTAAACACATATATGTAAAGCTATTCAAAAACTATTCAAGCTTAAGGATTGCAAAACATAATCACCAATTCCTGCAACTAAACGTGGCTTTACTGTGCGCCCCACTGACAGGATAATAAAAGTCATGCAAAAAGGCTTTTGGGGGCTATTATTTATTTAAAAGCTCTTTATAGTGGAAGATAAAGCGACTCTGCAATATAGCACAATTTAACACCCACAAAACCTTAAATACTGTGGAAGGGAGACCAGGAGACACGTGTCAATTCACTTAGTTGAAGATGTTATCATCCTTCTCAACTATTTGTTACTACCATTTCAGCTTGAATTGCCATGGAAAGTGGTCAGCACTGAAGCAGCTTAAGAGATCCCACACGTCTGTGTGGGCGCTAATCTCCAGGAGAGGAATAGTAATATTTTAAAGCCATTGTAGCTGCTTGCCAAGGAATGCATGCTAAACTCTAAATTACAATTGTTACTTTCTAGCTTTTGTGTAACTGTGAAAGATCCAACTATTTACCCTGCCACTCCGGGAGACTTACACTGACCCAGGTAAAGTATATACCAGTTTCAACTCTTTATACAGAACATATTTTAACATTACTGTACACATCAATAATTAAACTGAACCTGTGATTTACATTCTATTGATAAAACCTTAAAATTACTGAAGCACGCTTTTCCCCCTAGATCTGCATCTTCGCTTTCCTTTTTGCTGACATTTATCCCAGGCAGAATTACATAAGGAAAAGTTTACTCTCAAAGGTTTTAGTTGTCTGTAGTATTATATGCACTCTCACTCAGTCCCAAGTGACAGAAGGGATGTGCATACGCATGCTTCCTTAGTTGAGAGTTTAACTATATAATGCACAGATAAAGTTTTTTTGTTGTCTTTCCTCCCAGGGTGCATGAAAGCGATAATCACTCCACCAAGTACTCATTTTAAACCTCTATGGTCCCAGGCAGAAAGATTCTCTGACACAGCTCTCCTCTGTCAAAGAAACACTCAAAGATCTCTGGCTCAGCTATCCAAGCCCGAGCTCCCAGCTTCAGAAAAAGAAGAGCCATTTCACTGCTGCTCTCCTTTCCTTCTTCCTCTCCCTTTCTTGAAAGGGTTCTTATGCCCTTGTCCTGACTTCATGCCCCAAATACTGATATCAAACACTAGGAGGAATTCATGGCTTCCAGAGGACGTTTTCCAGCCAATTTCACTGAGTCTGGAGTAAGGAGAATGTTTCCAGGCACACAGGCTCTTAATAATTTGACTTCTAATGCATAAAACCTGTTCCAGCCACCTTAGCGGGAAACATACAGAAAAGCAGGGAAATTCAGAATAAAACCCTTGCAGAGAAAGAGTCTCCTGACTTGGGTAATCATTTTTCCAAGTTACCAGTAATTACTTCTTAAACACATCACTGCAAGAAAGATACACCTTGATTACTCTTCCTGTAAGCAAGCACCAAGTCTATTCCTTGAGCTGGGACGGAAGATTCGATGGCTTGAAAGGTGAAGGATAGGCAGCAGCTATGTTGGTACGGTTATGAGGATCAGGTGTGATTCTCCACCTAGCACACCTTCTCTTCTAACTTCAGTCTTCTTAAAGAAAAAATAAGAGCGCACTGCCTCCAGTCTTGCCTGCTCCCTTTTTCTGCGTGGTAGAAAGGTGTCATCACAGCCTGTGATCTTTGACTCACAAAAGCTCCCTGACAAGACATTCAGTAAGATGTGCTCAGGAAGAGGCATACTCAAACTCTTCTACACTTTTATTTCCCCAACTCCATTTCTTCTTGAGAACTGCCAGTGTATTAGCTACAACCTGAGAAGGGAAACAAAGTGGAGAGAACAACTTAAGGGGATGACAGAAAATGATAACAACTTATACTGCTTAACAGCTTGAAATTTCCTTCTAAAAAGCTGTGCAAGAGGAAAGTCTATGTGAGTCTATGCTTTCTACAGTGCAGACAGAAAAGCCAGAAGCTGCCTGTCACCACAGCTAACAGGAATACAAAGTTGAGACCTCACAGAAGTCAAGCTGACTTCAGAAAAGCATCCAATATTGTGCCACAAAACAAATGAGAAAATAATTTAACTTGTATAGTAATTGTAAAGGGAGCAACACATTGACTGACAGGAAGAAGACAACATGCTCAACTGAAAGAAAAGGTATGAGCTGATTGAAGGTTGCTAGTGAAGTTCCACAAAGAATGTTGATATTAGTAGCCTTATTTAACACTTTACAGGGTTCCTGACCAAAACAAAAACAAAACAGAAACCCCACCCCGAAAAAGCACAGGGGTCTGACAGACTATGATATTACCATACAGAGGAAGGTCACATTCCTTCCAGGAATGTTCTGTACTGTCTTCACAGCCGGAGTGATACCACCAGAATGAAATTCAACAGTATAAAGGTCATAGCACAAGGTGATGCACCTGGGGACTAACAAGATCTGAAGCATTGTGTGTGTAATCACAAGAAAAATACCTGGATGTCACAAGGCAATAATGAGCTGCCAATTAAGTGACATGGGGAAGAAAAGACAAGCTGATCCTAGGACATACCAGATGAACCAAGCTGTCTTCAGTGAACAAAGCAAGTACTAAAGCCACTGTATGAAAATACTGATGAGGCCTGATCAGCAACTGTGTAAAATGTTATGTTTAACTGTTCAAAACAGATCAATTTAAACTACAAGAAATAACAGAAAAAGGGCTATTATGATGACTGGGAAAAAAAGTCTTCAAGAAGGCTCAGAAAGCTTGGCTTGTTTATTCTAGCATAAGAGAGCCCTTGATATATAGCACGGAATTTTACCTTTGTGAATCCTCCCTATCCCATACTCCTGACTTCCCACTATTGATTAAAAAAAGGCTTCTTGGCTATGTGGTCAGGCCTACAACATTCACTGTACCCTGAAGAAACGTTCTATTACTTTTCCAAGACCACTTACAAAGATAACACAGGTTACTGACACTGCCGAATTTGGATCATGTACCATTCAGACTTCCACCCTACATTTCATCAAGGACCTGAATGAAAATGAGTCCCTTAGTAAATCTGCAGCTCCTCCTATCTGGGAGGAGCTTCAAGCATGCTGTATCACTATTCAAAATACTCATCACAAGGTGGAGAGGAGATGGAAGTGGGGAAAAAAAATAGGAGAAAGTTTAATGTGGACGAGTGCAAGGTTCTGCGCTTGGGGAACAAAGTCCACAGACACGACTAGAAACAAAGGCTGTGACTAATTCTGCAGAAAATGCCACTGGGGCTAGAGGGCATCCAAAGCTGAGCACAGGTCAACGGTGACAACCCTTTGCCAAAGAGGCAGACATACGGATTTTGAAGTGTTGAAGAATTATGGCCGGTAAGGCAGATGAATTAATTCTCTGCTTTACACTGCAGGATTTCAGCAGAAGAACAGCTTTCAGACTTGCGCACCGGACAGTTCAAGAAAGCCGCTGCCAGCCTGAGGTGATCCAGACAGCCGGCGGGCCAGCAGGATGGCGGTTCGCAGAAGCACAGTGGCAGCTGCAGCATCACCACAGCAGACACGGCTGTGACAAGAGAGCTAAGAAGGACCGAGGCTGGACACCCAGAAAACCTGCCTGAGCAACACTGACAGCTCAGCATCGAAGAACCCACTAAAATACCTAAAGAAGAGAAAACAACCGTCGGAGCCTGCCTGGGGAACCCTCTGACCGCAGTATCCGCTGCCGACGGGGACTCAGGGCGGCGAGCCGTACCGCCCCAGCACACCGCCCCAGGAGCGGCCTCCTCCTGAGGCCTGGCCCACCACCGCACACCGCCCGGCGTGAGGCAGAGCCCGCCGACCACCCCGGCGCTGCGGTGAGCGACGGCCGCCCCATGCCGCTCCCCCACCCCCGCTTCGTGCCGGAGCAGGGCCCTCGCGACCCGCCCTCCTGGCCGCGACCCGCCAAGGTGACCCCGTGGGGCGGCGAGGCGGGAGCGGAGATCCCCCCCGCCGCCTGCTCCGGGCGCGCCGAGCTCCCCGTTACCTCAGCAGCTGCCATAGGGCGCCGCGGACGCCACCGTGGCCGCCGAGGTGCTTCAGCGCCCGCTTCAGCACCTGCACGTACTCCGCCATCTTGGGGCGGTGCCGCCCGCTCCCGGCGCCGCCGCCGTTCCGGCCCGGGGCCGCCCCGCCTCCCGCCCCTCGCCGCGGGCTGGCCCCCTCGCCGCGGGCTGGCCCCTTCGCCGCGGGCTGGCCCCTTCGCCGCGGGCTGGCCCCTTCGCCGGAGCAGCGCCCGCTCTCCGCCCAGCGCCCGAACGAGGGCAAGGTCAAGGTGCTGTGTCGCCGTCCGCCATTTGCTTGGTGGTTGCCCAAACCCGCCGGCGAGACGGGACGTGGCTGTGGGTGGCTGCCCGGGCCGCGGAAGCTGGGCCGGTTGAATGCGGCCTCTGGGGCCGTCCGGGCCCGTGTCAGGCGTGGAGCAGGCCCGCCGTGGCTCTCCCTGGCCTGCCCCTGAGAACGGGCAAGGAGGGAGATTTACTGCCCTCCAGGCAGCCCGGAGCTGCCCTGCCCTGCTGCTGAGTACATTACTCCTGATCCTGCCTCAGCCTCGCAAGTGGCTCTTCAGCCATCCTGCGTGCTCTGTGATCCATTCCGATGAGGAATGTGGTTCCATCACCCGTGTTAACTGTCCTGCAAACAGATGTAGGCTTCAATTAGACGCCCCTGACCACCTCTTCACCAGGCTATAGGTGCAGAACTCCCTCAAAACCCATCTTCACAGATGCACGTGTCCCTGGCCGTTGGCCGTTGCAACAACCCTCTGCTGGAGCGGGATCTCAACATCCCGCTTGAACAGGACCCTGGTATCCCAGGTACCGCCTCACCACCCAAGGGGATGATGATTTCCCTGGCCTGGCAGACCACCCTTCTCCTAGTGCAGCTAGCATGTGGTTTGCTTTGTGATAACAGAGCAACAACCCAGAAACATATCCAGCAGTGAGATCATTCTTCTGGCCTTTGTTAAGGGGGCCAAAGGGTATTTTCTGATGAAGACACTGAGATTTGGGCTTCCAACCTGCATAGTGTCTAGATCCATAAAAAGAGCATTTGCCTACTGATCACATGTGAAGATCAGCAAGAGACAAAGAACTTCAGGATAGGGAAAAAAACCCTTTTTAATAGAAATGTCTACTGTCTATCCCTTATTTCACACAGATCACAAGATCTGTGATGAGAAAAGAGTTACTAAGACTGGCAGTGAGGAGTCCAGGATTGCCTAGATCAACAATTAGATAGGGAAGGTGACATCTCACCCCATGCAGACTGAGGGTGATGGTCAGAGAAGAGCTTAACAGTCTGGCATCTCCCAACTTTGGCAGGCCATTAAGGAACGTGTATCTCTTACCTCGTCCACCTCTCCATCCCATGATCTCTGTCTTGTCCCACTGCCCTCTCCTGGTTTTGCATCAGCAGGAAGAAGTGTTTTTGATCGCCCTGCTGTGGACCTTATGAGTACTTTACTGCTGTCGCTCCAAGGCTGGTCTGGCAAGGTGCAGAAACTATTTCACTGACCTTCGCAAGGCTAGGGCTACACAGGCCAGCCAAAAATAGATCCACAGTACCTTGTCAGAGCAGGCAGGACTTGGAAAAGCACCTGGTAAACACATCATCAGGGCTGCAACCGGCACTGGCCGATCAGCAGAGCCCAGCTGTCAGTCAGCATGGAGGGGCCAAGATGCTGGGTGCTGCCACTGTTGGAACTGGCAAGAGACAAAGCAAGAGTCTTAAGTGAAAAATTAAGTAGGCAGTGTTAAACCTAAAAGGAAAATGAGACTGGGAAGAAGGCCGTTCAGCCAAGTTCACAATGTGGACATATAATACCCATTTCAACGTAAAGTCTAGTGATCTAAGCTTCCCATTCAAAAATTTTTAATTTGAACACAAGTGATTTTGTATACAAACATGAAATACAAGCCCTGCTGATTCAGTGCTCTGTCCTGTAACCACAGCATCTGTTCCATGGTAAGTCTTGGGCTCCAGTACACTTGTGGCAGGTTATTTGCATTTTCACAATTAAAACTCTTACAAAATTTATTAAATGTATTAAAATACGCTCAGATAGTTGTACATTAGCAGGCAGAAAAACAGGGAGAAACATTTACAGTCAGAATTTACTTGTTTTGTTGTCTGTAACTTCATACACAGAAACCATTTTGATATAAACTACTGATGATGAATGCAAAATATGAAAGAAATATAGTTTAAATGAGGTCAGCCAACTTTTGAAGCATTGGATAGGTTCAACTCTTGAATCAATTTCTAAGCCTATTCCTGATTCATGTAACTGGGATCATTTTCATTGACTGAGAGTACAATTCCATGAGCATTTTCTCTGCTGGCAGTGAAATAACATAGGTTATTTTTTTTTCCCAAGGGTTAAAATGATCTGGATCACTTCACTGATCCACATGGTACCAAGGTTCTTAGTTAGACTGAGACCAGTGACACAAAGCTGGGAGAAGGGATTAACTTCTTAATGTGACTTTGATCCTACAGATGTGGAAATACATTCTTAGTAGCAGGAACATCTTACAGCATCTTTGAATTACATTTTGATTTTTCTTTGTACTATTTTTCTCCATTAATTGGGTCAAGTAAGATCTCCACTGAGAATTTCATTAGCTCGTAATTGCTCAAGTCCCATCACATCTACTTAAACGGCTTTTATTAATTTGTTTGGTCACCAAGCATGAAAAGTGCATCTCACTACTCTGTTCAAAATTCTCCCTGAACTCGGTACAAACGTCACAGTCGAATACAGTGGAGTGCAAATGCAAGTATAGCATCTTCCTACGAATTTCTTGGGGCATCTTTTGAAACAGCGTTGAAATGCTGTCTCTTCACGCAAGTAACTTATAAAACTCATGCACCCATAAGAAATTTTGCTAGATGTTGCTTTTGTTCCCCAAAAGTTTAGTACACCGAACCTCAAAACCTTTTGCTAAAAGCATTTAATGCTGTCTTGTTTTTCTCCTGTGGTCCAAGTAAATGGCACAGAATTACTGGCAGAACTCTTTTCAGGCCTAAAAAACCCCTCTCAAATCTGAACACGTTAGTTATTTGCTTCTTTTCTAATACAGATTCAGAGTGTAACAAACAAGAACATATTTTTCAAAGATAAACAAATCCGTTTCCTGAATGACTCAAAGGATGACATGCAACTTCCCCTGGCTTTGACAGCACACAAGTGTCTCACTGAATCCTACATAATTTAGTTTTTATTTAAAGAGCTTTACTCAGTGGTGTCCTGGTTTCGGCTGGGACAGAGTTAATTTTCTTCCCAGTAGCTGGTATAGTGCTCTGTTTTGGATTTCGTATGAGAATAATGTTGATAACACACTGATGTTTTAGTTGTTGCTAAGTAGTGTTTACATAGTGAAGGACTTCCCAGCTTCCCATGCTCTGCTGAGTGCACAAGAAGCTGGGAGGAAGCATAGCCAGGACAGCTGACCCAAACTGGCCAACAGGGTATTCCATACCACATGACGTCATGCTCAGTATATAAACTGGGGGGAGTTGGCTGGGGGGCAGCGGTCACTGCTTGGGGACTGGCTGGGCATCGGTCAGTGGGTGGTGAGCAATTGCATTGTGCATCACTTATTTTGTATATTCTATCATCATGATTATTATTATTATTTTCCCTTCCTTTTTGGTTCTATTAAACTGTCTTTATCTTTTAAAAGTAAAAAAAAAAATGTACTTTTTTTTTTCAGTTCTCTCCCGATCCCACTGAGTGTTGGGGGGAGTGAGCGAGCAGCTCCGTGGTGTTTGGCTGCCTGCCGGGTTAAACCACAAGTGGTACAATTGATCGTGAAAACCCTAAGTTCATCTATTCTCAGAAAGTGCAAAAATCAACCAATATACAGAGTAATTGAATATTTACTTTTTACTTTAGAAGAACTGTTTTTATTATGTTTATTTATTGTCAACCTCATCTGGAGTACTGGGCAGTTCTGGGCCCCACAATTTAAGAAGGATGTGAAGGTCCTTGAATGCATCCAGAGGAGGCAACAAAGCTGGTGACAGGGCTGGAAGGAATGTCCTATGAGGAGCAGCTGAGGATTCTGGGTTTGTCTAGTTTGGAGAAAAGGAGGCTGAGGGGCAACTAAGTGCTAAGTGAGTGCTAAGCCACTATCCATCGTATCTGAGAAGTCATGGAGGGACTATTCAGCCTGGAGAAGAGAAGGCTTGGGGGAGACCTTATTGTGGCCTATCAGTACTTAAAGGGGGCTTATAAGAAAGATGGTGGCAAACTTTTTAGCAGGGCCTGTAGTGATAGGACAAGGGGGAATGGTTTTAAACTAAAAGAGGGTAGATTTAGACTAGATACAAGGAAGACATTTTTTACGATGAGGGTGGTGAAACACTGGAACAGGTTGCCCAGAGAGGTGGTAGATGCCCCATCCTTGGAAACGTTCAAGGTCAGGTTGGACGGGGCTCTGAGCAACCTGATCTTGTTGAAGATGTCCCTGCCCACGGGAGGGGTGTTGGACTAGATGACCTTTAAAGGTCCCTTCCTACCCAAACTATTCTATGATTCTATGACCGCATTGCTCTCTACAGCTTCCTGAGGAAGGGAAGTGGAGAGGGAGGTGCTGATCTCTTCTTCCTGGTATCCAGTGATGGGATGCATGGAAATGGTTCAAAGCTGCGCCAGGGGAGTTTAGACGGAACATCAGGAAGCATTTCTTTACCGAGAGGGTGGTCAAACACTGGAACAGGCTTCCTAGAGAGGTGGTTGATGCCACAAGCCTGTCAGTGTTTAAGAGGCATTTGGACAATGCCCTTAATAACATGCTTTAACTTTTGGTCAGCCCTGAAGTGGTCAGGCAGTTGGACTAGATGGTCATTGTAGGTCCCTTCCAACTGAAATAGTCTATTCTATTCCATTCCATTCCATTCCATTCCATTCCATTCCATTCCATTCCATTGCCGTTCCCTCTTAGTACAAAAATCACATAAATTTATGCTGCTATGATTCACAACCGTGGAACGTACATTTGCAACATTAATTGGAATTCCTTTTCTTAATTAAACTAAGAAACAAATCCAACACAAGAGAGACTAACAAATGAGATCAAACTATGTAGATTTTGAAAATGTTGTCACTTCCTTCTAAAATTGCAAAGTTCCAGAAGCAAAGTCCAATTCACAACATAAGTTTCCACAATTCAGTGTCCCATAATACTCAAATCAGTCTCTAACTGTAGTTCCTCTAGTCTAAATAATGTAATCTCTAATGCTTTCACTAATCGATTTTTAGACAGTCCTATAAGCTATATTATTTCCCAAAAGCACAATGAAAAAGTTTTTGTCACTTGGGTTCAACTGCTTTAAAAGATTAAAAGGTTAATTCATACCCTGGAACTAAAGTGCAATATTACTTATAAGCATACACATTTTATAATTTTCAAAAAACATTCAAATATGTATATACCTCTGTGACAATAGTAAGACACTCAAAACCCCCAGAATAATACTTTTACTGGCACTTTTAGAAAACACCTGCCACTTTGTGGGAGCTGTTCGGGTTACGTCTCAAGCGGTAACTCTACCTTCATCTTCCGTTGCCCAATGGCAAAATTCCACTGGCTACAGGGTGAAAGCAAAACTCATTTTACAGTTGTTCCTTAGCTAGCCTTCATTAACCAGAGTATGTGGCTATTCAGTTTGCTCCCCAGTAAAACTCTAAGATGAAGTAGAATTGAAGTAATCGTAAAGGAGCTTAAGACAGCTCATGAACAGCTTCTTGGAAAGGATTAAGACTGCAGGTCTGCAGAGCACCAGAAATCTGCAGGACCAGAGCCACCGAGTCGGCTGCTCCTAAGTCTCTTGCCAGCCAACTTTCTTGTTTAGGAAGTTGGTATTACCAGGAGGTTCAAAGCGTGGCAGTTTGGTCCTCTGGATGTCCAGTGGACAATTCTGCTGAGTGAAATGCACTGTATTAATTCAGAAGAACCCATGGTGGAGCGGGTCCATCTAGTTTCTCTGCTATCTCAGCCAACTTCAGCACAGAAGTTTAGTTAAAAGGGACCCCAGAACATCGCTTTGGTGTTATTCCCTTTTCCCCACCACTCCACACATAATACTCTTCTTTCCTTATTAAGACCCCACACACCTTCCCCTAATCCAAGCACAGTTAACTTGAAAATATATTTGAGCAAGCATTATTACAAGATCCAGTTACTAAAAAATAATCAGGAAATGCATTAGTTCAGCCAGTATCAACAGCCACAAAAACCTTAAGCATCCGGATGTTCATACTTGAAGACGGTGATACTCTAGTGGCCCAAATGACTTGCTTTCATCTCCAGTGCAGTGACTCAGAGGACACACTCGGTTCCTACACTCAAGCTGAAATGCACAACCCTGACTTCATGTAGGAGAAAATTGTATTCTGTATTAGCCATTGTATATCAGAGTGAGGGCAGGGCTTTAGATTGGAGAACTCAGAGAGTACAGGAAGACGGAGGTGGCTGGGCAGGACTGTTCACAGACATGTATTAACCCAAGACTTTGTACACATATGAAGAAAAACAGAGGAGCTCATGAGAGATGGAGTCATGTGATGAAGTACAAGTGTTCTTTGGGGTTATTTGATACAGAGTTATGAGGAGGAAAGGCAAGACTGGGTGCTAGGGATGTTTGTTGAGTAGAGGGAAAAAGGGAGAGGCCACGGGGAAACAAAGTTGGAGAGTTCCCAGACAACTTGTTGCTATTCACCAGAAAAGCACTTTTTTCTAGAGAGCTCTTCCTCTTCCCTTCAGAGGTGACCAAAAGGCTGTAGAAATTTACTGGCATGAAAGAGAAATTGATTAGCAGTCTGACTGGGGAACAGGGCTCTGTAGAAGTTAGAGCAGGTCCGGAGGAGGGCCACAAAAATCGTCAGAGGGCTGGAACACCTCTCTTATGAAGAAAGGCTGAGAGAGTTGGGGTTGTTCAGCCTGGAGAAGATTCCAGGAAGACCTGATTGCAGCCCTTCAATATATATAAGGGGGCTTATACAAAAGATGGAGAAAGACTTTTTACCAGGGCCTGTAGTGACAGGACGAGGGGCAATAGTTTTAAACTGCAAGAGGGTAGATTTAGATTGAACATAAGGAAGAAATTCTATATGATGAGGGTGGTGGGACGCTGGAACAGGCTGCCCAGAGAAGCTGTGGATGCCCCATCCCTGGATGTGTTCAATGTCAGTTGGACAGGGCTTTGAGCGACCTGATCTAGTGGAAGATGTCCCTGCCCATGGCAGGGGGTTGGACTAGATGATCTTTGAAGATCCCTTCCAACCCAAACCATTCTGTGATACTATGATTTTAAGTACTGAGAAAGATAAGTTTTTAAAACAGAGGCAAGAGAGAGCCTGGAGTAAGTTTTGATGGGGAAGAGACTCTAAATGCTTATTTCCAGCTCTCATAATTAGTAAACTCATTGCATCATCCAAACTTTATCTTTACCAGTGCACCTTACAAACATTTTCTCTGCAGTGTGTCAGTGGGTAATTAATTTACTTCATGATAAAAACATTTCAGAATTTAAACATGGAAAGAATGGTAGCTCATTTCTCATTTGGGATGCTGTTCTGGGTTATCTGCACATTCACGCAAACGCCACATTCATTTATAATAGAAGACAAAGACTAAAAAAAATTACACTTTTTCAATTATCATTGAGAAATCAATTCTGGAATTGACCAAAACTTGTGATAAGTTCACAATTTTAAACATGAATAAACTCATTATTTATCCAGTAATATTTAAAACTGAGATAATTAAACCTGAACATCTGAAGTCTATTTCTTTCAGAAGAAAAAAAACTGTGTTCAACCATACTCTAACTTCCAACCTAAAACCAATCCATAATGAACCAAATAATCATTTCCAAATATATATTATTGCATTATATGACATGAAGATCTGTGATCAAGGTTCATTACAACACATATTTCTATGTAGTGTTTGAAAAAGCAAAAAACTGGTAAATTAAATTTTACAATAAATTATTACATTTTCAGATTCATAGGCCAGAAAGTAGTAAGCATGGAAACAAAGGGTTAATAGCAACAAAGATTAACAAACAGCAAGATATTGCAGCTATCACAAATCCCAGAGACTGAATGTAATTGACAATACTACATTGTGTAACAAAAGTGTGAAAGATCGCAAACTCTTTGTAATCATGTACACTGTTTTAGGTCTGTATGTCAGTCCATATAAAACACTAACAAAGTAATAGGTTATTGCAATTGTTTTCTATAATAGAAAGTTACAATTTATTTCAAAAAATACAGCCAAAATAGAATTTATCAATTTAGCCAGGTTTCAAGACATTTGCAGTGATTTTTTTTATACAACAGCAAGACAACTACAGTGACATTGTAATGCTTACGCTGAAACTGATGTACTAGCAAACCGCAAAGGCTGAACAAAACGAACAGACTAGTTTCAAAATGAACAGAGTGACTTTCACTGACACTGAAGATCACACAAAGAGAATAAATCTATGGACAGGTAAGTCTGTAACTGCAGAAGGTATTGCAATGAATGTACTTTTGAAAAAAGTTTAAAATATAACAATTATTTGCACCAGAAACTCTACCAGTATGAAACAAGCAACCTAAACCCACATATATATGTACAACGTATACTTTCATGAAAAATGTTTGAACTAGTAAGCTCATTATGTGTAACATTGCTCCCATCTTTAAATGACAGGATTCTGAAATGTATAAAATTGTTTTTCCTTTCATGTGATTTATATTAAAATTATTTTTCTTGCTCTTAACATTGAAAATTTTAAAGCTGTTGAAACTAAACTTGTCCTTTCATTGGGAAAGAGACTTCTTATTTTTTGGCTAGTAAATGCCACAGTTTGGTTAAATACTGATTGGGTACGAAAACTGTCAGACTGCTGAAGAGCAAAAAGTTGAAAAATAAATTAAAGGTGAAAGGAAGAGGTCACAAAAATAATGAGATATTTTAACATCCATGGAGGAGTGAACGTCAAAATTCACATTTTTGTTAGCTGATTAACGATGTTACTGAACAGTATGAAAGAAACCAGTAATATTAGCCAGCCTTTCATTCAGTACCAAAGAACATTTATTCACAAGGCAATAAATCACACAGATGGTAACGTAAGATCATGGCATCATAAAAAATAGCTGTTAGAAACACTAAGGGCCTGAGTTGAAGGTAACTTAATATGCTCCAGCAGTTATCTTAAAAAAACAAAACAACAAAACCAGAACGTCACTATTTAGCCTTTCCATGAGCTGTTGCATTATTCTCAGATGAGTGCAATGGTTAACATCCAGAAAAAAGGAAAAACCATGTTCATCCTTGTATTAATTTACCTGTTTTAAAGCTCCCATTCCTGACAAAACCCAGTTATGCCTCACTGCGTATCAAAAGCATGAATTTATAGTATAGGAATGGTTAATGAAATGATTTTTAAATGATTAATGAAAAATCTTGATGAGCAAAGTGAGTTACACTGAAACAACAACCTGCAGTATGGGATCCAGCTTCTAGACCATCATGAAGACAATAGAGATTACTTGCCAGGCAGCATAGACCAGCTGCACCCTAGCTTTAAAACAATGAAAATTTATTATTATGAAAAAAATGTAAGAAAACTGTGGGGGAAAAAAGGTTACTTACCAGTAGCCAGAGCTCTTTGCAATGCGTTGTGTGTATGCACATTTGCTCTATAGAGGTCCAAACATCAGAGGTATCCAAGATCATAAAATGGGGTTTTTTTGGCCCTCACAATACTGTGGGTGTGTACTAAGCTCTCTCCCTTTTACTTGACTTGACAGCAAGCATAGAGTTGTAATATTCTGTCAGCCGCACATCGCAAGGGAGAAGGGTATATGGTTATTACATGTATGGACAACACGCAAGTAGCTAGAATCTCTTTAGGATAAGCAACTTTTCTTTACGTGCATATCCATATAGATGGCCACACCACAGATAATTAAGTGTCCCAGTATTCTCAGAAAAAGGTGGCTGGCAGAGACTTCTTGATTCTTTGGTTGAAGATTTCTTGAACTAGTTGTCCAGTTGCAAAGATATGAAACAGAGATATTATTGAGCAAAGCCTCAAATGTTGTCTGAGAACTATTAGAGTATATCCTAATTACTGATGGTGACTCAACCATACTGTTCAAGAGAGGTAATACAGTCCGTTACCTAGTTTGGAGATGGTTATCCTGTTTGATTTCTCAGCTGGTCAGGAGAACTAGATGAAAGATAATCCGAAAGTCTCTGTCCCATGCAAGTAAGAAGACACTATTCTCTTGCTAGCCAACATATGAAGGGAAATCTCAGACCAGACAGGATTTAAAAAGAAAAACATGGATGGGTGAATTTCCTGATTCGGTGATCTGACAGAAATCCCAAGTGAAGTTCAAGGGATTTGCCAGGAAAAGAACAGTAAAAGCTGTGGGAGGGGAAAAAGTCAGCCATCAGGATTTGGATCTTCTGCTGTCCAGCAGAGGTGATAAGCATCAAAAAGAACAGCAAGGACATGTTTCAAATACCTGAATTTAAACAACCTGATGTGAAACATGACCAAGGTTCTTGCGCTTTTGAGTTAACACATCCTAAGAAAGTAATCTTGACCCAGCAGTCAGTGGTAATGGCAGTCCACACGCTCCTGAAGTAGGCTAACTTGTATTCAAACAGACTAGGGCACAAAGAGGAAGCAAGAACAGAAATCCAGAGAAAATAAGGTTCTGAGGCCATCTCCTCCAAAACAGTGCTCTGACAAAAAAGCAAAAAAAAAAAAAAAGGCAAAAAAGCAGCATACTGCCTATCCATACCAGTATATGGGTATAAATACCCATCAAGGACTACAAGAACCTTGCTAGGGCATGCAGAGATGCCGTCAGGAAGGCTGAGGCTCAGCTAGAACTGAAATTGGCCAAAGATGTCAAGAACAACAAGAAAGGGTTCTTCCAATACGTAAGCAGTAAGCAGAAGCACAGGGAAGACATAGACCCATTGCCTAACAGGGCAGGGAAACTACTCACTAATAATGCTGACAAGGCAGAGGTTCTCAATATCTTCTTTGGCTCTGTCTTTACCAGCATAGCTGGACCGCAGAGCACAGGACCAAGTACCTAGGACAACGCATGTGTCGACCCACCAGTAGTGGAGAAAGGGCTGGTCTGCAGCCTCTTGCGAGGGCTCAACCAACATAAACCCATGGGCCCAGAGGAAATCCACCCTAGGGTATTAAGAGAAGTGGCTGACATTGGTGCAAGGCTACTGTCTATAATCTTTGAAAAGCCTTGGATATCTCAATATAAGAAAGAAATTTTTTACGCTGAGAACAATCAATCACTGCAACAACCTCCCCAGGGATGTGGTGGAGTCCCCATCACTGGAGGTTTTCAAGATGCGATTGGACAGGGTGCTAGATAATCTAATCTATGCTCCCTTTCCCACAAAAGGTTGGACTGGATGATCTTTCAAGGTCCCGTCAAACCTGGGCTGTTCTATGATAAAGATGGATGAGCTGAGGGATTCAATCGCTAAAGATTTACGCCTGTAGAAACACTGGCATTTTCTCAGCTGTTTCTGAAGCTGGACAGTAACATGAGAGAGGCTGCATCAGCTGAATCTTTTGGCCAGCTGTAAACAAAGAACTGCATATCACACCTGAGGCTCAAGCTATGGGTAAAAGATTTTTGCAAGGACGTGAGAGAGATTTGCACAATGTACTGCATTTAGAAGGAAAACAAGCTTTTATTTCCATCTTACTATTATCTAGGTTACATGAATCTGGAGAATATTGGAATAAAACTCTTCCAAGAGTATTGGAATGCCTGGGAAACCACCTCCAAAACATTCAGGAGTAACATGCTGTCAGCTTCCTTAAAAGGTTTAACACAGAGGACTGTAAATCTCCCATGCCTATTAGGGCCAGAAGTGGGTTAGGGATAGCACAGGGCTAGAAAGAAGGGTCAGAATTTCTAAGGAGAGCTGAATTGAAGAATGATATACCTCCCACCTGCAACTTGGTCCTACAGATAGCAAGATGGGCCTCTAACCCCTGGGGAGAAAATAAGCACAGCATATTGGCAGCAACTGTCTTTCATGTTTCCATAATACCTCCTAAGATGCAGAGAAGTAGTTCTTTTACTGCTCTCCAGGGAACACAGATGAACAGCTTGAATCCTGCGCCCTTCAAAAGGTGGAATGTGGGAAGAGCTCAGCTGCCATGGCCAGCTCCAACACTGAAGGCTGTCCTCCAGCAAGTCAGTAAGTGCCAAGGCAGAGCAGGGGGGATTGTTTCATCCCATCAGGGGTCCTCAGCACTGAGTGCTTTGGTCTGTGGTATTGGATATGGCCGATCCTGTAGTACAGCCTCAGATTACAGAGCTTGGGTGGAGGAAGATCCAAGCAGCTCAGTTAGTGCAATTGAAAAGAACACAGAAATTCAGTGTCAGAGGCAGTTCTCTGATTCTTTTTGGCTGGCTCAGATCTTCGGGTGCTGAGAAAAACTGCAGAACTCACCCAAGCCTCATCTAGTCGTCTCTTGGTGTTAGGGTGGCCTTGGAGGTGCTAGTGCAGAGTGGGCAAAGGCCCCCATTTATGCTGATCTTTTGGCTAAGCCATTTCTGGTGCAACCATGTGTTTCTTGATTGGGTGAGGCTCTTCCTCACCCAATGTTGCCAGAGAAAGAGAAGGTTCATGATAAATAGAACTCGGCCTTGATCCAAGATTTAGATAATCCTAAATGCTAGTGTCAGAGGTAGACCACCACTTTTACTAGGATACTTCTCTCATTTTAAGCAACAGGTATTAAATGTGCTAGGGATGTATAACTTCCTGTTGCAAAAGGAAGCAAGAAGCAACCATATGTCAGTGCTACTTGTCAGTGAGGCACATGCCTCAAGATAGAAAAACATTTAAACCCATCCTTAGATGGAGCTATGGAATATGATTCAGGCAACGTATATGAAGTATCTAGACCGATTTCTAACAAGGAAAGGAAAAGCAGCAGAGACCATGCTCCCATAGGGAGGGGCACTGGATTTGACAAACTCAAATTTAAAAAATAATCATACGAGACTGGTTGGAAAAGAGACCTACATAGCCAAAGGCTAACAATAATAAAAAAATAAAGACATGAACACAAGTTAAGAGGCATCTAGAATGCCTCCATCATTGTGCACTGAGTATGAAAGAGGGAGGGGTAGTGTGAAAAAGCTTTAATTTCTGAGACCAGAAAAAACAGGAAGATGCTGTCTTTGAATACCTGCACTATACACTTCTCTGTTAGTTTTTCTTAGTATAAAACAGCTGATGTCTACCAAGACGTAATACTACAACACAGTATTCCTTGGCATCCATGGAACAGTCAGTACTGACCCTTTGCTGCTTCACTTTTGATCAACAGCATCAACATATCATCAGAATATTTTAAAATGTGAACTTCCTCTACTTTCCCTGCACTTGTAACGGTGTCCAGTGTTTCATTCAACAAGAAACAAATCTCTCTTCAAAACAACAGGAAAAACTAAGTTTGGTTATAACGGTCTTGTTTCCGTGGAAACACTGGCCTTTTCAGGATGTTTGACCGTGTATTTTCCATTTGATCAGTGAGAAAGAACTAGTAGCAAAACACTGAAAACACAACTCAGAGAGGAAAGTTAATTTATTTGTCTAAAACATCAAACTAAGTTGAGATACCTTAGTTCAGTCAAAGCTTCTTCAGTTTCTTCACAAGCCTGGACTTCATAAACAAATATTCCAAGTTCATCTATCTACAAAAATAGGATGGACAATTCTTGACTTTCTTCAGATATCAGGTTAATTTACAAGTCCTTGAAGATCAGATGAAAAATAGGAAGCGATCCTATATTCCTTAATACACTCCACCACATTTCCCAAGTGTACTGGAAAGGAGGAATATTAGCCTTCTTTGGAAAGGTGCACGGGAAGGCTTATTGCCATCTCTTGGAGACAGGGTATGCATTTACATCACCATGACTGCCATGGTAAAGAATCCTTGACTGCTACTTTTATACGGCATGACCAATTATCTGAGAATTGTAGTCCGCTGTCTCCATTCGCAGAATATATGGGATGATGCTATCAATCTGAACATTTCCAATGAGTCCGGCAAAGAATAGCTCTTCAGTGATGGCAGCACTCATCAGCCTAAGAGCAGGCAATCGGAGAAGAAGTCTAGACAGTCTGGAAAATAAGTGTTAAAACGTGTTACTTGTGGTCACAGATTTTGGTGTTACTCACAATTATGTTATCAGTAAGAGAAGAGAAAAAATTAACAAGGGACAATACTGGTCAAAATTTGCTATATCTAGTTCATGAAAGGCTTAAATATTTAAATCAGTAGAGCATTAAATTTATGTTCAGTCATGTCTTCAACAGTGCAAAAAATGTGAATATGCCTGTCAATTACATGGACTGAATAATGTTTGGGCTTAGACTAAATGAGGAAATATTCCTAGTCGGTGCCATTCAAAATGAAAACATTAAAAATATTTATTTTATTTCCAATATTTCATTTTGGAAATTAATAATGAATGAGTAAATAAATAATACTCATATGTATGACTACGTGCATAATATTTGAAGTGCTCTAAAGGTAATTTCTTACCTTTAAGGAGGTAAGAAGAAAATGTACATATTTATTACAAGAAATACTGTACAAATCAGTATCACCAATGCTCTGAAAAGACAATCAATCAAGTAAGCATGTAAGTTTACAGACCTGTAAGTATCATCCGGATATGCTTTTGTTACATAGTCTTGGAACTCCATGTAAGCCTTTTCTTGAAATTTCTCAATCTGTACCACATTTTCTAGACCTGGGTGATCTAAAAAAAACACTCTACTTTGTTATACCTGTTCTGTATAAGATGCACTAAAATCTATGCAGATTATCTAATTGTAAGCACACTAAAATCATTATTATCACAGTTTTAGTGGAGGACCCTGCTTTACCTCCTTATGTTTCTTTTCCTCTATGTTTATGTTTTACTTTTTTTATAAATACAACCAGACATTTTGAAGAGTTCAAATAAATGCAGTGCTTGCAATGTTTACATCAATCTTGATGATACAGCTCTGTTCTCTGTGTAGCAATAGAACAACATTGTTTCAATACACTGACATTTATTGGAATATTGTATGCACAAATAGCATTTGGGTGGGAAGTGAAGGATAAAATTAAGATCAGTGGAAAAAGCAGAATGAAAGGCTATGAACCATTAGTTTCCTAAAAACTGTAGAAGATATGTAGCAGATCATTCTTTTTCAACTGTTTGGTGCAAAATTTTCAAACGTGCTAAACATAATTTTTAGCAGTGATTTAAACACTTGAAATCTAAATCTTGCTAAAATTAAAGGATATTAACCTAACTGCCAAGTCACACTTGGAAATTATTATCTGGTAATTCTGAACACTTTACATGGTCTGTAATTTTTATTATCCATTTATCTTAATGCAAATATTTTACTGTCATAGTAGCATGACAGATCATGTAGATCTTATTTTTCAGAAATGGGATCATAAATGAGCTGCCAAATTATGTCAGATAAAAGATTATTTCTAACAGTCACTCTTCCTCTCCAAATATATGGCCTTCTGTCAATAAAACAGGAGTTTTTGGTCTAGCTCTGCAGATACAAAAGCCTTCAGAGCAATTACATTGGACTCCCCTGAACACATAATTTCACAGAGGAATATTTTGTCCTATATAGTAATTCATTCTGAAAGCATGATTTCAAATTTACGCAGAGCACAAGAGGTTAACAAGTTTGTAAAGAAGCAATACATTTTGAAGAGTTGTCGTTGGCATGCAATGCGCATCACTTCATGACGCTGCTTTCAGAGCAATGTCAGAAACACAGCTAGAAGTCAAATTCCGAAAACAGTAGTTTGAAGACCACTGCTAGTACATTAGTGGCCATTTATAAAGATGCAAAGTCTTCTAGGCACTCCCTTTACACTCATCTCTTTGCCCAAGGCTGTCTTGTGACAGTCAAACAGCTGGCTTGGCACCAAAGATTTTCAGTAGTCTTCAAGTCTCCAGCTATGGAAGACAGCAAATCAACAGGGCCTACTAAAGCAGATTTTCTTACCTTAGGACTCTGCTGCATGTGCAGCCCAGTCCCATCCTGTAACAGAGCAGTAAAATCCCTGAAATTGTAATTTCTGGCCTGTGAATCACTGCCAGAACATCCCTTCTGTTCAAGGTACTGAACATGACTTTCAGGTATATGAAGATTTTGTTATATGGCTCATAGGATCAAGAATATTGACAACACATTGCCATTAAAGCAGTCACACATCATTAGAAATTTGATCCTGAAAGCATGTGAGCTAAAGACAATTCATCTCAACCATGTGACTGGATATAGTCTTTTCCCAAGATATTTTTCGTTCTACCTTTTGTGTTGTCAAATCTAATCAGAAGGAGACAAATTAACCTCAAACTCAACAAATAAGTAAATATTGCTTTGCAAGTGTAAGGTTCCTAGAAAAGTATTTTCTGGTGTCTAGCAGGACTGATTTCTTCAGACAGGCCAACAGATTCTGTCATAAATCCTAGTAGACATTGTGCTAGAAAAAAGGCTTGAGGTATTCTTCCATCATTTTGTTTCTTTCCTGAAGCAACCTGTACCAGTTATGAGTGTGGGAATGCCATGAAAGGACTATTTTGGGGTAAGGAACACCTAAAGGAGAATTACGTCTCCTGCAAGCATTATCTACTAAAATTAAACAAGCAAACACCCCCCACTTAATAATTACATACCAGGACTGAAGAGGACGATCGCTTTCAAATATGCATATTCATATCCATCTAGGCAAAGCTTAACCATGCTGTTACAGAACTCTTGCAATTTGAAGATATGCTCCATTACTAATTTTCCTCTGTCTGTTGGCAGCTTATCTAAGTCGACACGCACATGAAATATAAAACCCCCGAGTCAACACACATGCAAAAACTGTGGTCACACTGGATTTTTAAAAATAATGATTTCTATTATATTCAAACAGTGGGAAAGCTACACCACCTATAAACTCACATACCAGGTCTGAATAATCTTGACACAAACAATTATGGACTATAACAATCTTTTTTTTTCTTTTTTTTTTCTCTTTCTTACGTTGTACAATTAGGTCTCTTCCTGCCACTAAAGCTTCCAATAATCAGAGGCAGACTAGAGCTTGAAATGATCAAGGAAGGGAAAGACCACTTGTAAGTAAAGAATACACTGCTACCGCACATCTGAGCTCTACATCTAAGAGTCAGGTGCCATGAGGTAAGTTAGTGTACAGTTTCATGGGTTATTTTAGTCAGTCAAAGACCATGCCACTGCTGAAGAAGAAGGTGCACTATACCCCTTTCCTGATTTGCATCCAGGGGAATGTGGTTGGTGCAGAGCTGTTCCTCTCGGGTCAGCAATAGCTAAGCGGCCTGAAAATCCCGTTCCCTCCACAATCCATCAAACCAGGGTCCCTGGGCCCCACAAACTTTTTATCTCTTGGAGATGCTGCAGCTGGCGTACTACACAACTGGAAGACGCTGGACATAAATTTCTGATTTGTGCATTCAAACTGAATTCCCAAATTAAATGGCAAAAATATATATTCGTAGTAATGATAAAACCATGATTAATTACTACAACACCCTTTTTGGTGAACATGCTTAAAAATTATGTAGAGCAAAGTAAGTTCCCGAATTCCATTTGTATCACTCCTAAAGACATTCACAGATTTATTTGCTAGTATCTTTAGCTGATCCATTAGATTTAGTGGTTTAATCAATTTGTTTTAATTTTGTTAATTGTTTTAATTTTGTTGTTTATAGGATGATCTTGTGGATATTTTTAAAACGTGAAAACCTCTCAGAAATAATTCTTTAATTCCCTTATCATAAAAGGAGAGGAAAAATCTATAGTCTCGTGGGCTGTTTTTCTACCAATCTGCTTTTGCATAGCATTAATGACTGAATTTTCATCCATGTAACAGCAAATAACCCCAAAATCTAGTTAAACCTGAAAATGCTAACATCTTTGTATGTGCATCTACCTTATTCAAAATGTGTTAAGACTATGAACAGATGAAGACTACACTATTTTTGATTGGTTAGCTTTTAGTGCTGACAACCTTGTGAGCATTCACAAGCACACAAAGAAGATTAGCTAAAAGACTCCCCTGCTGCTCAGAAGAACGTTTCCTTCACTGTAGCGTAAATGAAAGAGGAGGCCAACTGACATCTCTTTCATTTGAATGAAAAATATGCAAAAGATGCAGGACGTAGGATTAATACGGAACAAAGTATTCTGAGTGAAGATCTGTTGAAGACTTGCATATAATCTGAAGCTAGTATACAGAAGTCAACAAGCCAAGTTATGTAAAGGAAGTATATCACCAAGTTAGCATTCGGCTGCTTTGTTTCACAGCTATGAACAGCAAGGAGACAGGTGGGTCATTCTTTATACCCTTGATACAGAGAAATCATATTCACAGTACACTTGTGTTCTTAACGTTGATGCTGCCTGAAATATTCCTAATTTGAGCTGACATATATTAACAGAACAGCAGAACACTATTAGACATCACATAGACACACAATAAAAACCACCCCAGTAAATGCTAACATATATTAGATAGACGGGTAATTTTACTTTATGTTTTCTTAATTTGAGGGTAAGTATTAGCATAGCTGACTTTTGCAAAATTGCTAAAAAATTCCACCTTGTGAACTGTATTTTCTAGTATTATTTTGTTTCAATACTAACCACTAAACTCTACGAACAGTAAATTTTCATTAACAACTGAAGGATAAGTAAAAAGCTTCTGTGCAGTTCAAAACTTAAAAAACATGGAGTAATTCCCCAAGTCTCGCAATGTGCACAGTATACACCTTACCTTGCTGTAAACTGCCATGAAGGTGATTAACAAATGCAGTTAATATAGTTGCCACATTCATAACTTGTGAACATTGTGCAAGACCAAGCGTAAAAAGTTCGTTCCAGCAGGCTTTTACTAATGATATGCTGTTATCCTGTCTATTAAAAAATACAATAATTTCACTTAATAAAAACAGCTATTTGAATTCACATAGTTTTTTTAATTTGAAGAACAATTCATAAAACATTAATCTAATTCAACATTGCAACCAGTACCAAAATGAAGCCCTGCATCAAAAATATTTTTATTTGCATGCTACGATGAAAATACCTGTTTTAGAGTGACTTTTGTAAAGAAGTAGTTTTTGTTTTAATGATCTAAAAGGAGACAGATTCTATCACAAAAGCAAGCTGAAGTTACAGGAAATGACAACTGTCTGGGCATATTCCATCATGCTAGTTTTCTTAGGATTTACACTAATTTTTTAATAACATTTACATGCACGAACAAAAAAAGTTTGCATTGTTCCTGTATTGTGGATGTAGAATAGACTCAAAGGTCTTTTTTTAAACTTGTAATCTGGCAGGTTGGTATAATTTCTTAATTAAAAATACATGTGAAATGGAACAGGTGAGACCAAGTTCCTGAGCTTCCTGACTGCTATCCCCTTCATGTTTGGAATAAGGTTTGAAATACAGACTTCAAAGTATAAATAGAAGTCATGAAGGTTTCTTTGCTGTAAGAATTAGTCCTTAAATTAAGTTTCATGTGTAGTCAATATTTTTTTTCAAATGCTGAAGCTTAACATTAGGTATATCAATCCATATTCAGGCATTTCCGTATTAGTAACCTAACTTTCAGTATTGCCAAGCATCTCTAACTTGTAGAGCTTAACAAGAGCTCAGTACCTTAAAAAGGAAATCCTACCAGTGAGGAGTCAAATTCAGGTACCATTTTTCACAGTTTTAGCCAGTAAATATAAATAATGGAAATTTAAAAGAAGCACAAGACCTATCAAAGAAGAAAAGCATATTAAAGCTAGGATTTCAACTACAAAAATACAATGGAACGGATTTTTGCAAGAACGTTGATGTAATCTTCAAGAACACTTCTGATGATTTACTGCAATACTAATATGCCAAATGACAGATTAATGTAGACTTGTCCTGTACTGGATTACAGAGAGCTTACCTAGGGCAGTATTTTTTACTATGATCCAGTTCTTGTTATGGTAGACATGATACTGTACATGCAGCTTCCACACATACTTGTCACATCCTCATTCATCTCCTGTCAAAGGGACTATGCTGAGAACAGTGACAATAGGGTGTACTGGCTACTCAGCTGGTATGTGCGTAGATAAATGTATCATCTAGAGCAATTTTATGGCTGATCTAACTTAGACCAGAACCAGGTGATCAAACTTAAGCAGCCTCAAAAAACTAAGAGGCTGTAACCAGCCTGATGAATGTTTCAGTAGGAATTTCTCTTACCTATAAAGATCCTCGTGCAGGAAGATGAACTAAGCAATAACGTGGTATCATTAACTAAATCAGTACACCAAAGCCAACTATCTTGCTGAGACTAAGGACAACATTGCCTGAGGAGGGAACCACCTGGATACAATTATCTATCTTCCTTACAAAACCATTTCTATGGTTTTGTTTTGGCTCATCAACTCCTCTCTATTACTAGTACCATGAATTTCTCTTCATTTTAAAAGTGAAATGAGTTACCCTTCTAAAAGTCAAAATTATAGTACATAATGTGCTCAAACTAAAAAAGCTGCATTAATTTCAAATAAAACTCCACTTGAAAAAAGTTAGTATTTTAAGCTCTTCGAAAGGAAAACTGTGTATTTATGTTAAATGGTCTTTAAATATACTGTTGCCCATGATCTTGACTGGGACTGTAAATGGTAACACAGGTGAATATTAACACTATTGAGACAGCCTACTCCTCCATTTTTTTAATCAAACAGAAAAATATATTGGGAAGTAACATATTCAAAAAAATGCATATAAGCCTTTCCTGTTAAATCTTTTCGGAGAGACAGGTCTTCTGTGCAACATTTTATTTTTAAAAAGCAATTCCCATTTGTTGTTATAACACTAATTTGCAGTGTCTCTTTGTTACAAAAACCTTTTAAAAATGTATAATGATATATGTTAATTTGCTCCGTATTTTGAAATTCTGCAGGGCAACAATTTCTACTAAATTAAAACATCATATTTACTTCATTTTTTACCCTTGCTATTGTTTAACTTTATAGAATTTTACTTTTTCCTTCTCCAAAACACAGGCTTCAATTACAGACAATATAGTATCTTTCCTTAAACAATGTAGAATCATTTGGCTTAAACATCTGAGTAAACACAAATGGTAATCACAGATCATCCTGCTTTTGACAGCCTTCCTGGAAAAGGGGACAATCCCTCACTTTAAAAAGGAATTCTCTTTGCTGCCACGGTCATACGCTATTTTGATATTGAATTAAAGAAAAACACTGTAGATGAGAACAGACAAACATGATTTATACTCCATTTGTGTCAGAGCTGATACCGTATTTTTATTTGTTTGATAGGTCTTCATAAAATTACTTCTGAAAATAACATAAATCACTTTTCCCCACGCTGTTTTGAGATGTTTTCTCATGATGATCGGCAATGTACTACTACATTTAGCTTAAGAATTTTAAGTGATACACTGAATTCTGCTGGAAAAGCGGGATGTTATACAAACTGTAAAAAGAATAATAAGAATTACTTTCTGGTTACAGCAACCACTTCTTTTTGGAAAATCCCCTGAAATTAAACAACTTCATCCTGAATGCTTGCTGAATCTAGCTAACCATTTTCTTCATATAGATTATTAAAGGTAAAATTATTACTACTAATTCACCTATAAAGATAACAGTATTTGGGCATCCAGAGAGGAGCTTCTTTTTGGTGACTGCCTGATAAGCATCTTACTTCGGGATGTAGCTATTAAAAAATGATAGGAAGTCCTATTTACTAAAAATTTATTAAAGAAGTAGCAGTGTGCAGGCATTTGATTGCTATCAATCTACTCCTTTTTCCTTCAAAACGCAACCAAAGTACTTGAATTGGACTGAAATTGGGAGTAGTTTTGATTCAGAAAATTTACCTTCGTGATAAAGATCTATAAAACAGTTTTAATAAGCAGATTTATATTTTAAAATGTCCCTGAAGAAGACAGTGAAAATAAAAAATTAAAAAGTGCGTACTCACAACATAAGTGAATAGCATAACTGAACACTTACCCTAAGGCTTGGAAAGATGGAATGGAACGTGCCCAGTGCATGGACAAGAAAAGCAACCTGGAGGCAGACTCGCAGATATAGTGAACGTTAAGATACTCAGGCATAGGAGAAGGCATGGTGAGCTGGCAACCAAAAAAAAAGAAAAAAAAAAGCGCAAGTCAGTTATTTTACCTTCTTCATAAAAAAACATGGTAAGAAAAAATCAGTCTCAGAGTTTCTTTTAAGCGAAAAAGTAAAATTGTTTTTTAAATAAACATCAGATAATCCTGAAATAAAATTGAACGACCACCTTTTTCATTACTAGCCACACTTTATACCCTGTAATAACTGCAAAGCAACAAAAAAGGCAAAAATTTTTAATCTTTATTAGATAAATATTTGTGTCTGGGACACCTGGAGATGGAAAATCCCAAATAAAACTCAACTTTTGAGACACTCTCAAAGAATAAAAGTTTTAGAAGAATCACTGTCATTAGAATGAAGTTGCTTACATTTATATATATATAAATACATAAAAAATACAAACACAGAGGCATCATTACTTCCCCAAGAGGAGTGGAATAAGTGGCCTGAAAAATTAGAGGAGTTACCACAATTCCTGGGGAGGGTGGGTGGGTGTGAATTCTATTTCACAAAACATTTTTTTTTGTACTTTTAATTAATATTTTATAAATAAATACACCAAAAATCTTTTGATGTGTGAGTAAAATACTTAATATACAGCTGCTCCCAAGTCCTAAAAATATAACCAACATACATCAGAAAGGGCCAGCTCTACCCTTCTTAACATACATGAGTAAAATCAGTGGCGTTACCTGCGTACGTGAAGAAAGTGGGATTTGACCCAAAACTGCTAAATATAGTGTTGCAGTTTTATCTTCAGAAATTAATACTACTTAATATAATGGTTTGGCTAACACAATTTAAAAAAAACCCCAACATTTGCGTTAGAGTGATGTTTATTTGAGTGATCAAAACATGTGCTGATGAGAGGGTATCATGGTTCAACCCCAGCCGGCAACTAAGCACCACACAGCCACTCGCTCGCTCACTCCCCCGCAGTGGGATGGGGGGAGAGAATCGGAGGGGTGAAAGTGAGAAAACTCATGGGTTGAGATAAAGACACTTTAATAATTGAAATAAAAAACAACAATAATAATAATAGTAGTAGTAGTAGTAATGAAAAGAAAAATAATAAAAAATAAAATAAAAATAAAAATAACAAAGAGAGAGAAATAAAACCCAAGAAAGACAAGTGATGCAAATGAAAACAATTGCTCACCACCAACCGACTGATGCCCAGCCAGTCCCCAAGCAGCGGCCCCCCTGCCAACCTCCCCTCTAGTTTTATTGCTGAGCATGACATCATATGGTATGGGATATCCCTTTGGTCAGTTGGGGTCAGCTGTCCCGGCTGTGTCCCCTCCCAACTTCTTGTGCACCCCCAGCCTACTCGCTGGTGGGGTGGTGTGAGAAGCAGAAAAGGCCTTGACCCTGTGTAAGCACTGCTCAGCAATAACGAAAACATCCCTGTGTTATCAACACTGTTTTCAGCACAAATCCAAAACACAGCGCCTACCAGCTATTGTGAAGAAACTTAACTCTATCCCAGCCAAAACCAACACAGAGGGGCAAAGTTTAATAAAATGCCTGGTACTGAAGAAGTGTTCAGATGAGCAAGCTTTTTTATTTGTCCATGAATAATAAGAAGATGAAAAAAAAGGATAGAAGAATTTCTGCAGGCTCATAAAATGAGAAATTAAGCCAGAAAATATATGGCTTACTAAAAAAGAAACCGTATTGTCCCTTAATGATTCAAGTCAATTAATACCATACTAAAATAGGGTATATACACAAAGGAGAAACTGACAAATACACTTAAGAGTCTCAAAATCCAGTTGCAGATTGCATCAGATCCACCTCTTAACAAGTGAGAACATGGATGCTGACTCTCTGCTTCTCTTGTCTATGTGAATCCTTTTGCATGGATTACTTGGTATTTTTAAGGTAAGAAGCTATAAAATAAACAGTGCAGCTAAACCACTGAAGAGAGCTGTACATTTTCCCACACAAATAGTTAACCAGTGAACAAAAGCGGTGCATTCATCAGAAATGAATGCCAATACCTGAACAAATAGTTACTCTTCTAAGAAATTCCAAATAAGATTTAATCAGATCATTATTTTATATTATATGTTAAAACGGTTATGAACACTCAACAGTAAAAAAGTATTAAGTACCCTGAATGCTACATGTGCATCACTGAGTAGCGGCCCCTCTATTTCAACGATATTCATGCTTGTTTCTCCACCAATCAGCTGTACACTGGCTTCACAATTTTCAGAGTTCTGGCACGCTGCACTCTCTCCTGGATTTAATGCTTTTGCAAGAGTATCAAATGCCCTGTAAGATCACAACAAACAAACAAAAAAAGAAAAGAAATTTTCATTTTAGAGACCGTTTCAATTTAGGAGGAACCTGCACATGTCTGAAACCTGTATTTAGATGTCTGTTTCAAAGAACCAGATTTGGAAAATAAAAGTCAGTACCATGCTTTTCCTGACACTCCACTGAACAAAATCCCTGAAAACTCCAACTCACAGTGGCTCTGAAACAAAAACTAGCAGCAAATCCTGTTCACACTAGTTGCCAACAAATTCACAGTTTTGACATATTGATTGTGCTGCTGAATCACAGTTTGCCTTTCAAGATCTCTTTAGTGATGTTTACTGAGAGTGCTGGCATGAGTGTTTTGAGGACTGATCATCAGACTGCTGTAAAGCAACTTAATGCACATACAAATTTTACAGATTTTTGCTGCTATGAAGCACATACAGAATAAGCTTTTTTTTTAAAAAAGTAATGAGTTGTGGTTAGGTTATTCAACTTAATTTGAAAAGACTGTTTCAAAATATGTAAGAGAAAGCACTCTCATGCTTTCAATACCATCCTTACTACCCTTTGACGTGGGGCAGTGACTCCTGTCACATGCAGAAACGTTATGGGGGACATGTCAGGACAAGCACAGAGATATTACTCATTATTTTGCTGCTCGATAACCTATCTGTTGTTTTTCTGTTTTTCTGATATATCTTCAATCAAAAATACACAGACTTGATCACTGCCTACAGACAGATGACATATCCTGAGAGCAGTATCATTTGTATACAGTGTTGCATGAAAAACTTGCACTGAGGTCTGAAAACTCTATAAAAGCTGATTATCCGCTTGTACGTAGAGCTGATTCTCAATTTATAGAGACATGTTTATTACCACAGAACCTAAAACCACTGATTTAGTGCCAAAGTCTGGAGTAGAACTTTGCCACCTTCTCTTCCCTCACACTCCCTAGCTATCTAAATTCATTAACATGCGAAAAAAATCTAAATGTTTACTATGTTTGACACAACCACTCACAACCGAAGAAACATCACAATAAAAGAGCTGCTGACACTGCCTCAGGCTTGAGATGGTAAATGAACTAGTTTTTGGTTCTACACTAGCCTGTATACTTTGGTGTGTACACATGCGGGTGACCGGGGCATGCACAAGTGGACTAAACAGATGTAAGTGGACTACACAGATATACCTGGCGCGTTTTCTGTCTACAGGATACAGAAAGTAGCCATAAAGGGAATGCATTCATGGGTAAGCTCTAGAAGTTATATTATTGAACTTCTGTTAGGAGATCTGAATTTCAGGTCCTGCGTGGCTTACTCTTGGCCGCCTCAGGTAGAATAGGCAAACCCAGCAGCTCAGTGGCAGCTGCTTCTTACAAAAAATAGGATCTCTGCAGGGCTCTTCATGTAGCAGGGACAGAAATGTAAGAGGGGAACAAGATCTCTCCTTTCCCCAAAAGGTAAATGTCATATGCATCTGCCACGATCCTGTATTTATTCTAGTATAGGCTGAAGAGCCCTTTTTAAATAGGGGAGGTTAACCAGGTCTGCCCATGATACTTTGTTTCCAACTTATTCTTGAATGTTTGCTTTCAAAGAAATCTTCTCCCTCCTAGCTCATAAACTGGCAGTAGTAAGCCAGCAGAAGTCAGGAGAAACTTTGTTTCCTCACGGCTCAGCATTGTGGGTCCTTTTCATACATGAGCCCCCAATATGAGCAATGATCGCAAGGTAAAACACCAAGGAAAAGAGAATCTAGAACAAAGCTTGCCTGGAAGCTATGAAAAACTAGCCCTCAAAGTGAGACAAAAAGGTATAATCAACATTGAAATACATGGTATTGATATCCTTTGCTAGAAACAACTTTTGTTCTCTTTTCGTCGGGCTCAGTCACTAACAGATATATAGGACTGCTGATAAACTGTAAAAAATGAACATAGATAATGAAGCCATTAGAGGACAAGACATATAGGGTTACAATATAAAAGCAGCAGAATGCTAGCAGCAAAGTTGTACACTAAATTTGTGTCGCAAAAGTGAAAGCTTAACTACTGTAGCTGCAAGCAATGGAATATAATAAAATACATGAAAAACACGGATGGATAAAACTTGCTTCCTGAAATCCCTTAAACTCCTTTTCTTCAGTAAACATCTGTCTGTTAGATCAGGCTGGCATAGGGCCTGGCAAGGAAATCAAAGATTTAGATAAAAATTTTAGTTTCTGCTTGAGTAACAACTTACCTTTCAAAGGAATATTTAATGTGAACCTCCCCACTGGAAATCTATTAGGTAAGCTACTGGACAAGAGTACGCATTAAGCTGAGACAGAGCTCTTTCAAGCTCTCTGGCTGAGAGAACTTGATACCTTTTCATAGACAGATTTTTAAAACTGAACAGAAACACTGAAGTTGGCAAAAGCAAGCATCTGAAAATGCCAGGAAATAAATAAATGAAAGATTACTGCATCTTTTTGAACAGCTATAGTACTGAATGAAGTTTATCAGCACGTACAACAATATTATTTACACAGCATATTCTTATATTCTTTACCTAGGAGGACACAGCAAAAGCCCAAATCAGCACCTATATAAAGTCACACCGACTTTCTAAGCAGCATATAAAGAAAGGAGCAAAACAATTGCATTCTGCTTGCAATTATACAAAGCAGTAGAGACCATAGGGAAAATCCTGTATTTCAGTCAGTACAAACTACTTCACTACAGACCAATCTTTTTTTCCATGATGGATTTACGCCACGTACACATTTTCAAAACAGCACGTAAATGTAGATGGCGTGTAAAGGAATATTGCTAGGACAGCTGTCAGAAGCTTGCATGAGATGACAACCAAGGAAGAACACGATTGTGATTGACGGAATAACTGAGTACGTACTAAACAGAATATCTTACACGTATGCTCACCAAAACCAGTACAAGACACAAGTCTGTAAGATATTCAATGAATGTATTTGTATCAATGGTAAGAATTCTGTGACTTTTCCTGTGTAGAAAGAAAATGCTTTTCAAGCTTTTAAGGCGACACAGGCATTAAACTACTTACACAGATGAGGTCTCTAAGAAACAGTTTTCCAGGATGATACAAAGGACTAAGACTATAGTACAATATCTAACACACATTATTAAGGCCAATCAAAAGGTAAGACAATCAGCTGTAACATTTACATTGAAATTCATTTCAAGTACAAACAACTAAAAGTATTTATGTCTCAAATGGATCTTCCTTATGATTTCACTTGGAAGAATCTTACACGATTTATGTTCTACACGAGCTTAGGCTCTTATTAACTATTATTTTTAATGCAGATAAATTTCCTACACTGTGATGATTTAGGTAATGGTCTGAATTGACAGAGACCTTCTCGAAAAGAATAATATTTTCAAGTGTAACATGCCTTACCTTGTAACATCACTACTAGCTTGTTCTTCTTGCTGGAGTTCAGATAATGATGCATCTCCATTACTTAAACTCTCAATCATAGATAGCTCTGTACTGCTTTGTGACATGTCTTTGCATTTACTGAGATTTGCTAATGAAGTCACCACGTTTGCCAGTGTACTTAAATCTCCCTGACATGCTTCAACCTAAGGGAAAAGTATAGCTTTTAATTCTCTCATATTGGCAGCAGTTAACTTGCATTAGAAGAATCTTTTACATAAATGAAGAATTGAGCATGTGAATAGACCTGTAAGAAAATTATTGTTTTCAGTAAATGGGTAATCATAATGCAGCAATTAGATACTGCACTGCTTCTAAATTATGAAATATTTAGACATTTACTTTTGCAAGTAATAGCTCTCTGCTTCTTTCAGAAAGAATACTACAGACGGTACATAAGTGCAGAAAAAGAATTTACCATCTCCACTCATTAGTCAGTCACTAGGGCTATAAGACTGCACTAGATTATATTTTTAGCACCTTCCTTCCCTCCTCATGTAAGTGAGTCAGTAGTAATAGGGTAGGAGACTGTTTGAAAAGAAGGAATGGATAAAAAGTCACCTTTAAAAGCAAGCAGAAGAAGAATTCTGCTGCAGCCTTTTTGGTTTTTATGTCTGTCTTTAACTGCAAGAGAACAAGGTGGTTCAGTACTGACCAGCAACTCAGAAAGGCAGTGAGACACGCTTCCCACCCTCCCCACAAAAAAAAAAATTAATAAGGAAAGCGCATGATTACAGACAAGTATGCTGCTGCTAACACCAGCATGCTACATGTCATTAAGCTTGCACTGTCATACTCTACAAACAGAGCCAGAAAAGTGAAATGGAATAAACAACTTTTGATGGGGCCCTTTGCAGACAGAGCAAGCGAGGCAGAATGCATAAAAACAGTATGAGGTAATTTAATATCAGCTAGAAAAATACAAAAGCTTCCTACTGTGCATGTGTAGGGATGTTACCACACAGCTTTAGTGGATCAGTAAGTGTAACAAAATGGAAACAAAGGAAAACCAGCTCAGAAATAAGATTGTTGCTGAGATAGCTCTTATTAGCTTTGCAAAAAAATTAGCCATTCAGGGGAAAAAAACCTAACAGTATTTATGAAATGCACTGTGATAATGCCAATGTGAGGTTTTGCAAACACTTCACTTTATTGGTACAAAAGAAGTATCCAAGTGTCAGGATTGCCCAATAAAAAGAAAAATAATGCAGCCCTTAAAGCTCTCTAAAAATATGGAGGAAGGCATTTACTTTGTAAAGTTTTTAGCATTTTTACTATGCAAGGCTAAAAGCATTCTTGTGAAGAGAAGGCACTTGCAACAGTGGCTAATATTGTAAAGGAGTGTTTTAAAAATGAACTTAACAAAACAGAAGTACAACAAAACAGAACACCCTTCCGTCCCTACATACAATTACAGCAATCAACTCTACTTAATATATCAGTCATATTATCATATACCTTATCTGGAGTCATCAGCACAGTAGGCTCACTTTTTATTGCAGACTGATGAATGTTAACAAACATTCCCGATTCCAGCAGACCTGTTGATCTGGCACAAAACAGCACACATTTTAATTTTGATTAGTTTTAAAATTAATTTTTTCTGTTTCAGGAAACAGAGATAGCCAGTTCTGAATAGAATTTACATACCTTGCTGTTTCATTGTCTGTTACAAAAGTTGGAGTTGCAGCTAATGGACTACGAAGATCTTTCCGAATGTAGATCTTTTCTGTAGAAGCTGCACAGTTTGAAGATTTTTCTCTTGACACTTCAATTGGTTTCCTCTCACACTGCACAGCTAACAAAACAATATGCAGCTATTAAGTCATATCCCAAATTACAGACTAAGAAATAATCCTTTTTCCCCCCCTCTTTATTTAATCTGCAATTTTAATAATGATTCTGAAAATAACTTAAAATAAAAAAAATTCCATAACCAAGAAGCTAACAACTCAGGTAAAAAACAACACACCAATTTGATTTGTTCTTAATGAAATAATGTAGTAGTCAAAGTCTGAGATCAAACATATAGGCACTAAATTTTTTAAGTTACAATTAAGGGAGAAATCCCCTTACACCTTATTTTTAACTTGGATCTTTAAGTGGAGGCTTACAGCTTCTTCTTCTCTCAATTTCACTATCCCACACTTTCAGTTCATGCGTACAGGACTCACGGTACCCTTTTCCATGGATTGTGGGTCTGGGTTGAACCCATGTAACTTTATGCACTTAAAGAAGCTTCTGAAGTTAGGACCTTAGACAATACAGAGGGAAAGGGACATTCACAAAGTTCACTTCAGACCATTTAAGATCTGGGTGACATCCTGACCCACAATCATTTGACTTCAGAGAAGAAGGAGATTTTTAATTTGAATAACTCAGTGAAACTAGGTGGAATGAATCTGGGCTTTAGCCTACAGATACATCACCTTACTTTGTACAGATTAGAGAACATTAAAATGAAACTTACAGTATTATACCTATGGGGAACTCTCTAGCTCTATGGAATAAAGCCAAAAGAAACCAGTTTACAGTTTGATTTTAGAAGTTTAAAAGGAAAATTTGATTTCTGGAAAAATAACGTAACAGTAACATAACATTGTTACTGTAAAACTCAATTAATAAAAGGTATTTACAAAGTACAAATCTTTTAAAAATATACAGTGAGTTGTTCTTCCACAATGTTAAAGTGCTGCAAGTCATTTTATAGATTGGAATAAGATCCTGAAAGAGTCACAAACCAGGCCTACACGTAATTTAAAATATGCATCAATTCACCACTCTGATAAGCACTAGGCTACTAGCAGAGCCTCTTTAACATACTGCACATAGAAACAGTTTAAGCCTATAAAGAGAATCATGAATGTTCATTATTTTAAAACACAAAGGCAAATAAGAAAAAACCTATTTTTTTCTTCAATTATGCCATTTTGGAAAATGCATAACTAAAGAAAAAAATTAAAAAGCTTTCAAGTTAGTAGACGACTGTGATGCTATTTGAATTTTTACACTGATAAGTATCATAAAACCAAATGTCATAATATCATCAAGTATTAACAACGTCATTAAAGCTAGCCCGTAACCCACGAATGGTGCTTTGAAAGGGTGCGAAATGGAGGCAAAAGTCTTTTTTCTTCTTTTGTTAACCCTTTGCTCGCTAGCTGGATCCGAGTTTGCTGAGAAAGGGCCAAGACTTCTTCAAGGGACAAATTAACCCCCCTGAGGGAGCTACAGTACAAGGCAGCGCTGAGTTTTCTTTCCTCTCCCCACTCCACTGAGGAATGAGACTTTTTATCCCAAAACAATCCTCTCCTCCGCTCAGTATTCCCCCACGACCCAGAGATCCTTTTCCTGCCTTCTGAACCTCAATCCCAGCGATTTTGTTCTGCTTGAAAAGTCTTCTGCAGAGGGGCAAAGTACTGCCAGCTGAACTAGAAGGTAAAGGGGTAAAGATCCACTTTCACCACCCCAGCTTCTCCTTCCTTTCTGAATTAATCTCCTCTGTGCTGGAAAAGCGTTACTGTTTCTGCTGACAGAAGCAGGGCTGTAAGGAGGGGAATGTCTACAGAGGTTCAAGAGGGTCAGCGAGATAGTGCTGCGTGGCAGAGAGCAAAGCACAAGACTAATACTGTGCATATAGCAACAGCGTGGCAGTAGTGGAGCTGAAAATTTCGTGTATTGCTTGATTTTCTGCGTATTTAGTATTCTGGTACTGCTGTGGTATTGCAATATCTCTACATTCAATGTATGGAAATCTAAAAAGCAACTTGAAATCTGCAGGAATCGGTAAGAACTGAACTCTAGATCACTATGAAACCCTGCCTTGTGAATAACTGTCTCTGCAGAGTTTTGCCAAAAAGTGAACAGCAATCGCCAGTAATCTCAGTTGTGGAAAAGTGACAAGAAGGTAGAAGGACTCAAAACGTTCAGTAGCTTAATTTACGCATAGAAAAATTGAACTGCATACATAAAAACCGAAAATGGAGACATGCTTGACATTTGCCACGGAAATAACAATTCCGTGGAATAACAATTCATTCACTTTTACCACATGCAATGGGCTTATTAAGTTTGTAAAGCAATATGTATGCTTGAAAACATTTCAGACTTCTGATACACCAAACTTGTACCATTCTTTAAAGGAAAAAGATACAATGATTAAAAAATACAAAATCAAGATAACAATTTCTATTAATACAAAGCATATCTTTGGTAGCACAAACTTTAACACAGCTGCCAGCTAAAATAATTCACACTTATTCAGACTTACAATCTTGTTTCATCCCAAACGCGATGCATCTCTGCAGCCTACAGTACTGGCATCGATTCCGGTGGTGTTTGTTAATGACACAGTCTTTTGTTCCTCGGCATGAATAAACTAAATTCTTCCGTATACTCCTTTTAAAGAATCCTTTGCATCCCTCACAAGTTACTGCTCCATAGTGACGCCCTAGTTACAGAACAACATAAATTACAACATCAGTTTTACACTGCGATATTATTTTTTTTAGAGTTTATATTTATTAAAAACAAAGTATTTGCTATTTTACCCAGAAAAAGAACACTTTTTTTCCCCATAGGTTACAGATCTTAAAATATATCATGGCTATAAAACAACATAAAAAAGCAAGTGACCCATTTTTCTAGTGCAAAGCACTTAAACAGGACAGATTTTACAAATAGGCAAGTTGCTTATTAAATTGTTGCTGAATCTGTTGACAGCAGTGTTAAAAAAGGTAAGAAAACAGGTTAGCAAGAACATAGAAGAAACTCTTTTAATTTATACATTCTTTAGCAATTTTTTTAAAATGTCCCTACAGTCAAGCCCTGTTACTGCTCATTACAAATTCAGCTGTCGAAGTTGTATGCATTAAATCTAATGGAACCATGGAAAGCGCAAACACAGTATTTGACAGCAGCAGGTAATCACTTCAAAGCTTTATTTTCACCTTTCATTTTCCTAACAGGGTAAGGGTACATCCTTAGTTCTTTCAGTGAAACTTCAATGAAAGAATAATCTAAAATAGCTAAATAATGTTTTTAAAAAATCAGTTGTTCTGTGACTTTTCTAATATATAATACTAACATATAAAAATTTCTAGGATATACTACAGAAAAAAAAGTAAAGTTTAAAAATCATTTTTCAAAAGTAAATTGTTTTGATTCTGCTATAGCACAAAATACAAATATTACTAAAAACTACTGGTTTTGATTAAGGCGTGCTTGGCAATTCCAACAATTTTAATTCTATGATCCTGAAGAAAAAAAATATTCTAAAACCGAAGATCACTGACAAACACTCAAAATACATGCTGCGGAGGCACTAGCGCTGCTCTTTGAACTAAGTAGGGCACATTACAGAAATAAATCTCAAATATGAACTAATTTAAGGGAAAATATATTTTTAGATTCTTTCCTCACTCTTCACAAACTTTTTTTTAGATACATCAGTCTCGTCTGCCTGAAGTTTCTAGAAATTCTGACAGGTTTTTTAGATTCTAGATTCCTTTATCACGACTGTATTACCACACTATTAAAATGTGAAATTTATAAAGCATCATATATATTAAAAGAATATTACCAAGTGAAACACTTTAACAGCAGTCTGATTGTGAATACTTAATATCCATCCTGCAAAGCACCAGGGGCTGCTTCTTCACCTGCTCTTTGATGTAGCTTCTTGGACTCCAGCTTGGAGGTGTCTGCAAAGCAGTTTGCACAACACTGCTTGTCACATGGGAGGCTCCCCAGAACCTGCAGCTGCTCAGGGAAACTCTCCCCAAATTCACTACCACTGCTCGATATCCCTGGGCCAGGACAGGAGGAATAGCTCCTGGGAACTCCAGCCTCTCAAGGAATACTCCAGCGCTCCACTGGGGAGCCAGAGGAGTCTTGCCAATTGGAGCAGACAAACCTTATGTTTGGCAGAAATTTCCTTTGCGATGCATGAAGTCTGATGGGTATTGAGAGCTCTAGGAACTGTATTTTTAATGCTAAACTTCGCTGCAGTAGAAAGATTTTAATTGGTTTTATTTTCTAGGAAGTTTGCTCCCCATCCTACTACTTCTCATGATGATATCCTAACCTTAACTACTTCTTCCCCCTGGTCCCCCATTTTTATACACTTTATTCCCATCGCTTCCCAAAAGGAGCATTTAACTGCAGCTGTCATATTTTTATATGGAGGTCCGTCATACAGACTTCACTGACAAACCGTAAGAATCTTCTAATGGAACAACCATTTCCCTACTTAGACTAATTTTAGCTAAGTAAGTAAAGAGCAAAGTTAAACGTCTCATCTCTCTTACACACCATTATCTTCTGTAACAAAGAAAGTGCAAAGAAAAAGGAGCTTTCAGCTCATGCTGAGGAACAGCCCTTGTAGTTCTCTCTGTCCCTGTCTCTCTCTCTATTTTTTTAAATAAAAAAGACAAGACATCCTCTTTCAGTAATTCCAACTCTGACAGATCTGGAACACCTGATACCAGGTGCACATGCAAAGGGAATGCATGACAGAGTTCTCCAGTGCACTGCTCCCACTATATTTCTTTCCAGTCTCTTAATACCATTACACAAAATTTAGCGCATGAAACATTTTTCTTTTCTTACCTTAGCACTCTATTTGGGCAATACAGGAATATACCATTCTTAAGCTTATTTTTACTAGAATTATAATGCGTCTTTACAATCTTAATTAATAGTTCTTTGAATAACCAACTGTCCTGCATAAATCTCATATTAGCATTTTTTTCATATACTTGCAAAGCCTTCCTTGCCTACTGGTTTCATATTTAAAATAATGAACAGGTTTCTCATATATTTTAAGAGAACCTGTCAACAATAACAAAGTTCACCACATGACCTTATTTTAAGGAAGAAAAAACTCTCAACATTGTTGCTTAAGTAATTTTATCAGCCAGATTTTTATAATGGAAAACAAAATGCATCAGCCTAAGAAAAAAAGGTAAAAATTATCTGGCAGAAAACATTAAATTTCTGATGTAAAACAATAAATCCCACCCATGGACACCAGAGTACCATTTAGTGTAATTCTCCACTGAAAGAGTAGCATATCCTTTCTGTTTGTGCATGTAGAGAGATATATATATGTATATGCATGCAAACTATTACATAGCTTCAGAAGAATTTTAAACTGCTTTTATAAAATTGCACTGCCTTAAAAAAAAAAATGAAAGAAAAAAGTAAATACCTGATGCCTTGTCTCCACATACAACACACAGATCAAACACTTTATTTAGGCCCTGTTCATTGGGGGAGTTGTCTGTTAAAATCTGGAAAAAAGTGTGAAAGAATTTCATTTTTCTTTTTCTTACCATCAAGAAAGATTAAAATATATCTCATGCTTGTTGTTTTTCTCTAAGATAGGGGACCAAATCTACAAAGTATAAGGTTTTCTTGACTACATTTTACAGTCTTCATAGACACAAAGGAGCTACCTGCCATGCCACTGTGCTCCTTTTCAGGACAGAACAAAACTTCTGAAAAGAATTCAAGATTTCATTTATCTAAATACTACTTCTGCAAAATGGACTGACATTTTGAAAAACATTTAGCATCTGCATACTCTTACCTTTTGTTCAATTTTGTATTTATATCCTAACGACTTGTTCATAGTACAGAAGAGACTGAAGCATTAAACAGATGGAACAAAAAAATCCCTTGTAAAGGCTACTGTATCTACATTCAGGTTTATTAACGCCTTTTTTTATAATACACACAAATGGTGGACCAACAGACAATGTACTCTGGACACTACCATTAACTATCAAGTGGTATACAGTTTGACCTTCAGTAACAGTTTGACATTATTACAGTATTCTTGTCATGTCTCATTCATTTATCTCTGGTACCTGTAAAGCTTCATTAAGCACATAATATTAGAACCCCAGCACTACAGGGTAGGTGCTATAGCCTTCTATTTGATCTTTAAAAACTCTATCCCACTGCGACATAAATAAAGCACAGCAAAAATTCAATTTAAAAAAGGAACACACATATCACAAGTAACAACCAAACATCATCTTGACAATTATGTAAAGCAGAAAAGAAAAAATTATTCTTCCCATTAAAAAGAGATTATAGTTTAGAAGTTTTAAGAGTTTCTAATTTCTACTGTATCTTAATGGGAAGTCTGACTTTCATTCTTGCTTTCCATATTCAAAACAGGACCTCTGATAACAAGAAAGATAACGTACCAGAAGAGAAAGTACCCTATCTTCTACAGAGAAAATTAAGAAATCACTTTTTTTAGAAAGTTTGAAAGATAGTATAGATGATATATACGGGAATGTTTAACAAGCATACTTCTTTCTAGTAAGCCTTTGCTAACAATACTGTCTCAGAGATTCAGCTATTAAGTTTTCTTTTAATATAACAACTTTTTAAGAAAAATAATATTGATGAGTTAAAAGAATATTAACCTTTCATTCCTTCCTAATTTCCATTATTAACATTATGTATTTTCATGGTATTATATAAAAGATATATAATAAAATTCTAAGTCCTTCCATAAATGAAACTTGCACTGAAATGGGAAGTCCCACGTAAGGAAGGACTACAGAATTGGGCCCATGAGGAATCCCAGACTCAGAGAACTCATCAACTGACCTTGAACATGAAGAATAAAAATTGATTATTAAGGTGAAGAGGAGCCACTGAAGGTAAAATAGATGACAGGAGAAAGTGCCTTGCCAAATGAGTCAATGTAAAGATGAGATACAATAAAGGAGAGGTTTTTTGCAGAGCAAATGAATGGGCATTTCAAGTGAAGGCTACAGAAGAACAACGAAAAAGGTGAAACTGCAGATGAAAAGGTCATTTAGGGGAGAAAATATGAAAAATCCCGAAGAGGATGCAGTTGAACAACAAATGAATGGTACTCTGTATTTCACAAACTTTAAGTGAAAAAAGAAATCTCTACCCATACATATTAGCTGACAACAGAACAATCTAACTAAAGTGACAGAATACTCTGTTGCCTCTCAAACTAACCTATTTTGCCTGAACTGTACAATCAGAACTACAGCTTTCAATTTTTTATCCAGACTTCCTCTGTTCCTGAATTTTGCCTTTTAAACCAGTGTGGCACACTTCTCATCTCTTAAGTTGTCTTTGAAAATAATTTTTTATATAGATTACTTCAAATCATATCCCACTGGTTTATACTTTTGTTGAGGTTTACATAAAATACAAAGTGTATGATAGCACTAAACATACTTAAATGCCTCTCAATAGGATTGGCTTTTGCTCCTGCGCCCCTATTCATAGCAATCAAACTCTTTGGAGCAAGGACCTTGGATGTCCATTTGCAAAGATTTGTAAGTTTCAAAAAAATATGTAATATATAATACAGAGATATGTTTCAAGTTTACACAACATGTGGGTAGCGAATCAGAGTAGTGGACTGGCTCCCACAAGAGCACAAACTAAAAAGATCAGGGGTCTTCAGTTGAAAAGAGATTACTTGAAAGAGGATATAATAGTGATTTATAAAAACATAGCTATTTCTTATAGTGCAAGAGACACCTAATTAAATACTTCTCTCAGAAGATCACATCAACTAAAGTATTCTTTGCACAACATGCAATTATACTATAGGGTATTATACAGACCAAAGCATATACGGTCTATATAAATAACAAAAAAGGTTGTTAAACTTTAGTGGCATCTATCAAATATGATGGTCTCACTGCAATCTCCAAATCAGGAGGTTGCTCTAAATCATCAGCTAATGGAAGCGAAAGGCTGTGCTCAGAAGGATCATTGTTTACTTGTCCAGTTTTTAATATTTTTCCTTAAGTAACTGCTTCTGGCCATCATTTAAGTGTAAGCTACTGGACTAAACGGACTGTAGCTATCCTAATGTCGCCTGGCCTACCACACTGATGTATTTTAACAGCAGCATGAATGTACATGGGTAAACACTATGCAATAACTACGCTTTGGCGGGAGTGCAGTAATCTCCTACTTCATGCTGAAGGACCTTACATCTCCCAAGTCTTCTGTGCACGTTCTTCACACCAGTGCCACCCCATCCTCGCCAGGTGAGGATATGGGGCAGAAAGCTTGGAAGCTGGAGGGTGAGGACTAAGGAAGCAGCACACACAATGTGCATGGCAGTAAGGTGCACTGGGGACCAGTTCAGTCAGTTACAACCCTGACTAGTTACAATCTCACATTAGTGAACCCAAAATCTTTAGTGTTATTTTCCCACCCCCACTGAGTAATGTACTTCCCTACTAAACAGTCTCTCTGAGAAACCACCTTGGAGTACAACTCACACAGCTGAACAGTAGTTACAACAGTGTACGAAAAGGAAAACAAGCAGAAAGAAATGTTAAGTGATAAAGACAATGGAGAATAGAATATGTTCGTCAACAATACATGAAAACAGATGGAGAGTCAATGAAGCAGAAATAAAGAAGGACTGTTGGTATGGCAGGAGCTGGAAATGACAGTAAAAATAACAGTAGTCTTTCTAATGTCATGAGCCAGGGCATAAATTTTAAAAGCAATAAATTTACTAAAAAAAAAAAAAGTTTTCTTTATAATTTCTAAGTATCCATGCTGAGTCCCAGTGCAAGGAAAAGTATACCATTAAAAAAAAAAACTCAAAAAAGGAGAACCCAGACAGACATATTTGGAAATAAAACATCTCTTCTTATCCCATTTGAACGAAAATTATGAAATAAAGTGGATTATCTACCTGGATGTGTTGTGCAGATATATCAGGGGATGCAAAAAACAGTTGGTTGACACCTGCAGCATCTGGAGTTGCTAGGATAACTTTTCCTGGAGTGGAATCTTGTCTGGCAAGGATCACCTTGCTTGGGGTAGAGCCATCATGATTTGTTAAGATGAACTGCTTGCCTGCTGAGCTCTGATCAAGTGCTGTAACAATCTGAATCTTCTGGCCCGTCTGCTGATCTGTGACAATCTAATAATACATTTATCTCAAATTGTTATGGTAATTTAAGTTCACCTTTGGGGCCCAATCTGGGCACTTGAAGAAAACGGGAATTTTGCCTTTGACATTTGTGAAGCAGGATCGTCTTCCCCTCTGTCACACAAGAGTGAAGTAAACTCAGGAGAAACCTTGGATTTTCACTGTATTTGAAACACATTTCAATCGAGGGAGTTTAAAGTCAAAACCTGAGTTCATACTCAAGTTTTACAATTGGCCCGTGCTTTTACAACACTACTGAAACCCTTGACAATTCTAGCATCCAGAATTCGAGGTATGTGTGTAGCTCAGCCCTAGCAGTTAGCTCATCAGGTTGTGAGAAATCTTAACTCTTGAATTCACTGCATACCACGTGAAGTGCTTAGCACCTCCCAGGTTTGGTTGCTTAATGAAAAACTTCTAAGAACACAAATGTAGACTTCCAAGTGAAAAAAGTAAGCATCAAACAGCAAGAAAAGCAATAATCTTTTTGCACCTGTATATATACTTTAGGCTTCATTTTTTGCGGGGCTTTTTTCTTACATATATATTCCTAAATAAAATAAGTAAACCAGAATCCCTCTCCCTGCCATTTTCTCTTTTTTTAAAGAAACAACTTATTTTCATGTTTCATTTCATAATCAAGAACAGACCTAGAGACTGTTTTTTCCATTTTACCCCTATTTTCAAGCACAAATACAGCAAAACTTTATTAAATAATCCTCCACTAAACTCCATTTTTTGCCAACTTTGTCAGAAGATTATAATCCTCAGAGAAAATAATCAAGATTCCATATATCTTCCATTATAAATCTCACTTTTAGTCACTTCCTGCCTTTCTCCATCAAAATGCCTATATGGAAAACTGCCGGGTTTATTCTGGAGACTAAGGAGAATCATCTTACAAAGACCATTTCCTGCAAACTATTTTTGAATTACAGATCAATAAAATAGCTCCTATTAATTTTTTTTTTTACCTATAACCAAACATTTATGTCCATCTATCCATCCCTAACATTTATATAGTCCCTATTACTGATGAAATTATTTATTTCATGGTCTAACACTTATCATAACTAGTTTCATGTAATTAGAGCAGCAATATTGATTATATTTTCTAGGTGGAGAACAGGGGCACAAAGAAACTGAATGAGGCATAATTTCACACAAGTCTATCAACTTTGCTATTGCACTTTCACAACTAGCTTATGACTTTCTCTAAATGTTCAATATACTTAAATTTGTTTCAAAAACATGTACAGCTTACGTTTTAAAAAGACAAGCAGCAAGAGATATAAGTTATTGAGTATCTAATTTCAGCAGTTATAAATCAATATTGCCATTTTCAAATATTCAGAAATTATGAATTTCAAAATATACAAAAGGAATGTGTTTCCTTCAGGTGACCTTTTGCTAGTAAGATTTTAAATGGATCAAATTTCAATTTTTTTCTCTGCAGAACACAATTAAAAGCTTATCCAAGACAGAAGTGCAGGTAAGATGATAAAATTCCGGACACTGAAGATATAAGAAAAGAATGTAAATTATCATGAAATTTGGGGTGTAGGGTGGGAGGACAATGCAAAACCCCCACAATAGTTATCAACATGATTAGTACAGTGTTTTCCATTCAGTTTTCTCAGATATCCACACGTCCGGGACCACAAATGACTACAGCAGTCCCTTATTTCTCCTTTCAATTCCTTTATGTTGGTTCTATATTCTTTAGAAGGCAAACTTCTTTTTTAATTCCCTTCTTTGCTTAACTTTCTCATTCCATTCCGTTTTTCTTCATTTACAATCTTTATTTCTCCTGTGTCATTTCTGGCTATTTTCAAAGTAGCTGATGTTCCCTTCCCCTTCTCCCCAAACACATCTACTTTATTGGGATTAGGAGAAATCCCATGCATGTTATCCTCAACAGGGTGCATACATGTACAAAAGCCAAACACAGAATATTGTGCTGTTTCTGGAAATTCCAGACCTGCTTTTTGAAAGACACACTTATCTAAAAATCCGTCTCTCTATCAAAACTTAAAAGTGCAACTATGTGTACACCAAAAACGGCATATAGTTGATCTAGTTAGGTTTATACAAAGTATAGCATAAAACTAACTCAAAAACCAGCATGCCCCAAACAATGAAGATGCAAATTTGAACTAAAGTTGAAGTTATTTTTTGGTTATATATGCTAAATTAGCTTTTTTCCTATTGTAGTCCAGCTCTGTAATTTAAAAAAGGTATATATTTGTAGATAAATATGGCAGGACACTAGTCAGAAGAACCATCGCTACTTCACACAATTCACTTCACCTGCTATTTAACAAATAGTGTCCCAATTCTTCAAATGGATTCCTGCAGTTCTAGGAGGATGCCCATGTAGTTTTCACTACATGATATAGTAGGTATAGTGTTACGTTAATATCCATACAAAGCTATTCGATCTGCTCAAATGGTTTCTGCAGCTGTCAAGCATTTGACAACTGATAGAGGCATAAGAGAAAGCAGTTTAAACAATCAAGCACAGCCTGTCTGCAGCTGACCTCTTACGTTACTGCAAAAACTCCACCTAAATTGCGATGGGACTCTGAAAAGTGGAGCAGTTCACCAAAGTACAACAACTTGCAGTACCTAAATGTTGAGATAAGACAAAAAAAATAATCAGAAGGAAAAAGAAAACCACTTATCTTCTCAAGGGAATCCATCAGGGCTCACTGACAACACATTACGTTTCTTAATAATCTGAAACTCAGTATCGCTAAAGGGATAATGTTATAAAGCAGCAATATATTAATTCAGGATTGACTGCTTAAAAAAAAATACTCCCCCATGTATTTCATTTAAGCACCCTGATGATAATGGAGGATAGTATTTTCCTTTATTGCTTTTAAGCCTTGCCCATTAACAAATTTTGACTTCCATTTGAACATCATTTCAATAAATTAAATACCTCAATAATTCTGTGTTCCTATTCTAGAGAAAAAAAAAGGTGTCTAAACATAGAGGACTACTAATCCACCTGTTTATAACAGAGCCGGTTTTGAAATGTCTGTTTAACAACAAATGTGACATTCAACTTTTATGCTAGAGAAATGTTAGCATTCCCTAAAAAGGGTGACTAGTGAAACATGTTTTAAACAACATTTTACTGAGGATTTTGTATTTCAAGATTTCAGATAATTATTTATGTGCATTTAACAATAATAAAATAAAGGAAAAAACACTGATTGAAAATATAAACTCAAAATGAACCGATTTAACATTTATTTTGAACATTTCACTGAGATGTATTTGTTCCTATAAACTACTTTACTCCACATAAATTCTGCGTTGAGGAAAGTTCCCATTACTAAGTTCTATCTCATATAGAATTTATTATTATTGATATTGTTGACATGTTTGTAGATGCCTGTTGCAGGAAGGATGCCATTCAACTGAGTGTTGTTCCACACATATCAAGAGACAACCACTGCCCCAAAGCGCTTACCATCCATTTGGAAGCAAGAATCAATGAGCGTGGTGAAAAGACAAGGGACAAAGTAGCTGGGTTAGAAACAAGTGATCTTCCAGCTACATGAGACAATGAAAAACTACATAAAGGCCCCTGTCTCCAGAAAAACAATTCTTCTATGTTCATCATATTTGCAGTAATTACAGTGCCTGGCCAAAAGTAGTTCTCCTCCCACAAAAAAGCTGACACAGAAGGGTTAGAAGTCTGCCACCGGCTTTGAACCAACAGAACTGTCCTGCTGTTCAACAATAAAGGCTCATGGGTTTATATGTCATCGTCCCACATGCAGACCCTGATGCTGAAATTACATTAAATGGCTTCACACTACAGGGACATTATAGCATACAGGTATTGACAATGAAAACAGAGGATAAAGGGATGGTGGTTAATTGATTAACATAGATTAGTTAATAAAAGGTACAGTTGTACACAAAGCGTAGAAAAGGAGTGGAGGTAGCTGAAAGAATAAAGATCTACTGGATAGGTAAGACTGGTACCACGACTAGAGCACAGGTAGGGGATGATAAAACAAAACAAAAGATCATGTATGAGGGGCGGTTGTGAAGAGTCTTGGAAGGTTGAAAGCTTGAATGCAATGCACCAAAACAGGAAAAAACAGTGGAAAATTTTGAAGAGTGAAGCCAGCAAAAGAAAAAGCAGCCAAGATTATACTAGCAGCTGGCTCGCTTAAATGAGTATTTTTGTATGCAACAACATATACCTGAGAATATTTTTAAAACTTATTCTGCAGCTGACATTTTTCTCTAGGATGCAATTTAAAAATAAAATGTTTGCAAGGACTTGCATTGACTTTTAAGGGATAAAATATAAAATTCCATTCCCCAAATCCTCCTAATCTCCATATACACATATCTATGTTGATTTAACTACCTACATTGCCAAAAACTTCATACCCTCACTTGAACTGGAGATTATTACCTGGCCAGGCTATGAATTAGCATACCGGGACATATAACATTGGTTGGGACAACCAAAAACCAGTATCCTTCTCAGACATTAGGTTGCCTTGCACTTTTTCATGACTTGTATCAATGATACAATGCAGTATTTCCCTCCCTCCCTGCTCCAAAATGTAGAAATGTTCCAACAACTCAGCTGAATTACCAAATCTAAAAATTATTCAACTCTTAAAAAGCAGTATCATTGCAGTATTGGGAAAAGTCTTTTTCTGTTCAGTGGTTATATTTTGTAATCTTAAAATTCTTAGAAGAAAAAAAAAGATTAAAAAAGAAGGGGAAGCATTGGAATGATGTTTTATTCCTGTTTATATAGGAATGGTCTCTGCCACCCAGGGCTGAATATTTACATTCAAGCAAATAATATGACGCAAATAAAAAAGAACCATATGTGAAAACTGACAGAAACGAATAGTTCATCTCTGCTTTTAAAATACATCAGATGAAGCGTACCTGTATACGTTGTGGTAAAGAGAGGCCTGAATCTGCAGGGACAATCTGTATTCGTTGTGCTGTCCCATCCATTAGTGTTTGTGTAACAGCCCCCTGGGACTGAGTAATCTAGAAAGAAAAAACAAATGTAATGGATTGACAATGGATATACTACCTTAAGGATGGATACTCTACCTTCATGGATGAAACCTTAAGGTTTCACCAACTTCTGATTTCTCTGCACAAGGCTATGGAAAGTCTTACACTCTTACTATGTAAGGAATGCAAACGCTTGTAATTAATTTAATAGCTTAATTTTGTTAGTTAGAAAATTCTTTGTTTAAAACAATTCATTGTTTTAAACCCGTTTTGAAATACTTTCCAATTTGAAATTTAGAAACACGTTAAGTAAAACAATTAATTGTTGACAAGTCCATGTAAAGTTAATCAGACTGAATATTTATTGCTGTTGATCTTCATGAGATACAATACATTTCGTCATAGTTGCGCCACATTTACACTAAAATATTTTTACCTTAATGGCTTACTTAAAGTGACAAAAGAATTTTTGGTGTAGAAACACAGCAATTGGCCTTTTCTGTTCTGTTTTTCTGTTAAAGCAGCAAAAACAGAACAACAAAATTCTATACTGGGGAAGTATCAAGAAAGTTAGAGAAAATTAATGAAATGCATGAAGTTGGCAAGCAGTGTATCTTAAATCTAAATCTCTGCGTGAATGCTCTCAGACACAATTTGTGAAGTGCTTTAACGATTATCAGTATTTTAAAACTGCTTCACATGCTATAGCCAAAGGTATGTGGGGGAAGGTATTATTCATCCCATTATTTGTCAATAAAAATTAAGAAGTATAGCTGCTATTTGCAGAGGCTTGATCAGAAAGGCCAGACTTTTTGTAGTACAAAGGAAGTTTGTCTTTACAGAGTTTACAGATACCTTCAAACTGAAATTTTTGTCTTAAATTCCCCAGTACCTTCCCAAACTTTTTGCAGTTCAAATATTCTGGAAGATTCTGCAATTCTATATTAATAATAATTCCCAGTATTTACACCATTATAAAAATGTTCCTCTCCAACTGTGTTCCCTCCCCCCCCAAGAACTAACATAGAGAATATATATCTATATCGCAGTAAAGGTACTGTTTCATAACAGGTCGAGAGCTTTTTCATTCCTCCTGGATCAGCTTCCTGATTTTGCAGCCACACCACTACGTAAATGCTAGTACCAGCAGAAGAAAGGAGGCAAGAACATGCAGCTGGAGGCGAGTGAGTATGAGAAGGGGAAGGAGCAGTGGGTAAGACTTCCCCTTACAGCAGAAATACAAGCTCCCATCAGCCTCAGCTGATTTTGAAATTTTACCTGAAAAGACATTACTTTTGATACCAGTCTCGGCTCTTATAACCTACTTGCTCCTACCCCTTCAGCTGGGTAGGTAAAACTGGTTGGTTAGTCATTCAGTGATCTGGAGTAGGACACTGATGGAGGTTAAAAAGCAGTCCAGCAAACAGACAGACAAACAAAGGCTATTCTTAGCATAGATCAAACCTTCAATCCAGATCTCCACAATGCTCAGAAGCAGACGCATCAGAGCAAATGAGAGAGTGGGATTAAGCTGCTGGGGGGATCGCTTAAGCTGCCAGCACCGTCAAAAGAAATGCTTGTCAAACTACTGCCCAAGCCATTTTCAAAGACCGCTTTCTAAAAATACCCAATTTTTCATGAGGATGAATGCTTTCCATATTCAAACAATTCATCCACTTTTTTGCTTAAGTAAAGGACAAAAATTTTTCATTATACAGCAACATTTACGGTTCGAAAGAGATACTTTCAACCACTAAAATTCTGCATCAGCCTTTCAAATGACATGTACACGTGGTGATTTGCAGGCAATCAGAGTTTTATGTGAATTTATCTTTGCTTTACAAAATAAGCTACGTATTTCCAGGACTGTTTTATGCTTGCTCCCTTAAAAAGTCATGATCTACATGTTGTGTAAGGTAAAACTGCTCTTCAACCCCACAAAATGTCAGCTTGACAGTTTTACTTCTATACAGAATACAGTTTTTTACTGCAGTTAAAAAAAGATACTGATAAGAATAACTGCAGTATTTCTTAAAAATTATATTTTGTATGTGTATGACAGACTCCGTTTCAACAAATACGTAGCTTTCCTCTGTTACTGTTACCTGGCAGGACTATGGAAACAAACCACCACATACTTAGTGTACCCAACCACAGATTAAAGAAAGGAGATTGCTGCAGGCTCTTGACAGACAACTTCCCTACATGAATCAAGGAATGTGATCCTGATGTAGAAATATTGATTTTCTCACACTCAGCAAAAGATGATTAGCAGCTGGCAGAATCTGAGAAGAGATAAACGTTGTGCAATGCTCCATATAGGCAAGGCTATAAATTCTTCTTTTTAAGTAAGTTTTGCTTCTATGTAAAAAAGCCCTACATTAATAAAAACACGTTTGTGAACATCATCATAAAATCATTTGTGATAATTTTGTGTTTTAAAATGCTTCATGAACAAGAATTAACACTATAAAGAAATCAAAACGTATGTCACAGAACACTTCTGACCATTATTTCAATGAGACACAGGAGCACTTTCCGTTCTCTTCAGAATGGGAATAACTGTCTTTTTCCTTTCATGTTCTACTCATGTAAATTTGTCTTGTAAATTCAATTAAAACTATTTCAATGTTCAAGAGAGTTACAAATGCTAGCAAAAATACTGCTGAAGTTCCATAGACCTTAAATTACGGTTTTCAATGCTTACATCGAATAGGAACACCACCAAGCAATTACAGCCAGTAGGTCACAGGTAGGTAGGAATGTAAGATATTACATGAAAGCCCCTGTAAGACCACTTTGCTTGCTGACTCCACCTTTTGGGCAGTACACTCATGCATGGTATGCACCTTTGACAGTAATTTCGGCTTACAGAGTCCCACCTTGCACTGCCCTGGGTGATGCTTTTCAGTCCTTCTAACCATGTGCCAGGTTGCGCTGCACCGTGTACCCGATAAGGGAAGAGACCCCAACTGGGAGGGAGAAGACCTTCCTCCACTATCCCGTAATTTTTTTTCCCCAGTTTTGTCCACCACACAATGTCACAGAGAGCTTACATGAGCAAGACTAGCATAGCGTGAGAATAAGTGGCTAAGTGAGGACTGGGGAATGCTTAAGCCTCACTGCTGCCAAATAAGATGTGACAGACTCAGGCACAGTAAAACCTTCCTAAAGGACAAATCCTAATCTACACTGCTGACAGAGTGATATCCATGAAAAGTGTAAGGCTGCAGTTTCACCATAAATGGAAACAGCCAACAGCACTCTGCAGTGTTGCACCTCCGTTCTCTCCGTCTTCTTCCCTGCCTTCCTTTGGCTACCAGCCATCTCCTTTACACTGGCTCTGGTATTCATTAGAGCCTCCTCGGACCCTACTCAATGCACTAACCCAGCAGAAAACCTTCCACTTGTTTTGGCTGGGTTAGCTTGCTGCTAGTGTGGAAATTAAATAAGGTAAGAAGCAGAAAAAGGACCTTCCCTCTCCCATGGCACTGAGATACTAAGTTAGTTCAGTGTCTCATGGAATCACATTATGAAATGGAGAAACAATCCTCACAGAGGCTGAACACCATCATCACACCGTCCTCTTTTCCAAGTGGAACGTACACTTCAGCTAGCTTTGACTAGTCTGCACTTTCAGGGGAAAAAAAAAAAAAAAAAAGGAAATACAGCCCTATTTAGACCTCCACAAGGTATTATATTACCAAAACAAAACTACACTACACACGTCATTCTCACCTATAAAGAGGACAAGTGAGAGAAAGAAAACACTATACATAAATCACTTCTGTCCTTTGAGATAGCCTTAGCAACACTCAGATGCTACAACAATAAAAGCTATAAGAATTTATACAGAATAGAATTAACCATCCCATCCCCTCCAACCTTTCCATTTGAAATCAAGACTAAGAGGAACTAAAGTTACTTGAAAAGTAAGTCTATGTCTAGACAAGAAACCAAGAATGGATATTTCAAGCTACAAAATACCATTTATTTAAGATAAATAAGATACTGCTTCTCTCTAATTTAAAGCGGTGCTAATTTTAAATAGACTATACTATGATGAAACCTTCTAGAAGTATGCATACTCTTATCCACACTCCCAAACTATCTCCTAAAGTTCTCTGGCTGCAGTACACAGATTCTGCACACAGATTACAGAAAATGAAACCCAGAAGTTAGCAGAAACAAGAGTTCAATCTTCCTTTTGACTTATACCAAACACCAACAAATAATTTACAGTGAAGAGCATGGCAAACCTTTACTCACAAAAACAAAAATGACAATTGAAGCAATTGCGTAATTGGAAAGTAAAAGCTATGTACTGACAACTCTCTTGATTGTAAATTTTGTAACTGAAAGTGAGCAAAGCAATTCTACAACCAGAGGGCTCTCTGAAGACCACTAAAGGTCCAAAAAGCAGAGCTGAACAGCTAGTCACTTACTGGAAACATTGTTAGATTTTCCTTAGCTTCATTCCTGTGGGGCAAAATTTGGCAAGAAAGACTTTGCAGCATAACTTTGAAACGGACATAATAAATTCTTCTAGTCTTCCATGGGAGAGTCTCCGGAAGCTTTGGGTGTACTAAAAATTATTTTCTCATGTGATTTTGGTTTTTACATATCAATCTATGCATTTTATTGTTCAATGTCTCTTAAAAAGGACTCAAAATTTATGTACCTCTCCCATTTGCTGTTCAATAATTTGATGGGCCAGTTCCTCTATGGTTGCCATGATCTTTAATCACCAGAATTTCCTGTCAAAGAAAGGAAAGAAGATGCTTAACATCTATAGCCTCAACAGAAAAAATATCTTGGGGAAAATATAGTTCACATAATTAAAGTATGTTCATAGCTGTCTGAAGGTGACATCCCTGCAGAATTTAAAGTTTGATTATACTATAAAAGTAATAATTTATTTTCTGTTTGTAAACTCTTATCTTTTTACTCAAATAACTCACATAGAGGCTTCCTCTTTTTCCCCTTCTGCTTTCCCAAAGAGCAACAATGTAACACACTCCCCGTGAGAACAGAAGTGTATTACTGACCATGACATCACAGGGACATAATTAACATCTTAAAAACTGGAACAGAGCCAATTTTGTTAATGCAAATCAAGGTGGGAAACCTAACTTCTTTTGAACTCATACTGATTTTTTAGCATTAACAGGAGTGTTTGAAGGTCAACTTTGTAATTAATAGGTGGCACTACTTGGAAGGCAGAAAATATACATGTTTTAAAAAAGATGCTGTTTTGCCATCAATTCTGTAGTTACAGCGTACGAAGTCCAAATCTTCGTAAGAAGAATTTTGTAGCATTTAACAGACAGTACTACATTAATGCAGTATGAAGTATTCAGATATATGCCTTCTTTGTTTGGATATCGATTTACAAATACTCACTAGGCAGTACTTAAAAGGAACATACACAATTATGAAGCACCATAAACACTTAATTTTCCTGACAAAAGCTGTATTAAAACACTGTCGTATCTACTTCTATGAACCAAGACAGTACTGTTACACTAAAGGATTTGCCTATATACTAAATTTGCTTTGTTTCAACAATGCAAGGTACACAAGGTATATAGCCTTCTCATTGCAGGCAAAGTTATAAAGATGTTTAATACCAACACACATTTTCCTGTACGAACAGAAGAGTAAATGCTGTCAGTATAAAGGATTTATTTATTTATTTATTTCACAAACAGGAATGGTGCTGTGTAACCGTACAAAACGTCCGAACGCTAATGAAAGTAGTTACATGTGTAGAAAAAGTAGTTACATGTGTAGAAAAGCAAAGTTGGTTTGCACTCTTTAACTTTGCTGTAGGAACTATCTCCTGCCCCAGTGACCTCTAAACTTTCCCAATCAACTATGCAAATAAAAGTATAACTCATTTTGAAGTTCATTCTGCTCTCATAATTGGAAAGAGAGATCTCTTTTGACTAGGGCAAGAATTGCAGACCTTGGAAGTGTGCACAGCGGTATACTAAACCCTGATCGATGTGTGGAAGGGAAGACAATAGAAATGTTTGGGTGCTGTGGACCATTCTTAATCACCCACCAGCATGCTGCATTGTTAGTTAAATTAAGACAAAAGGTGACAGGCATACACATAAAACATATGAGACTGAAGCTTATGTTGAAAAGCATTATCTCCTTAGAAGATCTAATAAATGTCAGTACCCTTGCAGGAGCACTCTATTAATCCACTTCTGCATGCAGTGAGCTGCAGCACAATCACTATTCACAGAGCGCTTAGATTTTCAAGACAACCAATGTATTTTATCAGATGTTTTCTTCTTTTAAATAAAATACTAGCCACAAAATATTGCATTGTTCACGCACACAGTGCCAGAAATCAGTACTACTTCATTTAAAAAAAAAAGTTTAATGACATAAAAGCAAATTAGGGAACTATTTAGTACGACAGACACACTTGGGTAAGACAGATACTTTTTGCAGAGTTATTTCAGAGGAAGACATTACTGGTTCATGACAATTTGACATACCAGAAATATTGTGCATATGATGATAACTTGCAAAAAATTAAGAGTAGACTAAGTGAAATGCTGAAATTCTAGTCTGATCTCAGAGCTGATCCCGCTTTGAGTGGCGTTTTGGACTAGAGACCTCCTCATGTCCCTTCCCACCTGGAATATTGTAAAACTCAAAAATGCACTATTTTCTTAGCTACAGGAACAACCAGAGTTGCTTGCAATTACAAAAAATCCCCAATATTTTGAAAGCAGTTTGATTTCCAAAATCTTTTGACTGCCTCCATATACTGTGCAGATATTTTCAAGGACACAATAAATTATCTAATTTTAAAGTTTTACTTCACTGAGTGTCTAGTTTAAAGTGCTATGCAAAGAAAGCTTATTTTGAGCAGTTTAAATCAATTTTATGGAGAATACATGTTCCCCTATGTCAGCCTTTTGAGACAGCAGTAACATCTTCCATTCTGCAATCACTGTCTCTAGCATTTTCTACATTATTTTCCCGAAAGAAACTAGACTACATCAATATACTTTTCCCATCAGAAAAGCCAGGTCTATAATCCTTTCCATAACAAATTATGATTATGACCTTCTCAATTTTAGTCATATTTACCAACAGAGCCTACAGCTACTTTATTTTATGCTTTTCTAAAACTCCTAGAGTTTTGGCTTACAGAATTAGCATGTTCCAACAAGAATACTGAATACTAATTATTACTGCTATAGCTATGTTGCACCAACTCAGCAGCACATGGAAATGAACAATAGAGTACAGTGAAAAGAAAAGCTTAATTTATTGCTCATCTAGTAAAAGCTTGCAGTCAAATACTAAACTTGCACAGGAGGTAAAATCTGGAAAATAACTTTTACAGAAATTGACTCAGACATGAAGAATAAAAAAAATTATTACCTATCATATCTGTGGCACTGCAAAATTATAATTAAAGATTCTCTTTAATGTTCTCGGTCATACAATTACTTTAAATTAACATATCAACACATTAGTATTTTTGCCACAAACTCAGTAAATGAAAGATGGAGAGATCTGATTTCTCCAAGCCTCCACGAGTACTTTGTCCACAGTCTTAACAAGGAAGAAAGGTCTTTTCTTTTTAATGTTGCAGACTCTTTACTACCTTATTCAAATCAATTCTGTCACCAAAAGGGCTAGCCCTAATCTATCTCTTGGCCTGAGTGTCCAACCTCTCTCCCTGCTGCCAGCACTGGTACATCTGTGACTTCACAGCCAGCAGCAAAGTTTTACTTTTGTCTGTGTTAGTTCTCAGCCCAAGGAATGACTTGCATTTGCTATATGACCATGCAAACGCTACCGCTGTACCAGTGGTGGAGGGGAACTGTAGATCACACCTGTCCACGGCAGCAGAAATTTACATCATCTTAAGCCACCTGAAGTCTCGCATACTTTCCCGCAGCTCTACAAATGTTGTGAGATGAGCCTTGGAGCTTAGACACACTACTTTTTGGATCTTACAGATGAACCTGGAGAAGAAACAAGAAACAGAGGATGAAAAAAAGCAACATACAGCCACAGGACAAAACAGGCAACACTTATGATGGTGAAGTGGCCTAGCAGAGACTTCTGTTCATAAGCTAAAGTACTGTACAATTAGGAGATTGACAGGGATCTATCTTCTTGCCTCACCCCCCATTTCTAATTATGAGAACCTTAATAGTCAAAGCTACTTTTAAAAACAATGTGAGGAAAGCAATGCAGTTATAAAAGTTTCACACGCATGAGCTTATTTATGGCTAAACTTTGTATTCTCTAGCAGACATACTCTTCAGTACACTTTTCAACCTCTAAGTAGTTAGCCCTCCAGTTAACAGATATTGACCTTTCCAAGTCCCAATACAGAACTAAATGGTGTCTCATCTTTGAGATGTTGGACTGTGTGTTCTTTGAGCTTGGACTTTGTGTTCTTTGCCGTACGGCCAAATCCTCACCAAGAGCATGGGGAGAATTTGTACTGGTTATGGCAGAATTCTGCATTGGTGCTAACAACTGTCTGTAACAAGATTTCTCTCTTGTGAGCAAGACGAATAGCTATGAGAGAGAGCAGGTATTTTTACATTATTAATTCAGTGTTACCAAGCAGCGCTAATAAAATATTGAAAAAACTCAGTTCTCTCAAATCCAGAATTGGCCATAGGCATCCTTTATTCTTGCTGTTAGGAGCAATGTAAGTATACTCTATTTTACTCTTAAGAGCAGTGGAAGAGGTTCTCTAAAAGAGATTCCCTGTCTTGATGATGTATTATTTTTGCAGGAATCCTAAATTAGAGATGAGAAAAAAGTAGGAAGGAATTCAGAACAGAATAGAGCGTTACTCAATCACAACCTCCAAGATGTACTCAGTTGTAGCAATACAGCCTAAACACCCCTAAAATAAACAAAATTAAAGAAAACCCAAAGGGCAGTGAGAGGCAAATCCTTTGACAAACTGTTTAGAATCAAACTGCTTTAAAGGTGATGACTGTTAAATAAAAACCTAATGAAATTACAATGGACTTTGAAAGCCTGACTAGATTAATATTCCCTAAACAAGCAATGCTCCTATCCTTCCCCAATTAGAAGAATTTTACTGGTTAAAAAGATTTTCTTTGAAATGTGATTCTCAGAACCAAGAAAGAGAAATCTGTGTTCACAAGAGTTTTCAAACCCAGCTATTTCCAAAATGGAAGAATGTCATGTCTCCATTCAAAGCACCTTCAAAAAGGTTTTTCTCAACAACTATAATCTTTAGAGGATGACTTGTAAATGGCACAGCTCTCAGGAAAAAAAAAAATCCCTCAAAAAAGCGTAACGAACACTTAAGTGTCCATCATTGAAGCTCTCAACCACCGCAAAAGGACAACTTTTAAGAATGCTAGTTTTAATATTAATGCTTCACTGTACACCTGACAGTGCATCTTAGAAAAAAATAAATTATTCTCTTTTACCTCTAAGTAGTCAACAATAAAAAACGAAAAAATAAGAGGGAAACTCATCTTGAAACTGCATAAATTCTTGATTATAGTCATGAATTCATCAGCTATGAGCTTGCAGTATGAATCCCATATATCCCAATCCTGTTGAGACACAGAAACCTCAAACCAAAACAAAAGCTTTTCAATTGCCCATCCAATCATTCTGTGCTGCTAGTTAGATCACCCTGCAGCTCACATGCATGCTTCTGCGGTGTCGTCTTGGCAGGAAACAAAAAGACCAACCTTCAGAATCAAGAGGTGTGTGCTTTAAGGAATTACTTTGCACCTGCTAGTTAGTTCTCGTAAATCAGATGTGACTGCCTTCACAGATAAGATGTATTAGTAAAACAAGTAGCTTAAAAACTGAAAGCAATTTAAACTAACATGTTTTACCTTGCAGTAAAGCAGTGAAGGAATACCCCTGTATTCAACTATGATGTTCCAGCCATAGGGAAACTAACTCTCAGAGAGGCATAAACCATTAGAAGTGAATTTTTGAAGCTGTATCGAAAAAAGCCATCTGCTTTTCATTTGAACTAGACTTGTGTGAACAGAGTGTGAACTTCCAGCATACAAACAAGACTGAACTCTTATAATGAAGAGAAACCTGAGAATTGGTTGAGGCTGTCCTACCTCTTCATGCTGTCTGGAATAAGCACAAGGAAACTCATGGATACAGAACCAACTGTCAAAGCTAGACAAATCATCTGAGCATGAGCACGTGGGGCATGCATACAACAGAAAAGGAATATACTCACTTGAGTAAGAATCTGCAACTACTATGGTCAGACCACAATAAAGAGTTGCTATGTAAAATTGACAGAACATTTTTAATAGTTTGCACAGATTGTTAACATGTTGTTTCCTTAGCTCAGACTTCTACTGAAACATTAGCGCTGTCAGTGTTCTTGCTACAACTGTATTACTAGCAGCAATAGAAAATGTCTGGAGAGAAGCTGATAGAGACACAGTATACGCTAGCTCTTGATAACTTAGAAGACAGCCCTGAAAACCACATTGGTAATCAATAAAAACATTAAGCAAACCACCTCTGACATGCAGTTATTATAACCTATATGCAGAAATCCACTGCCTAGAAAAGTATTACAATGAAAGTATTGCGATAGCATAAAGTGTGTGGGCGTGTGCATATATATATAAAAAAATTCAATTTTGGGATTTTACCAACTGACGACTGCTGCATTATGAAAGAGCTACGAAAGCAGTCTTTTTAATTAGTGTTTACAACAGCAATTGATGCATTGGAAGAGTGTACTCAGTTTTTCTGCATTTTCATGCATGTATTAGAACTTGGCAATTTGAGGCCTCTTTTGATGTGACATTAATCATCCTACTGGATTCTTTTTAGAAAATCTATCACTTGAACAAAAGGAAAGGGGTATTAGCTCTTCACATTTTTGTGTTAAAGTTCTGTCATTCAAAGCCATCACTAAATAATAATAAAAAAACCATATATGTAGTTGAGTTTTTCAGCATGAAGCACCATCTTTCCGGTAAAGCCTTGTTTATTTATTTCATTGTGAATTCAGTTTTTGAGGGTATTGAGCTTGTGATTACATGTTTTTGAGGATATACTGCAGAGGTGTAAAGTTCTTGAGTTATAAATGCTGATAAACCAATTTATGGAGAAACGGTGAAACTTTAATTGCTTTGACTCACAAATTGTTAAGTTTAAAAGCTCAGGGTTAAGTTGGAAACAGTCCTATTATAGGCATAAAATGTACCGGTGCATTTACACTGTTGCAACATTGCATTTTTAAACTTCTGTAGTGAAACAAGCCTGTAAACAAAACTAAGCTAAGACTGTTTAAAATGGATAAATGCCAATATATCACTCCAGTTATTTTTTTTTTAACACAGTAACTTAAGACCGATGTACATCAAGCCTGGTCTATGAAGTGATACTGATTATGAGGATATGATCTTCCGCTGGCATCACTTCAGCAGGTGAAATTCCTTTGTGTACACAAAAACAACTGGCAAATTAATACTCCTTAGCAGTCAGTCCCACTACGGCTCTTACTAGTGAGTAAAGCACTGATTCAAATTCTCAGAAGCAAGCGACCAGTCTGAAACACTGGTCAGACTTTAACAGCGCTTATAAGCAGAGGCAGCATAGCCTGGAACACCCAACTGAATTAATCCTCCATCTCATCTTCTCACTCAAAGTGTACATGTCGATGAGCTACTTCTGAACTGGTTGCTGAATCACCAGAGAGCAGTGCATTATTCTGAAGTTTGTCTTTACCGTTTGTGTTAAAATGCCATGCAGTAAACAAGTAATGCTCAGCAACTGGCTCAACAGCACCTTGGCCATGTGTATATTATAGGCGGGATGACAGCTAGAAGTGCTAAGTGTCAGGAATTGCACTGATGTCCTTGATTACGAATCAGAGCTCTTAAAGTAGAGTGTAACCTTAGGAGATGGAATTTCCGTGGACTTTAAGAAAAAAAAAAATTGTAAAAGATTAGTGTCTCTGACACTTGCAAATATCACGCTCAACTACATCCTAAGATAAAGGCTAATGAAAATCAGGTTCCTCGCTCATTTACCTGACATGGCATAAGTGAGGCTACGGCTCAAGTTGGTGCACAACTTCATGCATACCTTTGTAACCAGTGTGAGTTGTAATTACACACAATGAAAAAGCGATACATTTTCAGGATTATTCCCTTATGTTTTCTATCTTTTTTTTAATAATGTGAAATTGAAGAGTATTATTGACAAGAACTTACAGATTTTATGTTTTGACACCTGCAATTTCAAGTTGCATAAACATTCAGTAGTAGGGGTTTTTGTGTGGTGTGGCTTTATTTAATTCAGTGATCCCTAAACACAAGGGCACTAACTGACAAATCCAGTATTTCTAACAATGGTACTCTGCGCTGAAATGCCTTAACTTAAATCACTGCCAATAAACCACGTGACTTTGCTCTGAAGAGCACGTATACTGGTGAAAAAACTCACCAACTTCAATGTTTAAGTGATAAACTTTCAGGCAGCATTTCATGCCACAGCTCAACTGCTGAAACGGCTAGCTGAAACAGGCATTCCTATCCCATTCCCCATTTTTGCTTTATTATTTCACCTCTTCTCGTGATGGCATTGGTATACACATAATGCCCTGAGAAGTCAGTTCAAGGAACTGAACTGGCAGAAACCTCTCTCTTATTTGTCAAATCAGGGCAGTTTGAACAGAATTACAGCTCACCCCCGGGGAGGAGGTCCTGCTGACCCTGACCAAGCTGTGGTGGCGTTGACCACACACTAGGACAATTCAACTCACTAAAAAGACAGAAAACTAACCTAGCAGAAATGCACCAAACATCTGCTAGGTAAGCACACTGAACTAATTTACTTTGCAGTCAGATTCATTCCACCGCAGACAAAAGGGAAAATATGTTGTTAGAAGTCAAGGGAGGGAGGGAGGAAAAAAAGGATAATGAAGGAGGAGACGAACCTCCCTTTCCATTGTTGGTGGTGGGGAGCTGATAATTCAGCCCAATTCAGCCCCGTGAAACTGTACCCCCTGTTTTCGGCCCGTCCTGAGCCTGACACGGCTCACTGTGGAGCCAGACAAGCACCTTGTGCGAAGCAGCAAGGCTGCCTCTTTGAGCAGTAGCTACCTCTTAGGCTGTGCATCTTGACGCTGGAGACGAGGGGGCAGGACAGGTCAAGGAGAACTGGCTATCAACAAATTCTAAGCTAACTTTGGGACAGATATAAAAAGTTTCATAGTTCACCTTTTGCTTACCAAAGGTATCTATGTTAGACTTCACATCAGGTATGCTTAATCACTCTTTAGAGATCCCTGCAAAGAATTAAGTGGGAAAAATGCTTTAGCTGTTTTTTCTTCTACTATGTAAATTTACAAATTTAGCACATTTTTCATATTTTAAAAGCTTCTTTTCCTGAGTTACTGCAGCCAACATTCCCAAAAGCTGAATTATTTCACGTGAAATGATGACTATATTCTAAACTTGGAGCTATGTGAAATTGGGAAATACTCCTTAAACACTTTAGAACAAACCTTCATTTCCCAGTAAAGAAAAAGATTTAAATAACTGTCACCACAATCTGAGTTTTGATCTTCAATAAGTGGAAGTAATCTTCAAAGTGTTCTCAATCTAATGTGATTCTTCATGATTTCAGAAATGCTTCTTTTTTCCACACTTGTCCAAACCATGCCACACACCTTCAAAGCACACATCAGGCAACATACAAGAAATGTTTTTTATTGCTAGCATAGGAAAGAAGTAGATTGAGTCAAATAATTGATGTTTTCTTCCTTGAGAATGTTTTGTTCTCCTTTCAAAGGGAATGAGACAGATCAAGATAAACCAAACTTTATCCAGATGCTAGTTAAAGACTGCTAATCACATTAATATTTCCTTTCTAAAGTTATCTAAAACAATGAAAGGAAAAGAGCTGGAATTCTAAAAAAGACCAGAAAACACAACATGAAAAAAACTGCACATACTTTTAGGATCTTCTTTATGATGTCCCACAATTAAAAGAACTGAAATAATATTACAGTTATATTATTACTCCAAGAGGGGGAAGGAGGAGAGCCAAGGCTCCTGCCAATACATCAAGCACTAAGTTGTTTGCAAACATTGTCCAATTAAATTTTACCTCATTCATATCTCACTTTAAATACTCCTGCAAAAATCACTTTCTTCACTCACTGTTTCAACCAGCAAGACTACAGTTGCTTATAGCAATTATTGCTTAATTCCTCTACTGGTTTCTCTTTTTCACATCAGACTTAAGATCCTTGCCTTCACTTTTACCATGAAGGTTCTAAAAAATGAAGTGATAAGAAATGCTTTGTGCCATGACCATTTAGCTAATGATACTGTTCACTGCTTAAGCTCTTACTTCCTTCTACAACTTTTTGCAGATCTGCCATTAAGACTGGAAACACTCTTTCTACAACTCTACAAAACAAATACATGACCTTCTTTCAATTTGTCTTAAAGGAGATGTGTTGCTGAAAACGTCAAAACTGACAACATTTAGATTGTCAACATGATTAGATCACTGCCTCCCCAACTGTCCAATATATTCTACTTTTATACCCTCGTATTCCCCTCAGTCTGTGATGATCCATTTGTGTATTTTCTCATGAGTAGTAAATTTCTGGGGCCAGGGAAAAATCACTTTCCTAGAAGATACCCAACACAGTAAGCTCCTCTTCTGTTGCTCAAGGTACAGAGTAACACAAATATTAGCATCTGTATTTATACTGATTAGACCTGCTTTACAAGTATAATCACTGCATTTGTTTTCAAAGTTATTTCTCAAGTGCTTGACAGTATTACTTCCCACATAATTAAATTAAAAAAAGTGACACTCTTTCAAAAACCTTTGGAAAAAAAAAAAAACTCACAGAGAGACAGAATTATATATCCATCTCTTCTTTTCAAAACCTCAATCCCTCAACCCAATTTATTAGAAGAAGCATCTAAAAGCAGGCATTTTGATGAAAGACAGGCATTAGACTTCCTCTGTATTACTCACAATACATTTATTGCATCTCTCTTCAATCTTCACACTCAAATGAAATGCAACTAGAATCTCTTTCTGTATGTAAATCCTATATAAATATTGTTAGTTTATGAGTTAGTGAACCTTCTTGGCAGGAGGAGCAGAGTTATTTTTAAATACATCACTATCATCAGTGTTAGCCCAAACTCGCTGGTATTGAACCTGGCATCATCGCCAATGGTTTTCCATCGCTACTTTAGATAAGCGCTCCATGAGCCACCATGTCAGTGGAAAACTTTCATTAGCTTGCACTAATTCAACCACTCTTCTTTACTTCTTCCTCAGTTTTTATGTGCCAGAATTTTCCCAATGTTTTAGTCAAAATAACTTAGGAAAGACTTACTTTTTAAATTGTTTTTGGCTTACTTCAACTGAAATGGGTTAGGAAACATTCCCACGAGAACAGCCAGCAAATTTGAGGGTCAGTAATCAGAAGCACTAACCCCTCCACTAGTACAGTTATACCCAGAAGACATCAATGTTTAACTCGCACCCTTCTCCAGGGACAAAAGTTATACAACTTTAATTATCCTAGTAGGAAGTTCCTATTAATACTATTTCAAAATATTATACCAGTGTAGACTAAGGACTTTAAAAGCAGTATGTTTGGACTCTGCATTTGATATAAATGGTAACATCTCTTGTTCTATTACACTGCACTGTTGGTATAGCTGCCCCGCTATAAAGTACCTTGCTTGTGATTTAACACCCTTTAAATGAGCGAGAACAAACCACATTGGTATAAAGATACAACACAAGAAAATTCTGTCCACCCCAGAGATCTTCAGTTTACTTTTAAAAAAATGTCATAACCCTGGCTAGTGTGGTTTTACTGGTGCAAGAATGATGCTTGTAAAATTTGAGTAGTTTAACTTACCCTGCTGGCACTGTCAAACCAGTTTGAGTCTGTGTATGTATGGAATGCATAATGATTCTGGTAATGAATATGTATATGTATGGAATGTGTGTTAATACAGGGGTCTTTCCTAGATTAAATCCACCTGTAGAAGATCAGATGCACATTTAAACTAATAAAGTTACATAAGAACTTTCTAGATACTTTTCAGGTACAGGCACGTTAACTAGTTATGGCTGCAGAAGTTACTGTGAACTTTGCTTTCTGTTCTTATATCACAGTAAAAAGAAATACAGGAAGATCAATATTACTTTTTAGGAAAGCTCAAAAGGTTAATATAATGGAAAGCTAACTGGAAAAGTATTCCCTCTTAGAAGAAACTGTCTTAATCTCTCTCTATAGTCATACCGCTTCAGTACTAAATGATTTCAACATACCTCAGAAAATGAACTAAGGATATGCTATTTTAGCTCAGGTCATCACACTGGGCTTACAGCTACTCTGTACCTTAAAATGGAAACTAGTCCTCATTTCCATTCTCAGACTCATGTACTAATTAAGAATTCAGCATAACCTGTGCTAAACTTGTTCAATAAATACCTACACCTAAAATAAAAAGCATGTAACAATCTCTCTATGATTAAAAGTGCCAGAGTTAGGGGGTTCTGTTCCTTGTTTTAAGCACTAAGATTTCTATACTTCAGAACAGTATTCTGCAATGCTTTACAGCTAATAAATTAAGCCAAGGAATTCAAACACATTTGTGAAACAAGTGACGGTACTCTGCTCAATGCTTCATACAAGAAAAGCTCAATGAACACGGGAAGCTAAATGAGCTATTCTTGGATTATTGTTCTGTAAGCCATATTGCTCAAGATGGTAGAACAGTTGGCAGACTTAAAGGAGTAACATTCTCTTTATCAATGAACTAAGGAATATTTATGTGACTCTTGACACCCAGTTAGATACTGTTTATTAAATTTGCATGACATCAAGATTTAGAGAGTACATATGTAAGAGACAGATAACCACAGGAAACTGAAGCAGCTAAACCTGCAGGCAAGCAAGGGAAGATGAGATGCTTGTAAAAGCATAAGGGAATAATTAAAAGACACACAGCAATAGAGAAAGAGATGCATTTGCAGGCCTGCCTGTACAATTAATTTAGAACCATTGCTCTCACCGCTTTTTCATGTAAGCAAGTGCTACAGTGGGAAGAGGTAAGAAAACAGAATTGCTAGGATAGATTTTGAGGAGACTGCCGAGTCATTCGTAGAGTGTGGGCCACCAAAGGGACAGTCTCCCTTTTAGCCCTGGGCTTCTGTTGCTTTTATCATGCCATCTCTAGAACCTGCCTGAACAGCTACAGAGCTGATTCAGCTCACCAGCCCTTCAAACAATGAGGGAAAGGAAGGAGGAGGAAAGGCACAGGGGCTGTCTGCTAGTGAGTCCACTCACATGAGCACTGGCTACATGCCAGAGCTAGGTAAGGAGACAGCCATTTAATCAGGTCAAGCTGCCCTCTGTAATGTCAGCCATAGCCTGCAGTCTGCACCTGAAGCTTGCAAAATCCTGCACTGGTACAGGAAGAAAAAAAAACCAAACTGGTTCCCTGCACCAGAGCTGAAGCTGCACAATGGAAGTTCACCTGATTAAAGACTTCCCCCTTCACTGGATTAGGTGCAGGCAGGTCCATTCTCCTACCTGGCACACAAAGATTACGCTAACACAGCATAGAGAGTGCAAATCCTTCTTTCTGAACACAGGGAGGCATTACATCCACTATGTTTGTAATTACAGCATTTCACAGAGGGCTGGCCCCACTCCTGTCTGACAGCTTTGTCCCCCTCTGCATTTGAACTCGTGGTTGTGTAGCTGTACGGTAAGCTCATCTTCCGCATTTACTCACCCTGCAGCTAACAATTGCTACACGTAACACAAGAAATGCAGGTAAAAGCAGAAATAAAACCATTTCTTTTGGAAAAAGCCCATATTGTTACACCAGCTTATGTATAACACCAGCTTGCCCATAAAGGTGTGGTGTGATGTGACTGCTCAGAGTATTCACCGAACTACAGCCACAGACAAGGTAGTGGATACGTGAAGGTTCACTATGGAAAGGACTTTCAGACCTATTCAACAGTACTACTACCTCTCCCCTTACAACTTGCACACGTTCATATCCACAGAAACTTCCTTCAGAAGAAAAACCCTGAGTTTCACACACATCCTTCCCGCAAATCAGTGCTGACATTGTTTCAGATCAAAATATCCCTTTATAAATATCATCACCTGCCTCTTCACCTGGTGTTTTGTTTTTTTTTTTTGCTTTATCAACTCCTCAGGATTAGATTTTGTTCAAGGGCATATGTTTGTTTTTAATTCCTATAAACATGTATATAAAGGACTCTCGAAAAAATATTCAGATTAAGTCAGTCAAGAGTAAAATAATTAGCCGTGTTGACACTTACACTGTCCTGCTAATAGTTCAAAGGAAACATATTACCAAAACAAATGGGGCAGTTTTCACACCACAAAGTTACTGCTAAGCTATAAACAGCAACCTCAACTTATTTGGAATGAAATAACCATTAATTATAGCTAATATGACAATAGCAGAGGGTTTGGCTTTAGTTTGTTGGTGGCTTATGTTTTTCAAGTTTCTGGTTTAACTTCCTACAAAGGCAGTCAAATACTTAGCTTAGTCCAGCCTCTCTTACTATCAAGTTGAACAAAAGTAATTTAAGTTAAACACATTTGAACAGCCTTTCAGAGAAGGCCTGGCCAAACCAACAAAATTAATCTAAATATTGATACAGAAAGGCAGTTCTTAGACCATGATTTTCAGGAAGGAACGTACTTCCTTACAAAATCTGCAGCACTGCATCATAAGACACATGGGACTCGCTCAGAAAGCACAAGCAACCTTCCAATCTCAGAGAATTGGAAATTAAGAGTTTGATTCTTCAGAAGAGAAATCCTTTGTTGCTTTAGGAGTTTGTTGAGTACTATTTAAGGCAGTAATCTCTGGAATCAAAAGCTGCTGACTGAAGGGTAAGAATACAGACAGGTCTGCATACACCAGAGTACGAATTTGATTAACTGCACCTTTGCAGTTTTATCCATCATTCTCACACTGATGAAATTCTGTTTTGCAGCAGCTTACCTTATGCCAATAATGTACAGGCACAAGTTTAGTGCTAAAAGCAGCTTGAAACAGCACTGAGGAAAAAATGTAAAAAGTTTACCAGAAAGTAACTTAGGTATTGTTTAGTTTTCCCTGATGGTCACTGTTGGTTGCATGATGCAGCCTGCATGTGACAAAAAAGCATATGCAGGCAGCTGCGCAGCCCCCACAGCCAGCCCAGCTGCTTACCACTTCCTCACGGGGCTGTTAATACCCCGACAGGTCTGGGAAAGCAGATACTCACATGAGAGCTCCCTGACCCGTATCAACCAAAATAACTCAGGTTAGCAAAGCTTACTATTAAAACTGCTTAAGCCAGGATGGCTGCTGAAGCAGGAAAGGCACGCGTACCCTCTGCCAGCTGCAGCACTGCCAGCTGAGATCTACACTTTGTCTGCCAGCAGAAAACGTGTACAAGTTAAAGATTTGATGTGACTATTCCTTATACACAGTTAAGCTCCCTACTTCAAGCAAGGGGTGCTGGTTTTTTTTTTCAGGGGTTTTTCACCCAGATATTAGACACAGGTTACTTCCTTTAGGGAAACTGCTTTCCTTCACAAACTTTAAGGAAACTCCAGCAACTTCACTGGCTGCACAAATTTTAATTGCATAATACAATGAGCACACAATAAATCAAAATGAAAATTGAGTATCAGCATAGGGAACAAGTGAACTAATCTTACCAGTGTAAATATTTAGATTTCATATTATAGATGAAAGCCAGTTTTCACTGGACTAGCACATTAGCTTTAAGCATTCTGTGATTCTATTTTGTATGTGAACTATTTAACTGCATGCTACAGTATCACTGGGTTTTTGCTTGATTTTGTCCCACCCCCCCCCCCACAATACACCTTTAGTAACAGAATACAATCATGAAATAATTCATGTTGAAAGGTATTTCTGGAGGTCATCTGGTCCAATCCCCTTCCCGCCAAAGCAGAGTAACCTTCAGAGTTACACACGTTGCTTGGTGCTTTGTCTTCAGAGGCTAAATGGACCAGAAAAATCAATGTAGGCTTTAAAAAAAACACCACCTCCTCCTCTCCCACAATCTAGCCTGGGCTATGGCTACTCTTAAAGATACCAGAATTCTCAGCAAATTTGCTCCCTTGTATTTCACAAGAAAATACAACCAGCAAGAAAAACAGAAATATTACTAAGTGTCCCAAGAATTGAGGGGAAAAGTTGAAACTAGGTAATTCACCTACTGTGAGCAATTTTCTGTAATAAATATCTTGATCTGTTGTTATAGAATGCAACAGACTTAACAAGTAGTGTCCAATCATCCAGATAACGCAGTCTGCATGAACTGCAGAAGCATTTGAGGACTGTACACCCACCAGGTGATATCAGTTATGTTCCTTACTTTACCATGCATGTGCACACGTACAGCTAACCACCATCACACGAAAATACTTAGTTCTGTGATAACAGAGGATCTGCAATGTCTCTGGAGAAAGAGCTACAGGCAGGAGAAGTAGAACATTTCACAGACCTTAAGACTTCCCTCAAAAAAGTGTCCCTGAGGAAAGCTGTACATCATGGAGCAAGCTGTGCGCTAAATGCTGTTGGACTAGGATACCTCACATCACAACTGGCTGCCACAGACTATCAGGGGGAAAAAATATTTACAGTTATTTTCAGGTAAAAATGCTGTTACAGAAAAAGCCATTCAAAATTACAAAGCACAGAACAGAGTCACTAGGTGAACACTACCTCGCCCAGTACAGTAATGTGATGTTTTGCCCCCCCCTCTGATACTTTTATTGCTACTTATACAATGCTGATTCCAAAACAGGAAGTTGTCCTGCAGAAAACTATTTTAATTATTTTCCATATTATTTTTCTATGATAGGTGTGGATGCAGCTCTTCCTACTATAGCACCTTTCCCAAGTGCACCTTGCCGATGCTGGTATTAGTAGCTTCAGATCAGAGATTTCACATATGAAGAATGCCCAACTCAGTTTTTCAAATATCATGTCCATGCACTTGTCTTGCAGTAAGACCAATATCGAAAGACTTTTTTGTTGTTGTTGTTGTGTAAGTTTATTTGCACAACGCATACCATCTCCTCTCTTCCCTCCACAACATGCAAATATAAGTTTACCCTATAGTACAGGGCTGTGCTTTTTACACTTAAGACAATATATTGTAGCACTGAGAAAAGAAAGAACCCACAAACCCCACAGCTTAAAAGAAAACCCCACCCAACGAGACAAAATAAGGCACAGCGACAGGGTCATCTGCCCCAACAAAAATAACACCGAGTGTACGCAGGACGCACTACCTTAACCCAAATAAACCCAGACAGCCGCTACCGATATCTGAGAACAGAGAGCCGGCGGGGTGATGGGAGTCAGCAGGCACAAAGTGGCTGGGGGGGTCGGGGGGGAGCACGGCCACCCACCCCCCCGGGAGGGCTGCGGCCGCGCACGGCAGCCGCGGGGAGGGAAGGAGAAGTGCGGCGGCCAAGCCCCGGCCCAGCACCCGGGCCCATCCTCCCCCCCAGCCTACCCTCCCGCCAGGCTGCCCTCGCCTCTCCCCTCCCCGGAGGGCTTCGCGGGGCTGCGGCGAGGAGGCGCGGTGAGGGGGAAGGGGCGGCGAGCCAGCGCCCGGGCTCGTCCTCCGCCGCGGCTGGTGGGGCCGCAGAGCGGCGCCCCGCACAAAATGGCTGCGCGGGGCCGGGGCGGGGGGGGGGCCCGCAGCCCAGCACGAGGGTGGCATCGCCCGCCGCTGCCGCCGCCTCCCCCCGCGGCTCCCTCTCCCCAGCAGGAGGGGTCCGAGCCCGCCTCGCGGCAGGAAGCGGCAGCCGGCGTCGCCCGGATGCGGGGCGGCGGGAGGCGCAAGCGGTTCCTGTAGGTGAAAGGTCGGGGGGCGCGGGGCCGCCCGCGGGACGCGCCGAGACCTGAGGCGAGGCGGGACGGGACGGGACGGGACGGGACGGGACGGGCGGCGCCCCGCGCCACGCTCCGCGGAGGCGGCGGGCCGGCAGCCGCGCGGGCCCGCACCGTTAGCGCGCGGCCGCGGCAGGCGCATCCGCCGCCTCCGCCAGGCCGCGTCCGCTGCCGGGGGAGTCGCTCACCTGGCGGGCCCGGTGCCCGGCGGCTTCTCCGGCGGGTTTATTTGTCGGCTCCGGCTCCCGGAGGTCAGAGTTCGCGACCCCGCCCCCTCGGCTCGGCTCCGCTCGGCGCGGCCCCGCCCCGCCCCTCCCCGCCGCGGCGGCTGCGCCTGCGCCTGCGCTCGCGCCGGGCCGCCTTGCGGGGAGGGCGGGGGTCCCGCCGGGGAGGGGTCCGCGCGGGGCGGGGCTCGGGGCGCCGCCATCGGGCCCGCCTCACCTTCCCCGCCCTTCCGGCCGTTAACAGCGCCCGGGGGTGGGGTGGCGGCGGCGGCAGCCCTGCGGCCTGCGCCGCCGCGGCGGGTGTGGGCAGCCCTTTGTCCGCGCTGGCGGGCATAAGCCGCGGGGCAGGGGGTGGCGCAGGGAGCACCGAGAGCTGAGGTGCGGTGGGCGGGTGGCAGCGGGCCGGGCCCTGAGGCGAAGCTCCCTCACCGATGGGGAAACATGGCTCGGCCCTGAGTCGTTCTGACAGCCCTGCGGGCCTTATCGTGCCCATCGAGAGGAGAACTGGAGCCTCCAAATGCTCCCTGCAGTTCCCCGCAAGGAAACGGGAACGTGTCAGCTTTCGACATCACAGGCACAAAGCGTTTGCTTTGGCTTTGGGTAGCTTGGTGGGGTCTTCCCACTGGGGCAGATACATAGATGAGACTTGCAGATTCGGTTTGAAACATGCAACATGATGAAGACCTAAACCGCTTCATCACGCTGCGAGTTACCCTGTGGCAGTTCAACCAGCGGTGTTTGGAAGAGCTGGCTTTCTCCGCCAGAATGGCAGCAGCAAATCACCTCGTTAAATGTCAACACTGCTCTGAACAGGGTTTGGAAAGGCAATGGGCAGCCTGGCTGCCAATGAGTGCATGGCCTGCTGGAGTACGACTTTTGAAAAAATGCCAAAGGAACAACTTCACTGCTGTTCTGCCTGTGTCTCGACATTTCTTTGGACCAAATTTGTGTTAGCTAATTACTTAGTTTATGCTAATTATTTTAGTGACCTTGATTTTAAATAAGTTTTATACTTCAAATATGTCCCTTTTTCCCCCTCCTCTTCCATCTGTTCAAAGAAGATTGTATAGCTGTGGTTGGAGATCAGCAGGAACTTCAAGATCATTTAGGCCACCGGGGCTGTATGCACAATTTCATTATCTGAAATTCATTGAGACCATTTTATGAAATTTCTACTGAATCAGATGACATAAGCATCAACATCTGAGAAACAGAGATAGGAAAAACCCCAAAGAATACAAGCAATTTATGTGTTAAGTCATTCACACTTTTATCTTGCCAATTCCTTTACTGCTTTTCTTCCCATGCCCAGTGCCACACTGCATCTAGCTCCCCTAGCTCAAGATCACTAGTTCAGTCAGTACTTGCAAGCATCGTGTTTTGCTTTTTGATCAAACACATTCCCAAAAGCCAAATCCAAATGAACCTCCTGAAAAATTTTTAAATTGGAGCAATTAACTTGCTAAGCATTTCCTGAAAGTGTCAAATGTTACAGCACTGTCAATTTACAGGGCTTGTCACTTCCCAAACGAGCCTGAGCTGCACATCCACTTTCTAAATGAAGGAGCTTATTGCAATTTAATTTAACAAATACCAAGGAATTTGCACCAAAGCTTATTTCAGACAAGTCTGCTGATACCCTCACTAGAGCAGAAATGTCACTGTAACCAATAAAACATGTTTTGATTTTTTTTCTTAGCAAGTGACCCAATTCATACTTGATCTGTATTACAAAGGCACATCCATGTAGCTGTGTCAGCCAGGATTACAAGAGACACATCCCCATCAAAAACATGCAGAGAAGCAAAACCCTTCATGCTGTTACTGCAAGTTATCAAAAAACTGCTTTCAAACATCTGTCAGAGAAGTACAAGGAGGCAGCATAACTAACATGACAGAAAAATCTCTCCCTTACAGGCCCTGCTAAAATACTCATGCCAACTGAAACTGCGATTCAGGCACACTTTAATAGATACAGCAGAACTGGATTTTGCAAAAGGATTTATTGAAGTAAATTCATTTGACCTTCACGTAGACATAACTCCCTTAATTCTTTAGAATGATAATTTCTTAGGATGCTTTCTTTGCCGTGGGTACGTTTATTCACCAGGAGAGGAGAGAATAGCCCTGTCATCCTGCGCTCCAGAACTGTCTTATCTCCACTGATAAAATGTTCAAGAATATTGCATTAATGAAGTGCTTTCTCTATGGGTTAATGTATCCTAGTCAGCTGTTGCTGCAGCTACAGTTTCTGCTCATAGACCTGTAAATCACACTGCATTATAGCACATCGGCGTAGGGAGCCTAGTTCATTCCTGGTGAAGTTCTGAAGGGCCGTCATGCCCCAAGGCTGGGAGGTGGCTTCAGGAGATAAAACCCCACTACTTGGTGTCCTACAGGTGGGACCGCTCAGGAGCAATTTTTTGGATTGTCACGTTTTGTCTGCAAGCCGCATTCCAGCACAGGCTCTGCACCCGGTTGTGGAAGGGCTCTATAGAAAACAAACATCATGAACTCGTGAAGGCATGGGCTTTTAATTTGGGGGGCTGGGGAAGAGGGAACAGAAAGAGAAGAACTAAACAGCAAGAGGCTGCTAAGGAAAGACAGGAGGGCAGGAAGATGGAAATAATTTTTGTAGCAAAGACATCAGTTTTGGTAGTGAGAGTGTGTAGTGTCTTGGCTGACATAAGCAAGATAATTCACTTAAAGCTAGTGTTTCAGGTGGTCAGATCCAGCAGCAGTGTCAGTCTGTGCACAACACCTACCTTTTCAGGCTGTTTTCTGTTCATAAGGGCAAGACATAGTATGAATTTTAAAGCAAGACTGTCGTGCAGGATAATGACAGCAAATTCTGCCATTTGAAAATCAGTGAATATACAAATTACATAATACATAAAACCCTGAAAATATTTAAAAAAACCTGATGCAGACTCAACTAATGTGATTTTATTTATACAAAAATGATACATATCCACAGGAATATTTACAACAACTTTAAACTGTTTTCATTTACAAAATAAAGATTCTTTTCTTTCATTTAGACAGTACGATTTAGGACTGTTCCAAATAAAAGCCTATTTGGATGGTAAATATGGGGGACAGCAGTTATGGCAAACAAATGCATTGAATGTGTCTTTCCAAACATCTCTTTATGTTATGATGTAATATACATAATGGAGTAATCAAGTTTCCACACACAAAAAATATTTAGTAAAATGTGTTCCATAGCTGCTCAACTATCCATTTGTTGTAAGTCCTTTGGGCACAAAAAATAGCTTTAAGTTAAAGAGAATTCAGGATCCTAGAACCTTTCATTTATTCAAGAATAAAGATGCTAGAACTAATATTCAATGCTAATGTTTGTCTCATACTCTACTAACCGACCTTAAATTAATTATTAACTATAGATTCTTATAAGAAGAGGTAGCCAGGTGTTTAAAAACTTCTGGTCTTGTTTTAGTGTTTAGTCAAATCAAGAAGTGAATACTTTACTTTTGATGGTAATGAATCAAAATGGGAGGCGAACTGGAGAAATATGGTAAGTTTGAAAACCATCTGAAAATGTTATGAAAATGTCTACGTTGTGGGTTCTTCATATGACACAAAGCACTAGTGCTGGAGAAAGAGGGAAAGAAATATTCAGACTGTTAACAAAGACAATTTATTTCACACAGAATTAGACTGCAGTATGTGTACTATTGTTTTTAAGGCTCCGTTCTAATCTATTTCTGTCACAGAAAGATTTTTTTGGTTGATCAACTGCTTCTGGAAGAAGTCCTCTGACTTTTACAAAACACTTTAAACTATTTGCTCACTCTGCACCAAATCCTCGAGAGGTAGTTTGAGGCCACACGAGGCAGAACTTGGGCACCTTATTCAGTATGTATTTTACTTTTATTGCTCTGTTTTGCAGCAGGGAGATCAATATCAAACCATAAATTGAAATCAAATTAGCTTGCTCCTAGCCAAATTTCTGATTCATTTGCTGGTTCATGGCTTTCCATCTTGGTTGGTGTGCAGTCCCTATGAAAATATTAAGCAGCTCTTCCCTTTGATACTATCACCTGGAAGAGCCACATCACATCTATGTTACATCAGCATCAGTTTTGTTTTGGATACAGTAAAAACCATGTCAGAAATCACCCTGAAGAGACTAATGTTAATAGCTTACGTGGCTTCAGTCAGCGGCTATTTTTGAAAATTAAGTAAAAGCTCTTTATATATTACAAGAGAAAAATATTCATTTACCACATTTGTATTAAAATAAAAGAGAACAAAGGCTTTGATCAGACTTTCACTGAATTTCAAACACTAACTGGTCAATTCTCTAGCATTCATGAGGGAAGCCAGATCTACAGCCTTGAGTCCCTGATTCAGAAAGGTACTCTACTGAAATGCTTGAAGTCAATGAAATTACTTGTATACTTAAGGATTAGGCTTCTGCTACTAACTTAACAGAAGCTCTGGAAAATCAAGCTTCTTCAGAGCTGTGTTAGACCTGATACTGAGGTATTTGAGAGAATAAAAGAATTTTGGTTTGCATTTTCGTTCTTGGCCTTTCTGTGATAACTACTAACTATTCTATCATCTATTCTCTTTCCATTGTAAGGCCATAGAATAGCTTTTAAATGGATTCAAACTATTAATTAAAAGTGAATTGCTCTTAATTCTGTTACCACAACTAGCTTGATTCAGAGGACTACTGAGAAGTGTTTCATAGAGTAAAATTAACTGGCTACACATGCATTGCATTTGACATAAAAATGGCTTCTTCTCATGTGTTTTTCATAGTTCTAGTTCCATTTATGCTATTACAGTGTTAAAAATTTTTCAAAAGTTAAATAGAATAAATGCACCAGAATCATCAGTAAGTATTTCCTAATGAGGTATTACTGACAATTTTCTTAAAGAAAAAAAAAAACAAACACCTAAAACTGAATTGTGTTTTAAAGTGTCGTACAGAACAAATCATAGTGTAAACAAAAGGTATTTCAAAGAATGGTATACATTTCAATGCCATCTGCACTAAAAAAGCTGGGTTTTCTTGGTATGGCAACTCCAGTTTAAACATAATATTTAAATATACAATAGTTTAAAATTTTGGGAGGGGAGATGCATAGATTTGTTTAACGTTCTTTGAACAATAGTTTAAACAGTGTTTCATACTGCGTACAGAACTCATTTGACACAAAGTTTTGAAACAAGTAAGATATTTCATCTTTTCCCTGTATATCAGAAATGTATTTTTTACTCTGCTTTAAATTACTACTGGAAACATAAAAGAAAATATATCCTGCAATTGTTTGAAGATAACTCATTTAGTCTCTTTGGCATTTGTAGTACTGTAAAAGCTCTAGTGCCTTGTCTCTGTAATTGCAAAGTCTGTTTTAAAGTATTTTTCCCTTTTCTCGTTTTTAATAATTGAACTGTACTTTACAATTGCTTCTGTGATACAGAATTCATTGTACTGTTTTAATGTACTGGTATGCAAGATTTCAACTGCCATTCAAGGAAAGGAGCAGCAATATTATACAATTTCTCATAAAGGAGTTTACATAGCCAACAAAGATCCAAAACCTTTGAAATTCCTATTCTGATCTGTTCTTGCTAAATTGCAAAGTGAGCATCAGCAGCTCAAGACCTATACACAAATCCTGAGGAACTGTACAATTGCAGCAGATTTGTTCTGTTTTTTAAAAAAAGCACAAACTTTATGAATATGTTGACCAACCACCTGCCATTCTGAAGACATCAGCACTTTGGACCTCATTGCAGACCTCACAAATAATTCTGACCATTAAAGTAAACATTGGAATTTAATAAATAACACATTTTGTATCAACACAGAAATACACACAATTCTTTAAAAAAATATTACCTTACACTAAAAATGCAACAACTCCTAATTCTGATAAATATACAATTTTGTGTAGGTTGAGACGGCAGGATTCTGCTTCTTTGAACAGCTGCTCTATTCTGTTTTACCACCATCCTTGGACATTTTCCTTTAAACTCGCAGACATGATGCTGACACTGCTATAATATGGTGCCTTCTTGAAAAGCTTCTATCCACCTATTAGAAATTTAAACACTGTTAGGAAGTTGCTGGTAAAAGTATAAGTCACACTGCTGTGACTGGCTACAGATTCACAGAAGAAACAACATCACACTTCCATTACCAGTTGGTCTGTTAGTGCAAATGCCAGAAATCTATCCAATGAGTCCAAGCGTACAAAGCTTGCTAGAGACGTATTAGGCATCAGTACAAGGCCAGATGATAGAAACTTTTTTCCATACCCCTTCCATACTGAAGTTACATGCATAAAGAACAAGTGAAGCTGGGAAATCAAATGCTCGAAAAGTAGGATATGCCAAGGTTCTGCCAACTTTAACAACATGATTGCATACCTTTTATAAAACCCCAATGCTCCCTTCTCTTATTTCACTGCAAACATGATCTGGGATGAATCAGGACACTACTATAACTGAGGCAGCCATCTGCATAACCCAGCCCTCTGCTTTTGCAGCTGGTACAAGGGTACTAGTGAAGGACTAGTTGGGGTGAGAGAGGAAGCCACAGGGCACGTGGGCTGGGGTGGAGGAATGGTGCTTTTGCATGATGACAGGACTTCCCCTGTATTCACACACACAATATGTGCTACTACTGAATCGCATATTAACAGATATCCTGCACATCATATCCCTGAAAATACAAGTATATGTAAAGGGGAGGAAGTCCCAAACAGCTGATCCAAGGTGTCTCAAACTGGAAATTCAAGGTTAATATTCAGATACTTTTACCCCCTATACCTGTAGTTTCTGTTCCTACTTGATTATGAAGGTAATAATCCTCACCTTCTCAAGGATGCTGCAAAAATTAATGTTTCTGAAGCACTCTGATGCTACACTGACAAATACAGTAAAAAATGGAATAATTCTGTCTTCTGAGTGAGGGCTGAACTGTGTGCATGTAAAGTTAAGGGGCCCACATACTGATGATTTTTTTTCCTGAGTGAAATTCTTGCAAGAATTGCATGAGACAAAGATTGTAAAATTACCTTTATCATGGAAATTCAACCCTCTTAGTATTCACAGGGTATCTAAATGTTAGTAACAGATGTTGGCTCTTCCTCGCCCTGAGTGTTTAACTTTGTAACTGTGTGCATGTTCTTTGAATTTAAGTTTTTGGTATGAACATATTCAGCATGTGTGAGTGCTCATGCCTGTCTGCACACACAACTCAAACTTCTATCCCTTACTTTTTAGGGCTCACTGTATTTTCCACTGCCATATATTCATAAAAAATAACTACAATGGAATACAAATACAACAAATTCATAAACAGCTTAAGCATTGAACTTAGTACTGGACTAACAAATTTAAAAGCTCATCAAAAAGTAAACATCTGTTCAAATTTAATACTGCACTTACACAAAGGTATCAGATATTTCTTTGGCCCTAACAGGAAAAAATAGTGTCCGCTGTTGCAAACAGGCCAACAGCATGTTCTTTGTTTTTTCTTTTAATGCTATCAAAGCAGCATTTATTCTGAGGTTCAGCGTAAATCTCCTAAGGATATTAAATACTTGGAGAAAGCTTGCAATTTAAGGTACTTAATGCTATTCCTAGCCTCAACAGAATACAGTACGTCCAATTTCAAGTTTTCCTATTGATGACAAAAGCCATTGTCTGAATAGGAAAACAAAGCTATTGAATGCCTTGGATTTTTTTAGTTTTGTTTTATATAGTACAAATGAGGACACAGTGGAAACAAGAGAATACTATCTTAATTAACAAGGAAACATTTGTGTGCATCTGCAAGACAAAATACCCCCCAAAATCAAATAAAGAATTCCAGATTTTGCGTGTAGAGAAATGTCATTAAGCACGTTCTCAGCTGTTCAAAATTTTCAGTAGCCGTGGGTACTTTGTTTTTTAGAATATCCCTATTTGCACAAAACTATATCTGCAGCCATTTGAATGCTTAAGTATCAATAACGGACTAGTTAGCACATGAAATCTATTTTATTAATGTACAATTCATTTGGGAAAACTGCAGTGAAACCAGTCAGATAAGCTAGGCATATAGGCAAGATAACTTCAATGTATTGCTTCCATGCTCATTTCTAGTTTACTCCATGATTCATATAGCAAATGCTTTCTACTGATTAATGACCAAGCTTCTAGGTTATTTTATATAAAACACACACAATGCATAAATTGATAAATATGACTCCAAACTCAGACACATCAGCAGGACTTGAAATGAAACAGCTTGTGTGAGTGTTCTTTGAATTCAAGCTTTTGATCTGAACATACTAAGCATGCCTAGGTACTCGTGCACATCTGCACACACACTTCAAACTTCTGTCCCTTACTTTTTAGGGTTTGCTTTATTTTTCACTGCCATATATTCATTAAAAATAACTAACATTTACAGCTGGAAATAAAGAAGGGACACATCAGTTAATTTTAAAAACATATTTTCTGGATTTCTCCAAAGGTA